>NC_080399.1:2407500-3007500 GCF_030265065.1 Corythoichthys intestinalis | reverse complement strand
TAGTCAGAAAGTGACGCAAAATCAAAAGAAAGTGACCCAAAATATACAGAAAGTGACCCAAAATCAACAGCAAGTGACTAAAAAACAGGTAGTAACCTGAGATTGCACTAAATTCAATAAGAAGTGACACAGGAATGTGCCAAATCGTCAGAAAGAGAGACAAAATCGAAAGAAAGTGACCCTTATCATACAGGAAGTGACTCATGAGTGCCCTAAAATGTAAGGGGAGTGACCTAAAATCAACAGGAAGTGACCAACAAAAAGGAAGTAACCTGGGAATGCACTAAAATCAACAAGAAGTGACCCCGGAATACGCAGAATCATTAGGAAGTGACACAAATTCTGACTGCCACTGTTACCGTTTCTGTTATTTATATATATAAAAAAAAACTTTAGTAAGGGGGAAGTGTAAATAAATTATAGAATTAAGATGTGGTATCAATGAAAAAATTAAAAGTGCTCGTTGGCTGTCACTGAGTAGCATTTGCGATCGCTACACAAAGCTAACTAAATTACCCCCAAGAACGGTAAAAGACGTAGGATAACCAGAGGATATATAAGAAAGACAGGGCTGATGGTAAAGGATAGCTTGTTGAAACAGGAGAATGTCATTGTCAGTCGCGTTGATAAAAAAGTTAAAGCTATGCTTAGGTCGGCTCGTTTTTTTCGTCTTTTTCAGCCTTCGACACTCAAGCCATCTCTTTAAGTGAAAATTTTTATGTTCTTTCACATCTTTGCCAGTGAATTTGGCACCAGGCACATCATTTTCGAAGAGAATTGGTAGGTTTAGCTCTGTAAACATCTCCTTCGTACAAGATTTCCATTCATTTCCTAATAGGGACAAACGGTGACTTGTTCCTACTTAGCAACATTACCTAATGTCATGAATATTAATGAGTGGAAGTGACGTGTTGCTTGCGGTACGCCATTGAAATTAATTTATCACTAGTCGATGTCCAATCCATTTGAAGCGGGATGTTGGCAGCTATTGAACAAATTGCCAACATCCCGCTTCAAATGGATTGGACGTCTAGCACCGTCAATGGCAACCGATGAGTACTTAGCAGATGCTTTGACATTGATAAAGTTATCTTTTGTTGAGAAATAAGCTAGTCATGACTTAATTTTAACATCAATGCATTGAATGGATGGTAACGCCGCCTCAGGGTGGCCATGTTGGAAGGGGCTTCTGCGTCAATTGAAATGAGTTTATTACTCGTGGACATCCAATCCATTTGAAGCGGGACGGCTGACAATTTGTTCACTGGCAGCCCTCTTGCTTCAAATGGATTGGACATCTACTAGTAAACTAATTTCAAATGACGGCAATCTTTAAATAATCCTTTGTTGAGAAATGAGCTAGTTATGACTTCATTTTGACGTCAGCGCTTTGACTTTAATGGGAAAGTTGCCCCTACCCTTGGCCTCTGAGCGGCCATGTTGGTAGGGGCTTCAAATGGATTGGACATCTAGCACAGTAAACGGTAGCCAATGAGTACATAGCAGATGCTTTAACAATGATAAAATTACCTTTTGTTGAGAAATAAGCCAGTATTGAGTTCATTTTAATGTCAATACATTGACTTGGATGGGAACGTCGCCTAAAGGCGGCCATGTTGGTAGGGGCAATTAAGGTATTTTCATGCTTCCGCCGTCATTTGAAATTAGTTTAATACTAGTAGACGTTTGAAGCACAGTCAATGGCAGCCAATGAGTAAATAGCAGATGCCTTGACATTGATAAAATGATCTTTTGTTGAGAAATAAGCTAGCGATGACTTCATTTTAACGTCAACGCATTGAATTGGATGGGAATGTCGCCTCAAGGCGGCCATGTTGGTAGGGGCAAAGAAAGCGCTTCGTGCTTCTGCGTCAATTGAAATGAGTTTATTACTAGTAGACGTCTAATCCATTTGGAAGGGTGGCAGCGATTAAACAAATTGCCAGCCCTCCAGCTTCAAATAGATTGGACCTCTAATACCGTCAATGGCAGCCACTGAGTATATAATAGATGCTTTGACATTGATAAAATAATGTTTTGTTGAGAAATAAGCTAGTTATGACATTATTTTAACGTCAATGCATTGACTTGTATGGGAATGTCGCCTCAAGGCGGCCATGTTGGTAGGGGCAAAGAAAGCTCTTTTCATGTTTCTACCGTCATTTGAGATTAGTTTAGCACTCGTACACGTCCAATCCATTTGAAGTGGGATGTTGGCAGTGAATGAACAATCTACCAGCCCTCCCGCTTCAAATGGATTGCACGTCTACAGAAAGTTACCCAAAACAGAAAGTGACATGTAAATACTAGTAGACATGGCAATGAATGAACAAACTGCCAGCCCTCCCACTTCGAAGGGATTGGACATCTAGCACCGTCAATGGAAGCCAATGAGTGTCAATGCTTTGACATTGATAAAATAATCTTTAGTTGAGAAATACGCTAGTTAGGACTGTTGGATGGGAATGTCGCCTCAAAGCGGCCATGTTTATGGGGGCAAAAAAAGCTCTTTTCATGCTTCTGCATCAATTGAAATGAGTTTATTACTCATTGATATCCAATCCATTTGAAGCGGGAGGGGCTGGCAGTTCGTTCAATTGCTGACAGCCCTCCCGCTTCAAATGGATTGGACGTGTACTAGGGCTAAACTAATCTCAAATGACGGCAGAAACATGAAAAGAGCTTTCTTTGCCCCTCCCAATATGCCTGCCTTGACGCGTACTAGTGCTAAACTCATCTCAAATGACGGTAGAAACATGAAAACAGCTTTCTTTGCCCCTACCAACATGGCCGCCTTGAGGCGACATTCCCATCCAAGTGGACTGGACGTCTAGCACGTCAATGGCAACCAATCATAGCAGATGCTTTGACATTGATTAAATAATCTTCAGTTGAAAAATATGTTAGTCATGACTTCATTTTAATATTGGATGGGAACGTCGCCTCCAGGCGGCCATGTTGGTAGGGGCAAAGAAAACTCTTCTCATGCTTCTGCGTCAATTGTAATGAGTTTATTACTAGTAGACGTCCAATCCATTTGAAGCGGGAGGGGTGGCAGTTCGCGCAATCGCTGCCAGCTCAACCGCTTCAGATGGATTGGACGTTCAGCACCGTCAATGGCAGCCAATGAGTCCATAACAGCTGCTTTGACATTGATAAAATAATTATCGGTTGAGAAATAAGCTAGTTATGATTTCTTTTAAATGTCAATGCATTGACTTGGATGGGAACGTCACCTCAAGGCGGCCATGTTGGTAAGGGCAAAGACAGCTTTTTTCATGTTTCTGCCGTCATTTGAAATGAGTTTATACCTAGTAAACGTCCAATCCATTTGAAGTGGGGGGGTTGGCAGTGAATGAACGAATCGCCAGCCGTCCCGCTTCAAATGGATTGGACGTCTAGCACTGTTAACGGCAGCCAATGAGTACATAGCAGATTCTTTGACATTGATAAAATAATCTTCGGTTGAGAAATAAGCTAGTTATGACTTCATTTTCACATCAATGCATTGATTTTAAATGGAACATCACCTCAGGGCGGCCATGTTGGTAGGGGCAAAGAAAGCTCTTTTCAAGCTTCAGCCGTCATTTAAAATGAGTTTATCACTAGTAGACATCCAATCCACTTAAAAACATCATGGTATCGGTATAACTTTGACCGATACGTTGTCGGAATCGGTTTCGGGAGCCCAAAATTAACTCTAAAACGTCGTTAGCAACAACCCAATTAAGAAAACACAAAGGAGAACTTGAACCGAGTGACCCACGCCTCTTTTTAAAACACCAGCATCTGTGTTTTTGTTTTTCTCGCGTTTAAAAAATGAACAGCACTCGCTTCGGTCAGACCTTCGGGCAGATTACTCGCAAAGGTTGTTGTTGTATTCTGTTTTTTAATGGCCGTGTTTCCTCATTAATCATCTCCGACTCCACCAAAAAACTCAATTTCTATGATTAGGCCCCCAAAAAAAGGAGACAGCTTCCCAATTCTGCTAATGGCTGCTATTCATCTCTTAACAGAGGCAAGTGAGACGCCGACATAAACAGCCTGCGCTCGCTAACTGCGAGCGTGCATCTGTATTCTACATTCGGGTTTGCCTCTTTAGCCGGCTCGCTTTCATCATTCAGCCACTTTGCTCTGGTCTGACGTTAGTTAGTTGAAATAAAAAGGGTGAATTTCTCGCCGTTTTTGTGCAAATTCTTCACTTGTTAGCGAGGGAATTAAATCATAGGGTGCCGTCGATAGGGATAGACATCCGATTTTGAGCAGGAAGGGGTTGAGGGTGACAGAAAGGGAGATAGAAAAGCTTTCTTTTTGTGCCACTTTGTGGATATCTCGGGGGTTTCCCCTGTCACTAAATGTACAGTGGGGCAAATAAGTATTTAGTCAACCACCAATTGTGCAAGTTCTCCCACTTGAAAAGATTAGAGAGGCCTGTAATTGTCAATAGGGTTGTTCCGATGATGTTTTTTTTTGCTCCCGATCCGATACCGATCGTTTTAGTTTGAGTATCTGCCGATCCCGATATTTCCCAATCCAACTGCTTTTTTTTTTTGTTGCTCCCGATTCAATTCCAATCATTCCCGAAAATTTTTCCCGATCATATACATTTTGGCAATGCATTAAGAAAAAAATAAATAAAACTCGGACGAATATATACATTCAGCATACAGTACATACAGTGCCTTGCAAAAGTATTCGGCCCCCTTGAATCTTGCAACCTTTCGCCACATTTCAGGCTTCAAACATAAAGATATGAAATTCTAATTTTTTTGTCAAGAATCAACAACAAGTGGGACACAATCGTGAAGCGGAACAACATTTATTGAATAATTTAAACTTTTTTTAACAAATAAAAAACTGAAAAGTGGGGCGTGCAACATTATTCGGCCCCTTTACTTTCAGTGCAGCAAACTCACTCCAGAAGTTCAGTGAGGATCTCTGAATGATCCAATGTTGTCCTAAATGACCGATGATGATAAATAGAATCCACCTGTGTGTAATCAAGTCTCCGTATAAATGCACCTGCTCTGTGATAGTCTCAGGGTTCTGTTTAAAGTGCAGAGAGCATTATGAAAACCAAGGAACACACCAGGCAGGTCCGAGATACTGTTGTGGAGAAGTTTAAAGCCGGATTTGGATTTCCCAAGCTTTAAACATCTCAAGGAGCACTGTGCAAGCCATCATATTGAAATGGAAGGAGCATCAGACCACTGCAAATCTACCAAGACCCAGCCGTCCTTCCAAACTTTCTTCTCAAACAAGGAGAAAACTGATCAGAGATGCAGCCAAGAGGCCCATGATCACTCTGGATGAACTGCAGAGATCTACAGCTGAGGTGGGAGAGTCTGTCCATAGGACAACAAGCAGTCCTACACTGTACAAATCTGGCCTTTATGGAAGAGTGGCAAGAAGAAAGCCATTTCTCAAAGATATCCATAAAAAGTCTGGTTTAAAGTTTGCCACAAGCCACCTGGGAGACACACCAAACATGTGGAAGAAGGTGCTCTGGTCAGATGAAACCAAAATTGAACTTTTTGGCCACAATGCAAAACGATATGTTTGGCGTAAAAGCAACGCAGCTCATCACCCTGAACACACCATCCCCACTGTCAAACATGGTGGTGGCAGCATCATGGTTTGGGCCTGCTTTTCTTCAGCAGGGACAGGGAAGATGGTTAAAATTGATGGGAAGATGGATGCAGCCAAATACAGGAACATTCTGGAAGAAAACCTGTTGGTATCTGCACAAGACTTGAGACGGGGACGGAGATTTATCTTCCAACAGGACAATGATCCAAAACATAAAGCCAAATCTACAATGGAATGGTTCAAAAATAAACGTATCCAGGTGTTAGAATGGCCAAGTCAAAGTCCAGACCTGAATCCAATGGAGAATCTGTGGAAAGAGCTGAAGACTGCTGTTCACAAACACTCCCCATCCAACCTCACTGAGCTCGAGCTGTTTTGCAAGGAAGAATGGGCAAGAATGTCAGTCTCTTGATGTGCAAAACTGATAGAAACATACCCCAAGCGACTTGCAGCTGTAATTGGAGCAAAAGGTGGCGCTACAAAGTATTAACGCAAGGGGGCCGAATAATATTGCACGCCCCACTTTTCAGTTTTTTATTTGTTAAAAAAGTTGAAATTATCCAATAAATTTTGTTCCGCTTCACGATTGTGTCCCACTTGTTGTTGATTCTTGACAAAAAATTAGAATTTTATATCTTTATGTTTGAACCCTGAAATGTGGCGAAAGGTTGCAAGGTTCAAGGGGGCCGAATACTTTTGCAAGGCACTGTACATTCAGCATACAGTACATAAGTACTGTATTTGTTTATTATGACAATAAATCCTCAAGATGGCATTTACATTATTAACATTCTTTCTGTGAGAGAGATCCACGGATAGAAAGACTTGTAATTCTTAAAGGATAAATGTGACTTTGTATATTGTGACTAAATATTGCCATCTAGTGTATTTGTTGAGCTTTCAGTAAATGATACAGTAGCCATTTAACTGTACTGCCCAAATGCATAATGGGAAGTGCAACCATGACTGTGCGTAGTGGCACCCATTTATATATCTTCTCTACATTGGGAAATAACATAGGGTGTAAAGAAAAAGATCAACTACTACCTTTCTTCCCCACGTTGCTTTCCCACAATATTTCTAATTGTTTAGAGAGGGATTTTAAGGCTTTAGCCAATTACAAAAAGACTCCAAAGACTGCCAAAACTCATTTTACTCATTTTACGCTGCCTTTTAGCTCTAAATATAGGTAAATCAGCGCCATTATAGATTGAATGTGACAATGCTTGAGTGGGCCGTGCAGCGCATGCGTTAATTGCGTTAAATATATTAACGTGATTAATTTTTTAAAAATTAATTACCGCCGTTAACGCGATAATTTGATAGCCCGACTTTAAGCCAAAACTAAAGACTCTGGATGAGTGTAAGGCATTTTGTCTGTAACGTTAAATACAATTAGAAAACGATTTAATTAAAAAATATATATATATTAAAACAAGGCATGTCCGATATTTTTTTGCCGATTCCGATCTCTGAAAATGATGTGATCGGACCCGATCGATCGGGACATCTTTAATTGTTAACATGGGTAAACCTCAGCCATGAGAGACAGAATGTAGAAGAAAAAAAAAACAGAAAATCACATTGTTTGATTTTTAAAGAATTTCTTTCCAAATTAGAGTGGAAAATAAGTATTTGGTCACCTACAAACAAGCAAGATTTCTGGCTGTCAAAGAGGTCTAACTTCTAACGAGGTCTAACGAGGCTCCACTCATTACCTCAATTAATGGCACCTGTTTTAACTCATTATCGGTAAAAAAAGACACCTGTCCACAATCTCAGTCAGTCACACTCCAAACTCCACTATGGCCAACACCAAAGGGCTGTCGAAGGACACCAAAGACAAAATTGTAGACCTGCACCAGGCTGGGAAGATTGAATCTGCAATAGGTAAAACGCTTGGTGTAAAGAAATCAACTGTTGGAGCAATTATTAGAAAATGGAAGACATACAACACCACTGATAATCTCCCTCGATCTGGGGCTCCATGCAAGATCTCAACCCGTGGCGTCAAAATGATAACAAGAACGGTCAGCAAAAATCCCAGAACCACACGGGGGGACCTCGTGAATGACCTACAGAGAGCTAGGACCACAGTAACAAAGGCTACTATCAGTAACACAATGCGCCGCCATGGACTCAAATCCTGCACTGCCAGACGTGTTCCCCTGCTGAAGAAAGTACACGTCCAGGCCCGTCTGTGGTTCGCTAAAGAGCATTTGGATGATCCAGAAGAGGATTGGGAGAATGTGTTATGGTCAGATGAAACCAAAATGGAACTTTTTGGTAGAAACACAGGTTCTCGTGTTTGGAGGAGAAAGAATACTGAATTACATCCGAAGAACACCATACCCACTGTGAAGCATGGGGGTGGAAACATCATGCTTTGGGGCTGTTTTTTTGCAATGGGACCAGGACGACTGATCTGTGTGAAGGAAAGAATGAATTGGGCCATGTATCGAGAGATTTTGAGTGAAAATCTCCTTCCGTCAGCAAGGGCATTGAAGATGAGACGTGGCTGGGTCTTTCAGCATGACAATGATCCCAAACACACAGCCAGGGCAACAAAGGAGTGGCTTCATAAGAAGCATTTCAAGGTCCTGGAGTGGCCTAGCCAGTCACCAGATCTCAACCCCATAGAAAATCTGTGGAGGGAGTTGAAAGTCTGTGTTGCCCAACGGCAGCCCCAAAACATCACTGCTCTAGAGGAGATCTGCATGGAGGAATGGGCCAAAATACCAGCAACAGTGTGTAAAACGCTCGTGAAGAGTTACAAAAACGTTTGGCCTCCGTTATTGCCAACAAAGGGTACATAACAAAGTATTGAGATGAACTTGTGGTATTGACCAAATACTTATTTTCCACCATGATTTGCAAATAAATTCTTTAAAAATCAAACAATGTGATTTTCTGGGTTTTTTTTCCACATTCAGTCTCCCATGGTTGAAGTTCACAGGCACTTTAAGAATTCACTCATTGTCTGCTATGACTCAGACACACAAATAAAAATACGTGATCGGGTTATCTCGTTTGCTCCTGCGTGAAGGACCGACATAAGGGTACACACGAGGGGGGGTTTTATGTGTCGGTGCTAAACGGAAGCATTTAATTCTATGAGCGAGGACTGTTTGATGTTATGTCGCGTGAAAAGAATTTTATGTGCGCCGGGACTTTAATCAACACCCTTTTGATGACACGACATTAAATAAAGAGAAACGGCCTGAATCGTTAAAAAACCTAAAACATTGTGGAGGTTTAAAAAAAAGGCCACATGAGTCCACCAAGTTTTAAGTAACCTGGCACGCCAGATTGATTGTTCCATATATCAGATCCAACTGAGACCTTGGTTCTAGGGGGGAACCCTTTCAAAAAATATATATGGCTGCTGATTGGACCAAGGTTCTTCTCGTCACACTTGCAAAAACATCAACAACAACAACAACAAAGAGTTTGTGACGTTCTTTACTCCTCTTTTAATGAGGAAACAGGAAAGTACTGCATGATGAATCAGTCAATCAATCAGGAAGTACCGTCTCGTTCCCCAAATTAACAACCAATTACCATTCGGGTAACCAACGAACAGGAAGTGACCCGGAAATGCCCTAAAATGTACAAGAAGTGACGCGGGAATGTGCCAAATAGTCAGAAAGTGACCCAAAATCAAAAGAAAGTGACCGAAAATATACAAGAAGTACCCTAAAAACAACTGGAAGTGACCCAAAATTAACAGGAAGTGACCCGAAATCAACAGGAAGTGACTTAAAATCAACAGGAAGTGATACAAAATCAATAGGAAGTGACACAAACTCAACAGGAAGTGAACCAAAATCAACAGGAAATGACCCATAAGTTACAGGAATTGTCCCAGAAATGCCCTAAAATGTACAAGAAGTGACGCGGGAATGTGCCAAATAGTCAGAAAGTGACACAAAATTAAAAGAAAGTGACCCGAAATATACAGGAAGTACCCTAAAAACAACAGGAAGTGACCTAAAATTAATAGGAAGTGACCCAAAATCAACAGGAAGTGAGTTAAAATCAACAAGAACTGATACAAAATCAATAGGAAGTGACACATTAACAGGAAGTGACCCAAAATCAACAGGAAATGACCCAAAATATACAAGAAGTACACTAAAAACAACAGGAAGTGACCCAAAATCAACAGGAAGTGACCCGAAATCAACAGGACGTGACTTAAAATCAACAGGAAGTGATACAAAATCAATAGGAAGTGACACAAACTCACAGGAAGTGACCCAAAATCAACAGGAAATGACCCATAAGTTACAGGAATTATCCCAGAAATGCCCTAAAATGTACAAGAAGTGACGCGGGAATGTGCCAAATAGTCAGAAAGTGACACAAAATCAAAAGAAAGTGACCCAAAATATACAGGAAGTACCCTAAAAACAACAGGAAGTGACCCAAAATTAATAGGAAGTGACCCAAAATCAACAGGAGGCGAGTTAAAATCAACAAGAACTGATACAAAGTCAATAGGAAGTGACCCAAAATCAACAGGAAATGACCCTAAAGTTAAAGGAATTGTCCCAGTATTCCACCCAAAAAAACAGGAAGTGACCCAAAAATCAACAGGAAGTGACCCAACTCTTTTAATGCGGAACTAAGGTGACTTTCAGACAAAATTTTGAAATAGAACCGCTTTGCATTCCAACACTGTATTCAAGCAGATCGTCGCTTCCTGGTCCCGCCTCTTTCGCCTCATTGGCTGAAACATCAGATGGACAGTTGAGCTTTGCGAGATGACCAATCAATCAGGAAGTAGCATTTTGCTAGCAAGGCTAGCTTGGTCCGTGCATGCATTTATTGTAACGCAAAGTAGCGATCAATGCGGCCCACTAATGGATTGAACTATTTCATGAAGAAAAATGTATAGTTTGCCAGTTGCGTCATAACTACCTTTACGCCCCCTATCTTGAAGATTTATGTCTTCCATTTTCTTCCACTTGACTTCCAGTCGCGCTCTCTCACATTAACCCTTCCGGAGTCTTCTAGTCAATTTCCAAGCATTTTTGACATTTAACAGCAATTAACGCCAACTTGAAATGTCATTCTGTCAGCCTAAACGGGATGACTTTTCCTAAAGTGGCCCCAAAATGTTCCGGTTATCTTCAAAACTGCCAAGGTCAGGCCAAAGTTGGCAATATTTTTGTACGAATTCACGTGACGGGCTCTTTTGATTTTACGCCAAAATGGTTGAGGGTTAAAAAAATAAGCCCCAAGATTTAAAAAAAAAAAAATGGGTGCAATTTTTTGTCCGAGTCACCTAACTAATGCATTTTTTAAAATGTTGCCATGTGGCATTTTTTTTTGCCACGTGGCAACATTTTTTTGCCATGAGGCATGAAAATTTTGCAATGTGGCATTTTTTTTTTTTTTGCCAAGTGGCAAAAAAAAAATTATCATGTGGCAAAAAAAACTGCCATGTGGCATGTTTTTTTTGCCATGTGGTAACATTTTTTTGCCATGTGGCATTTTTTGTTGCCATGTGGCATTTTTTTGCCACATAGCAAAAATGTTTTGCCACATGGCAAAAAAAAATGCCACATGGTAAAAAACATTTGCAACATGGCAAACATTTTTTGGCACATGGCAAAAAAAAATGGCAAATAGCAAAAAATAACATGCCACATGGAAAAATGTTCTCACTTCTTGTTAATTTTTGGACTATAAAAGTAGGTTTTTGTCAAAAATAATGACAACCAATGGATTTTTTTTTACAGGTTATTCGTTATTTCCAGGTTACTTCCTGTTCATTTTAGGTCACTTCCTTTACATTTTTCCTCACTTTTTGTTGATTTTTTTGGTCGATTTTTTTTTTTTTTTTTTTTTTTAAATTAATGGCCACCAATGGATTTTTTTTACAGGTTAGTTTTTATTTCCAAGTTACTTCCTGTTGATTTTTGGTCAATTGTTTTGGACTACTTAAAGGTCATTTCCTGTTCATTTTGGGTCACGTCCTGTCCATTTTCTCACTTCTTGTTACTTTTTGGACTATAAAAATAGGTTTTCGTCAAAAATAATGACAACCAATGGATTTTTTTTTTTACAGGTTATTCATTATTTCCAGGTTACTTCCTGTTCATTTTGGGTCACTTCCTTTACATTTTTCCTCACTTTTTGTTGATTTTTTAGTCGATTTTTTTTTTTTTTTAATATATGGCCACCAATGGATTTTTTTACAGGTTATTTTTTTATTTCCAGGTTACTTCCTGTTGATTTTTGGTCAATTGTTTTGGACCACTTAAGGGTCATTTCCTGTTCATTTTGGGTCACGTCCTGTACATTTTCTCACTTCTTGTTAATTTTTGGACTATAAAAGTATGTTTTTGTCAAAAATAATGACAACCAATGGATTTTTTTTTTTTACAGGTTATTCATTATTTCCAGGTTACTTCCTGTTCATTTTGGGTCACTTCCTTTACATTTTTCCTCACTTTTTGTTGATTTTTTTGGTCGATTTTTTTTTAAATTTATGGCCACCAATGGATTTTTTTACAGGTTATTTTTTTATTTCCAGGTTACTTCCTGTTGATTTTTGGTCAATTGTTTTGGACCAGTTAAAGGTCATTTCCTGTTCATTTTGGGTCACGTCTTGTCCATTTTTTTTTGTTATTTTTTGGACTATAAAAGTAGGTTTTTGTCAAAAATAAAGACAATCAATGGACATTTTTCAGGCATTTTCACTATATTATTTCCAGCTAACTTCCTGTCGATTTGATGTCACTTCCTGTTGTTTTTGGGTCACTTCCTTGCCTGCCATTGAAGTTGCTAGACGTCAAATGCATTTAGACCAGGAGGCTTTGAACAAACAAATATAACGACGAACACAAGAAGGAGACAAATGCGCACACTCGATTCGACAAATCATTTTGGGTCACTTCCTTTACATTTTCCCTCACTTTTTGTTGATTTTTTTGGGATGATTTTTGTCAAAAATAATGACCACCAATGGATTTTTTACAGGTTACTTTTTATTTCCAGCTTACTTTCTGTTGATTTTTGGTCACTTAATTGTTTTGGACCACTTAGAGGTCACTTCCTGTTCATTTTGGGTCACTTCCTCACTTTCTGTTGATTTTTTTGGACGATTTTTGAAAAAATTGATGACCACCAAAGTTTTTTTTTTTTTTTTAACAGGTTATTTATTATTTTCAGGTTACTTCCTGTTAATTTCTGATCATTTGTTTTTCTGGGTCAATTAAAGGTCACTTCCTGTTCATTTTGGGTCACTTCCTTTGCAGTTTTCACACTTCTTGTTCATTTTTGGGCTATAAAAGTAGTTTTTTGTCAAAAATAATGACCATCTATGGACATTTTCCTGGCATTTTTAGTTTATTTATTATTTCCGAACTTCCTGTCGATTTGATGTCACTTCCTGTTGTTTTTGGATTGAAGTCGCTAGACGTCAAATGCATTTAGACCAGAAGGCTTTGAAGAAACAAATATAACGACGAACACAAGAGGGAGCCAAATGCGCAAACTCGATTCATTCACTTGTTGATTTTTAGACTATGACTATGACTTTTGTGACGTCGGTGGGTAGGGTCTATATTATTTGCAGGTAACTTCCTGTTTATTTGATGTAACTTCCTGTTGGTTTTGGGTCACTTCCTTGTCTGCCATTGAAGTTGCTAGACGTAAAATGCATTTAGACCAGGACGCTTTGAAGAAACAAATATAACGACGAACACAAGAGGGAGCCAAATGCGTACGCTCGATTCCACGAATCATTTTGGGTCACTTCCTTTACATTTTCCCTCACTTTTGTTGATTTTTTTTTTGAACGATTTTGTCAAAAATAATGACAACCAATAGATTTATTTTTACAGGTTATTTATTACTTCCAGGTTTCTTCCTGTTCATTTTGGGTCACTTTGTTTACATTTTTCCTCACTTTTTGTTAATTTTTTGGTCGATTTTTGTAAAAATTAATGGCCTCCAATGAATTTTTTACAAGTTATTTTTTATTTCCAGGGTACTTCCTGTTGATTTTTGGTCAATTGTTTTGGACCACTTAAAGGTCACTTTCTGTACATTCATTTCACTTCTTGTTAATTTTTGGAAGTTTTTGTCAAAAACAGTGACCACCAATGGACATTTTTCAGGCATTTTCAGTTGAAATATTTCCAGCTAACTTCCTGTTCGTTTGATGTCACTTCCTGTTGGTTTTGGGTCACTTCCTTGTCTGCCATTGAACTTTCTAGACGTCAAATGCATTTAGACCAGGACGCTTTGAAGAAACAAATATGACGACGAACACAAGAGGGAGCCAAATGCGCGCACTCGATTCATTCAGTTGTTGATTTTTAGACTATTAAAGGAAGTTTTTGTCAAAACAATGACCACCAATGGATATTTTACAGGCATTTTCAGGTTCTATATTATTTCCAGCTAACTTCCTGTCGATATGATGTCACTTCCTGTTGTTTTTGGGTCACTTCCTTGTCTGCCATTGAAGTCGCTAGACGTCAAATGCATTTAGACCAGGACGCTTTGAAGAAACAAATATAACGACGAACACAAGAGGGAGCCAAATGCGCACAGTCGATTTATTCACTTGTTGATTTTTAAACTGTTAAAGGAAGTTTTTGTCAAAACAATGACCACCAATGGATATTTTACAGGCATTTTCAGGTTCTATATTATTTGCAGGTAACTTCCTGTTTATTTGACGTCACTTCCTGTTGGTTTTGGGTCACTTTGCTTGTCTGCCATTGAAGTCGCTAGATGTCAAATGCATTTTGACCAGGTGGCTTTGAACAAATATAACGACGAACCCGAGAGGGAGCCAAACAAGCACACTCAATTCCACGAATCATTTTGGGTCACTTCCTTTACATTTTTCCTCACTTTTTGTTGAGTTTTTGGACGATTTTTGAAAAAATTGATGACCACAACCTGTTGATTTCTGATCATTTGGTTTTTTTTGGGTCACTTCAAGGTCACTTCCTGTTCATTTTGGGTCACTTCCTTTGAAGTTTTCTCATTTCCTGTTAATTTTTGGACTATAAAAGTAGGTTTTAGTCAAAAATAATGACCGACAGTGGACATTTCCCAGGTTATTTATTATTTTAAGATTAGCTGCTGTTCATCTCTTGTCACTTCCTGTTAATTTTGGGTCATTTCCTGTATTTTTCTCACTTGTTGAAATTTGGACTAATGAAGGACGTTTTTTTTTTTTTCTTTTTTTTTTTTTTTTTGTCAAAAATGATGACCACCAATGGACTTTTTCCAGGTTATTGATTATTTCCAGATGACCTGCTGTTGATTTGTGGTCACTTCTTGTTCATTTTGGGTCACATCTTGTTGATTTTTGGAATCAAACGAAGTTTTTTTGTCAAAAATAATGACCATCAATGGACATTTTCCTGGCATTTTCATTTAATTATTTCCAGGTAACTTTCTGTCGATTTGATGTCACTTCCTGTTGTTTTTGGGTCACTTCCTTGCCTGCCTTAAAGTCGCTAGACGTCAAATGCATTTAGACGAGGAGGCTTTGAAGAAACAAATATAACGACGAACACAAGAGGGAGCCAAATGCCCACACTCGATTCATTCACTTGTTGATTTTTTGACTATTAAAGGAAGTTTTTCTCAAAAACAGTGACCACCAATGGATATTTTATAGGCATTTTCAGGTTCTATATTATTTGCAGGTAACTTCCTGTTTATTCGACGTCACTTCGTGTTGGGTTTGGGTCACTTCCTTGTCTGCCATTCAAGTCGCTAGACATCAAATGCATTTAGACCAGGATGCTTAGAAGAAACAAATATAACGACGAACACAAGAGGGAGCCAAATGCGTACGCTCGATTCCACGAATCATTTTGGGTCACTTCCTTCACATTTTCCCTCACTTTTGATTTTTTTTGAACGATTTTGTCAAAAATAATGACAACCAATGGATTTTTTTTTTTTACAGGTTATTCATTATTTCCAGGTTTCTTCCTGTTCATTTTGGGTCACTTCCTTTACATTTTTCCTCACTTTTTGTTAATTTTTTTTTTCGATTTTTGTAAAAATTAATGGCCTCCAATGAATTTTTTACAAGTTATTTTTTTATTTCCAGGGTACTTCCTGTTGATTTTTGGTCAATTGTTTTGGACCACTTAAAGGCCACTTCCTGTTCATTTTGGGTCACTTCCTGTACATTTATTTCACTTCTTGTTAATTTTTGGAAGTTTTTGTCAAAAACAGTGACCACCAATGGACATTTTTCAGGCATTTTCAGTTGAAATATTATTTCCAGCTAACTTCCTGTTTGTTTGATGTCACTTCCTGTTGGTTTCGGGTCACTTCCTTGTCTGCCATTGAAGTTGCTAGACGTCAAATGCATTTAGACCAGGAGGCTTTGAACAAACAAATATAACGATGAACACAAGAGGGAGCCAAATGCGCACACTCGATTCCATGAATCATTTTGGGTCACTTCCTTTACATTTTTCCCTCACATTTTGTAGATATTTTTGGACGATTTTTGTCAAAAATAATGACCAACAATGGATTTTTTATAGGTTATTTTTTTATTTCCAGGTTACTTCCTGTTGAATTTTGGTCACTTCCTTAACATTTTTCCTCACTTTTTGTTGATTTTTTGGTCGATTTTTGTAAAAAATTAATGGCCACCAATGGATTTTTTACAGGTTATTTTTTATTTCCATGTTACTTCCTGTTGATTTTTGGTCAGTTGTTTTGGACCACTTAGAGGTCACTTCCTGTTCATTTTGGGTCACTTCCTTTACCTTTTCCCTCACTTTTTGTTGATTTTTTGGTTGCTTTTTGTAAAAATTAATGGCCACCAATGGATTTTTTACAGGTTATTTTTAATTTCCCGGTTACTTCCTGTTGATTTTTGGTCAATTGTTTTGGACCACTTAAAGGTCACTTCTTGTTCAGTTTGGGTCACTTCCTGTACATTTTTCTCACTTCTTGTTAATTTTTGGACTATAAAAGTAGGTTTTTGTCAAAAAATAATGACCATCAATGGACATTTTTCAGGCATTTTCAGTTTATTATTTCCAGGTATCTTACTGTCGATTTGATGTCACTTCCTGTTGTTTTTGGGTCTCTTCCTTGCCTGCCATTGAAGTCGCTAGACGTCAAATGCATTTAGACCAGGACGCTTTGAAGAAACAAATATAACGACGAACACAAGAGGGAGCCAAATGCGCACAGTCGATTTATTCACTTGTTGATTTTTAAACTGTTAAAGGAAGTTTATGTCAAAACAATGACCACCAATGGATATTTTACAGGCATTTTCAGGTTCTATATTATTTGCAGGTAACTTCCTGTTTATTTGACGTCACTTCCTGTTGGTTTTGGGTCACTTCCTTGTCTGCCATTGAAGTCGCTAGACGTCAAATACATTTTGACCAGGAGGCTTTGAACAAGTATAACGATGAACACAAGAGGGAGCCAAATGCGCACAATCAATTCCACGAATCACAAATTTGCAGTTTTACGGCGCCCATGCCAAAATAAAAGCATGTGATTTTATTTCAATGTACAGTATGAATGAGCAACACGGCCCGCAGGCCATATATTGGAAACCCCTGCTCTCTAGTACAGTACCCTAGCGCTAAGTAGCTAATTGACAAAGTCAGCCGAAGCTTCATTCAGAATGGAACGCGGACAGAAAGTCGCGCCAACGGCGTAAAAAAAAAGTAATGGTCAAGCGGGAGAGGCCGTCCGGGTGGTCAGTCCGCCGCCGCTTACCGTCTGTTGCAGGTCCGGGATTCCGATACGGATGACCACCGTGTTGCCCGTGGGCTCCTCCATGGGTGCTGTGGCGGCGGGTGGCGACGGCGGCGAGACGGGAGCGGGAACGCCGCTGCGACGGTGGCTGCCGCCGACGTCCTCTTCCAGGGAGCTGCCGCCGCCGCTGCTGTCGGTGCTGGCTCCCCGGCTGCCGTTGTGCGCGTAAGAGGAGGGAGCGCGCGGGGGGGTGCGCGCGCGATGATGCTGCTGCTGCTCCTGCCGCGGAGGGCTGGGCGGCTCATGTTTGCCGGCCGCCGCCGAACGCAGAGGCATGCTCCGTCTTAGGTTTCTCTCCGCTTTAGCTCGCTCTCTCACGTTCGCTGGCAGTCGCACGCGCAGCCGGCTGGCGGGCACGCACGACCGACGCGCACGCCTTTTGAAACGGGCATCTTTTAACTGGGAAAGACACACACACAAAAAAAGGAGGAAGGGTGGGAGCGGGTTAAGAGTGGATGCAACAATACAATCTTTAGTTTATCACTAGTAGACGTCCAATTCACTTGAACTAGGAGGGTGGCAGCGAATGAACGAATGTTCATTCGCTGCCAGCCCTCCAACTTCAACTGAATTGAACGTCTATGGCAGGTAATGGCAACCAATAAGTTTCATTTCAGGTCATTTGCTGTTGAATTTCAGACACATTATGTTCAAGAAATATATTGAATGCCTATACTAACTATGGATATGTTGGTGCTATCATGAGCTAGTTGTGTGTGTGTGTGTGGGGGGGGGGGGGGTCGGAAGACCAATGAGAAAGAGGAGGGGGGGAAGAGTCAAAAAGATAAGCTTAGGAGGGCTGAAGTGTCCATAAATCAAGCATGTGAGATGTAGAAACCAGTATAATGTGAATCATGTTGGCATCCTATTCTATGCTGCCTGATCGCTAATCCTTTTTCTACTTGAGTGCGTCTAATTGCACCCAGTCATGCGTGAATCCCATCAGACATGTGATAGTGCCACAGACGAATGGAAATGTTGTGCGGGTGTTGACCCAGGGCCATGGCGCTTCCACAGCCAATTTGGGGTGGGTGGGCGAGCCACCACCTCAGCCCATCGCTCCTCCCGCAGCCCAGCAAAGGGGCTGCCGTCATCCCGCCGGGATGCAGGGTGGTCCCCCAGGCCATCCGCGTCCCCAACAACCGGCACTCAGGGATGGGATAAAGGGTCCCACCACCACTCCCACCCCTGCCCGCCCAGCCCACGAGCCACAGCCATGGCCCTTCCCCAGCCAAACAGAGGTGGGTGGACAAGCCACCACCACAGCCGATCCATCCTCCCGCAGCTGAGCAAAGGGGCCACGGTCATTCCCCCGGGATCCAGGGTGGTCCCCTGGACCATCCGCACCCCCATCAACCGGCACTCAGGGATAGGCTAAGGGCAGTGGCGGAGCTAGACTTTTATTCTTGGGGTGGCCAGGGGGTGGCCGAGGCTATTTCAGGGGGTCCACAGACTATAACAATACATTTGTTTCTTGACTTATCAATTGCAATCAGAGTGTCAAATGTTGAAATGTACATACTAAGCACACAGGTGATGAGATTTATGTATATAATTTGTTTATTAACTTGATAATAACTATTTTTTACAAAAATGGTGAAAATGCACCAACACATTCACAGTTACTCATACGACCCCCCCCCCCCCCCCCCCATCAACATCTTAACGATGTAAAAAATGTAAAACACAACTTGGTAACAATTTTTCGATCAGTCATTAATAATAACTATTTTTTACAAAAATGGTGAAAATGCACCAACACATTCAAAGTTACTCACACGACCCCCCCCCCCCCCACACACACACACACACACTTCTCTCTTATCAATATCTTATCAAATATATTAAGATAACTATTAAGATAAATATATTTCCATACAATGGCTTCCATACTAGTGGTATGGAAGCCATTGTATGGAAATACTGTATATAGTAGAACTACTACTATAGAACTAAATATAAAAAATCAAGTTCCATACTTTCCATACTCACGTAGGAAACCTGTATCTGAAAAATTACTGCTGAAGTGAGCATGTGACTGCTTCTCAGACCAGAGAAGCTGCTTCTCTGCTCTGACTGACCTGGTGATGGGCAGTGTGTGCCAGATTCTTTCTCATCCTGAGCCTGATTCGTCCCAGACTTGGATCGCTTTAAAAAGAGGTTATAAATCTTGGCCCCCTGCCTTTTCATTCTGAACTGTCCCTATGAAACAATGAGCCAGTCCTGTTAACGTTACTCCTAGCATCACTCATAATCACACAATGTTGGTAAATGATTAAATCCCTACTTCAAGCCTTAAAAAATTCGGGGCAAATAAACCACCGTAGACATAAATTTAATATTCTGACTTTTAAGCTAGTTGACAGCAGGCCCGGCCAACTACCGTGTTCACGTGACGTTTCATTTAAGGCAAGAGAGCATGAGACAGCTGGCTAATGCTCTACAATTATTGGAGAAACATGTATGTAAATAGCGACCCAAATGAATTAAATATAGACGTTAATATCGAGCGGCTGTTGGAAGCTAGACGACATGAGATAACGTTAACGCTTGCTTGATGCCGTGGCTCTCTGTTTTAGCGACAACAAAAAATCTCCTTCCTACAAATTTAAGCATTGACTCATTAGGACACCAGCAAAAAACTTACATTACGACGAGGATTTCAGTGGCTTGAAGGCAGGGTATCCAAGTTCGTCTCCTTGTTTGTTCTTGTCACATTGTTTATCTTCCGTGTTCCGTTCCGTCAACGATGACCAAGTACTCAAATCTCAAATCTTCCTCCGTTTCAGTGGCGATTCTTCTTCTCCTCATGAAAGCGAATTTGCAACGCTTTAAGGTACATAGCGCCAACTACTGTACAGGAAGGACTTAGCAGTCGGTGCCGCGATATGTCATTGTCAATCATCTGGGGTGGCACCTGGGGGGTCCAATCAGATTTTAGGGGGGTCCAGTGCTACCCCGGCCCCCCCTCTAGCTCCGCCACTGGCTAAGGGGACACGCCCCCACCCTTACCAATGAGCCACTGCCACGGCCCCCCCAACCAGCAAGGCACATTAGGGATCCCCAATCGCCCACCAAGCCTAGAGCAGGTTAGGGCCCCCCAGAGCAGGCGATAGCCAACCACCCACCGGCACCAAACCAGCAACCTACTCCCATTAACCGGCACTCAGCGATGGGATAAGGGGACCCGCAGGTTAAACCCCCCCCCCCCCCCCCCAAGAGCAGGCGATACCCAGCCAACCCACCAGCACCCAACCAGTGACCCACTCCCATCAACCGGCACTCAGGGATGGGATAAGGGGACCTGCCACCACTCCCACCCCCGCCCGCCCAGCTCACGGGCTACCGGCATGGCCCTTCCCCAGCCAAACTGGGGTGGGGGGGACGAGCCACCACCACAGCACCTCCCTCCTCCTGCAGCCAAGCAAAGGGGCCGCGGTCATCGCCCCAGGATTCACAGTGGTCCCATGGACCATCCGTGCCCCCATCAACCGGCACTCAGTGATGGGATAAGGGGACGCGCCACCACGACCACCCCACCAATGAGCCACCGCCACAGCCCCCCCAACTAGCACAGCACACTGTGGGACTCTCAATGGCCCACCAAGCCCAGGGCAGGGTAGGTCCCCCTCCAAAGATACCCAGCCAACCCATTGGTACCCAGCCAGCGACCCACGCCGGTGCACAGGGTGGACACCCAGGCAGAAAAGAGAGGGGAAGGCGGAAGCAGGAGAACGCCAAGAAGCAGTCTTGCAAGCCTCCCAGAGTTCATCAACATTCTTGGGTTTCGTCTTCCATGCTTCCTCTTTCATCCTACCCCAGACATGCTCAATGATGTTCATGTCCGGTGACTGGACTGGCCAGTCCCGGAGGATCTTGATCTTCTTTGCCTTGAGGAACTTTGAGGTAGAGATTGAAGTATGCGATGGAGCACCATTCTGCTGCAGAATTTGTCCCTTTTTATGGTTAGGAATGTAAGAGGCAGCAAAGATTTCAGACTATTTATATTGCCTTCCACCCTGCAGATCTCTCACACACACCCATACTGGATGTAACCCCAGACCATGATTTTGCCACCACCAAACTTCACTGTTTTCTGAGTGAATCTCAGATCCATGCGGGCTCCAGTAGGTCTCCTGCAATATTTGCGGCGACTGTAGTGTAATTCAATGTAAGATTTATCTGAAAAAATCCACCTTTCTGCCACTTTTCCAGCCCCCATCCTTTTGACCAGAGGCGTAGCAAGGGTCCCCGGGGGCCCCGGGCAACAAGCAACATGGGGCCCTTCGAGCATGTGCAAGTAAGGGGGACAGTTGGACTTGGGAGCAATAGAAGAAAGAGTAGCAACACAAAAAATACCACCATCGGATGCGGAGGTATATACCTTTGTGTGAAATCAGTAGTCAGATTGGCCCTACGACCCACCAAATTCAAATTATTCCGTAAAAACCACTGATTGGTGGACTACCGACCGAAATGAGTCATAAATTTGCTAATAAAATTGTTTAGGATTATTTTAGATGAATATATGTTGTATTTTTCTTATAGAGTATTCGACAAGGAATACGATAAACCCATTAATAGACTTTTTTGGAAAAATCACCATTTGTTTAAGTAGTCACATGAATACTGTAGGGCTGCAGCTATCGATTATTTTAGTAGTCGATTAATCGATGAACTAGTTTGTCGAATAATCGAGTAATCGGATAAGTAACATGAAAAATTAAAATACCTGAGCTGGGTCTCAAACGGTATAAAAAAAACAAAAAAGGATTTATGTACAACAAAAGAACAACTGGCTAACTTACATAGCAAATGTCCGCTAGCTTAAATGCTATAAAACGTCAACTTTTTTTTTTTTTTTTAACAATGCTCTTAACAAATGGTTCAGACACATATTCCCACAAAAAACGGCTAAATATACCCATAAACTAAATTACGAATGCATTAAAAAAAAACATTAGCGCAAACAAAAACTTGCTTATGTTGGTCTTAACATGGAGCCGCTGGATTCTGGCATGTGAAATGAGGCAGACTAGAGGACAGTGTATCCACTCAAATCAATAAAACTGATTTCAAACACTTTCAAAGTAAACCATGACAACGCCACAATAATTAAACGAATACTCGAAGCAGCAAAATATAATTCGAATCTTTTTTTTTCTAATCGAATACTCGAGTTAATCGATTCATCGTTGCAGCACTAGAATAATGAGGTGGCCTGTGAAAATCAACGTAAAACAACTCGTCAAGGACTTTCGAGAGAGTACTTGAGTCACTCCTTAAGCAATCATGTGGTATTAATAGCTGATTGGACTTTCTTAAACATGTGTAATCCATGTGACATGGTTAGTGCTGATTGGGATTGATAACAGAATCATTACATAATCTGCCAAATGATCCCATAGTATTGAAACACTCCCTACACTTGTCGCTGCGACAGTGCAGTAAAGCTGCGTGAGCTAAATTTGTTGGCCCTCTGGGGGCCCCTCCTGGCTGGGGGCCCTAAGCAATTGCCTGGTTTGCCTAATGGGTTGTGACGCCTCTGCTTTTGACAGGCTGTGGGCCTTGGCAAATGCCACACAGTTTTTTTTATTCGTCTGCACCCTGAGAGATTTTTCGTGTTAATTTTCGTGATATTTCGTGTTAATTTTGGGTCACTTCCTGTTGATTGTGGGGCATTTACTGGTCTCTTCCTGCTGATTTAGGGTTACTGAAGAGGAAAAATTTCCTCAAAAGAAGAGGAAATAACTCAGGATGAACAGGAAGTGACCTGTGAATGCCCGCAAAAGACTGCGAACGATCCGCCATTGACTGCGCTTGACGTCCACTCTAGTCAAATTGAATTGGATGTCTAGCACCGTCAATGGCAGCCAGTGAGCTAATGTGTTCTAACTAGAGATGTCCCGATCGATCGGGTCCGATCACGTCATTTTCAAAGTATCGGAGTCGGCAAAAAAAATATCGGACATGCCTTTTTTTAATATATATATATTTTTTAATTAAATTGTTTTCTAATTGTATTTAACGTTACAGACATAATATGTTACACTCATCCAGAGTCTTTAGTTTTGGCTTAAGGTAGGGTTATCAAATTTATCCCATTAACGGCGGTAATTAATTAAAAAAAACATTTATCACGTTAAAATATTTAACGCAATTAACGCATGCGCTGCACGACTCACTCACGCATTGCCGCGTTCAATCTATAATGACGCTGTTTTACCTACGTATATATAGAGCTAAAAGGCAGCGTAAAATGAGTAGAGTGAATTTTGTCAACCTTTGGAGCCTTTTTTTAATTGGCTAAACCCTTACAAACCCTCTCCCTACGATTAGAAATATCGTGGGAAGCAATGTGGGGAAGAAAGGTAGTAATTGATCTTTTTCTTAACACCCTATGTTATTTCCCAACGCAGAGAAGATATATCAATTGGTACCACTACGCACAGTCATGGTTGCACTTCCCATCATGCATTTGGGCAGAACAGTTAAATGGCTACAGTATCATTTACTGAAAGCTCAACAAATACATTAGATGGCAATATTTAGTCACAATATACAAAGTCACATTTATCTTTTAAGAATTACAAGTCTTTCTATCCCTGGATCCCTCTGACAGAAATAATGTTAATAATGTAAATGCCATCTTGAGGATTTATTGTCATAATAAACAAATACAGTACTTATGTACTGTATGTTGAATGTATATATTCGTCCGAGTTTTATTCATTTTTTTCTTAATGCTTTGCCACAATGTCTATGATCGGGAAAAATTATCGGGAATGATTGGAATTGAATCGGGAGCAGAAAAAAAAGCAATCAGATCGGGAAATATCGGGATCGGCAGATACTCAAACTAAAACGATCGGATCGTGAGCAAAAAAACATGATCGGAACAACCCTAGTTCTAACGGAAGATTTTGGGAACAACCTGTTGGTTCCTTTTTAATTTCAAATAGCGACAACTTTTTAAAATGATATTTTGATTCTTGGCGGGAGAATATCTTTTTAGCTATGAAGTACGGCGAAACTTTGTTGCCCAAAATATTGACCCAATACACCTTTTGGATATATATTCACCGCTAATTCATAACAGTCTCTTAGCCTTCTTATCACGTATGGCCGAACGTGCGTAGCCGAGTTGCATCACGACGCCGTTGACACGTGTGTTTAAAATTCCGACCGATGGGAACGTTCTTGTCCTGAGGCGGCGGGGTCAATAAAATACTTGGGAGAGCGTCGCAGACTTAAGATCGCACTTAATAATTCACTCAGCTGCCACAGATGTTTTATGGGCCATTTTCTCCATGTCAGAAGCTCACTTGTTCAACTAGCAATGTTACAAGTCGTATGAATTTTACACGACGTGGCGTTTGCGCTTGCAAGTTCTCCAATTCGCTTCAGGTTTCAAGTACCCAACAATTAACAAAAAAGTTACACAAAATGATCCCTAAGTGCCCAAAAAAGCAACAAGAAGTGACCTGAAATCAATAGGAAGTGACCCGCAAAGCCCCAGAAGCCACAGGATGTTGAAAATTTAGCAGGAAGTGACTTGTATTTCCCCGAAATGATGGATGTGACCTTGAAATGTCCCAAAAATCCACTGGAAGTGACCTGTAAATGCCCCACGATCAACAGGAAATGACCCAAAATCAACAGGAAGTGACCTGTAATTCCCCCAAATCATTGATGTGACCTTGAAACGCCCCCAAAATCAACAGGAAGTGACCTGTAATTCCCCCAAATCATTGAAGTCTCCTTGAAATGCCCCAGAATCAACAGGAAGTGACCCGTAATTCCCCTAAATCACAGACACGCCCTTAAAATGCCCCCAAAATCAACAGGAAGTGACCCAAGATGAACAGGAAGTGACCTGTAATTACCCCAAATCATTAATGTGTCCTTGATATAACCTAAAATCAACAGGAAGTGACCCACAATTTAACAGGAAGTGACTCACAATTCCCCTAAATCACAGACACGCCCTTAAAATGGCCCCAAAATCAACAGGAAGTGACCCAAGATTAACAGGAGTGACCTGTAATTACCGCAAATCATTAATATGTCCTTAAAAATAACCCAGAATCAACAGGAAGTGACACAAAAATAACAGGAAGTGACCTGTGATTCCCCCAAATCATGGATATGACCTTGAAATGACCCAAAATCAACAGGAGGTGACCTGAAATCATTAAGAAGTGACCCGAAAATGACCCATAATCAACAGGAAGTGACCCAAGTTTAACAGTAAGTGACCTGTAATTACCCCAAATCATTAATGTGTCCTTGAAATAACCTAAAATCAACAGGAAATGACCCAAAAATAACAGGGAGTAACCTACAATTCCCCCAAATCATGGATATGACCTTGAAATGACCCAAAATCAACAGGAAGTGACCTGAAATCATTAAGAAGTGACCCGAAAATGACCCATAATCAACAGGAAGTGACCCAAGTTTAACAGGAAGTGACCTGTAATTACACAAAATCATTAATGTCTCCTTGAAATAACCTAAAATCAACAGGAAGTGACCCAAATTTAAGAGGAAGTGACCCGTAATTCTCCTAAATCACAGACACGCCCTTAAAATGCCCCCAAAATCAACAGGAAGTGACCCAAGATTAATAGGAAGTGACCTATAATTACCCCAAATCATTAATGTGTCCTTGAAATAACCCCGACTCAACAGGAAGTGACCCAAATTTAACAGGAAGTGACCCGTAACTCCCCTAAATCACAGACATGCCCTTAAAATGCCCCCAAATCAACAGGAAGTGACCCAAATTGCAGTAAGTGACTCGTAATTCCCCTAAATCACAGACACGCCCTTAAAATTGCCCCAAAATCAACAGGAAGTCACCCAAGATTAACAGGAAGTGACCTGTGATTACCCCAAATCATTTGTGTCCTTGAAATAACCCAGAATCAACAGGAAGTGACCCAAAAATAACAGGAAGTGACCTGTAATCCCCCCAAATCATGAATATGACCTTGAAATGACCCCAAAATCAACAGGAAGTGACCTGAAATCATTAAGAAGTGACCCGAAAATGAGCCATAATCAACAGGAAGTGACCCAAATTTAACAGGAAGTGACCCGTAATTCCCCTAAATCACAGACACGCCCTTAAAATGCCCCAAAATCAACAGGAAGTGACCCAGAAATAACAGGAAGAGACTTGTAATTTCCACAAATCATGGATGTGCCCTTGAAATGCCCCAAAATCAACAGGAAGTGTAGTTTGTTGGCTTTTGTTTTGAAAATAGTTACAATGACCTTTGATTTAATGACTTGTCTTTGTTCGTGAACTTGATGGAAGCCAATTTGATTCTTCCCGCCTCATGAGCGCCACCAAATGGCTGGTGCATACTCACGGTAAGGTTACTCGCCCCAAACTCTCTTATCAATCAACCAAGTCAAATGATTTGGACGTCTAACACCGTCAATGCTAGCGGTTAATCAGCAAAAAAAAAAAAAAAAAAAAAATCCACTAGATGAATCATTTATCTGACTTGTATCATCAGGAACTAGCAGAAAGTTTGAAGTAGCACTTATCCTATTCTGGGTCACGGAATCCCGGCCGATTTCAATCACGCGGCGCTCTTGACACTCGTATTCTCACCTTGCTCGAGTGGGAATGGAACACATACTGCTGCGCAGATGTCCGCCGAGAGAGCCGTGAGAGTGGACTACAATGTAGAAGGGAAATAAAGTAGAGGGTTCATCCCCGCCTTGACCTCTGAAAAAGCCAACGTTGAGTCAAAAAGAAGAATTTTTGGGGAGGGCTCGAGAATTGAAACTTCAGGTATTTGCAACATTTGGGGAGGAAAAAAAAGGATGGTGCTATAGATTTAAGCATACGTTTAGCCAAACTGCTTCACTGACTCAGGAACCTTACCATGTTTCGCCACTACCCACTTTGTGGCGCTCATGAGACAGGAAGGATCGAATCCCACTTATAATGTGTTAGAAGTAAAAGTGGCTGATAGCAGCTCGTTCAATCAAAGGTCATTTTAATTCATAATAATCACATAACAGCAACCTAAATAGCATCATTAGTAATTCATAAAACAACTAGAGCAGAAACTGAAGAAATCATGATCACATTTTACATGCTAATTATCACGTTTTTACAGGATAGTATGTTCATACATGACAGTATAGCATTTTCTACGTGGCAATAATGTTTTACATGCTAATTATCACGCTGTTTTACATACAAGTTTTTACATACTTTTACGTTTTTACGTTATAGTTATCACGTTTTTACATGCTAATTATCACATTTTCACAATGTAATTACCACGTTTTTACATGCTAAATATTACATTTTTAAAAGCCAACTAGCACATTTTTACACGATATTATGTTCATACATGACAGTATTGCGTTTTTACATGGTAATTATGTTTTACATGCTAATCATCATGTTGTGTTCATGAGCTTACAAGTTTTTACATAACTATTACATTTTTACGTTATAGTTATCACGTTTGTACATGGTAATTATCACATTTTTACATGCTAATTATTATTTTCACATGATAATTATCACGTTTTTACATGCTAAATATTACGTTTTTACATGCTAATTATCACGTTTTGACAGGATATTATACATGACATTATAGCGTATTTACATGGTAATTATGTTTTACATGCTAGCTATAACGTTTTTGTTCATGAGTTTTCCCATTTTTACATAAATATTACATTGTACATTTCACTTATCACGTATTTAAATGCTAATTATCACATTTTAACACGATAGTTTGTTTTTACATGCTAATTATCCAATTTTTACATGATGTTATCACATTTTTACAAGCTAGTTATCACGTTTTTAACCTGTTTACACGTTTATACATGGTAATTACCACATTTTTACATGATAATTATCACATTTTTACATGCTAATTATCACATTTTTAGATGAGGTTTCTTTGTTTTTACAGGATAGTATGTCCATACATGACAGTATCACGTTTTACATGGTAATTATGTTTTACGTGCTATCTATACCGTTTTAGTTCATGAGTTTTCCTGTTTTCATATAAATATAACATTTTCACATTATAGTTATCACGTTTTTACATGCTAATCATCCCATTTTTACACGATAGTTTGTTTTTACATGCTAATTATCCAATTTTTACATTATGTTATCACGTTTTTACATGCTAATTATCACCATTTTATATGATAGTTTGGACATTTTTACAAGATAATATCTTCATACATGACAGTATCACGTTTTTACAAGCTAGTTATCACGTTTTTAAAAAAAATTTTTTTTTTACCTGTTTTCACGTTTATACATGGTAATTACCACATTTTTACATGCTAATTATCACATTTTTAGATGAGGTTTCTTAGTTTTTACAGGATAGTATGTTCATACATGACGGTATCACGATTTACATGGTAATTATGTTTTACATGCTATCTATAACGTTTTTGTTCATGTGGTTTCCCATTTTTATATACATATTACATTTTCACATGATAGTTATCACGTTTTTACATGCTAGTTATCACATTTTAACATAATAGTTTGTTTTTACATGCTAATTATCACCTTTTTACATGATAGTTTCGACATTTTTACAGGATAGTATCTTCATACATGACAGTATCACATTTTTAGAAGCTAGTTATCACGTTGTTTTTTTTTACCTGTTTTCACGTTTATACATGGTAATTACCACATTTTTACATGCTCATTATCACAGTTTTAGATGAGGTTTCTTTGTTTTTACAGGATAGTATCTTCCTACATGACAGTATCACGTTTTTACAAGCTAGATTTCACGTTTTTTTTTACCTGTTTTCACGTTTATACATGGTAATTACCACATTTTTACATGCTAATTATCATATTTTTAGATGAGGTTTCTTTGTTATTACAGGATAGCATGTTCATACGTGACGGTATCACGTTTTACATGGTAATTATGTTTTACATGCTATCTATAACGTTTTTGTTCATGAGTTTTCCCATTTTTATATAAATATAACATTTTCACATTATAGTTATCACGTTTTTACATGCTAATTATCATATTTTAACACGATACTTTGTTTTTACGTGGTAATTATCCAGTCTTTACATGATGTTATCACATTTTTACATGCTGATTATCACCTTTTTACATGATAGTTTCGACGTTTTTACAGGATAGTATGTTCATACATGACAGTACCACGTTTTCACATGGTAATTATCACGTTTTTACATGCTAATTATCACATTTTAACACAATAGTTTGTTTTTACATGCTAATTATCCAGTCTTTACATGATTTTCTCACGTTTTTACATGCTAATTATCACCTTTTTACTTGATAGTTTCGACATTTTTACAGGATAGTATCTTCATACATGACAGTACCACGTTTTCACATGGTAATTATCACGTTTTTACATGCTAATTATCACATTTTAACACGATATTTTACTTTTTTTTTTACATGCTAATTATCCAATTTTTACATGATAGTTTCGACATTTTTACAGGATAGTATCTTCATACATGACAGTACCACGTTTTCACATGGTAATTATCACG
This sequence comes from Corythoichthys intestinalis, assembly GCF_030265065.1. Classification (NCBI taxonomy): domain Eukaryota; kingdom Metazoa; phylum Chordata; class Actinopteri; order Syngnathiformes; family Syngnathidae; genus Corythoichthys; species Corythoichthys intestinalis. The sequence continues at coordinate 2,977,553 of NC_080399.1, read as the reverse complement.
TTTTTACATGCTAATTATCACATTTTAACACAATATTTTACTTTTTTTTTACATGCTAATTATCCAATTTTTACATGATGTTATTACGTTTTTACTTGCTACTTATCACCTTTTGACATGATAGTTTCGACATTTTTACAGGATAGTATGTTCAGATATGACAGTATCACGTTTTCACATGCTAATTATCATGTTTTTTACATGCTAATTATCACATTTTACATGATAGTTTGTTTTTACATGATAGTGCCACGTGTGTACGTGATAGAATTCAGATTTACTTATTTTTTCTACATGATAGCTTTCACGTTTTTACATGATAGTTATTCAATTTTTACATTAAAAATGTTTTAATATAAAAATGTGTAAACACATGATACAATCATGTAAAAACTTGAAAAACTGGCCTTTTTTTTTTTTTTTTGTCCATTTGGCAGCAATACGCTGCCGCGAATTAACAATAGCTTAAATCATCGAATCCTTTCGGACGGGACCTCTCTCGCTTTCAAAAACATCAAAAGCTATTTGAAGCCGAGCTCATCGGCCACAAAGCCGACGTAAACAAAAGAATCTACGCTTAATCCGCGTTGTGACGTTTAATGCCTCTCCGCTTGTCCAATCAATTAGCAAATTGTCTCTCCAAACTGCGGGAGACGGGGAAACGTATCCCTGAAGGATCGCGCTTGGTGAATGGCCGTGACATTTGCTTTTGCGAGGTGTGGAAGAGCGTGAAGCTCTCTGTGCTTGGGTTAGCCTTCGGGGAGGAGCACACTTTCCTCCCCCCTTTTACCTGAACATCAGAGGTTGTCACCCAGGCTCTACGCCGAACTGTATCCGTGCCTGCGCAGCTCTAAATTATTCACTTTTTCAGATGGGGTGCGCTCCATAACCTCCTTGTGATTCCGCTCGCCACGCGCTTCATTTCCCAGGCGGACGGAATAATTCGGGGGATACTGCATTCGGGATTGCTAGATTATGCAGAAGGAATGACGGTTATTGACCTCCGCGAAGTTGGCCCACCACCAGAGGCAAATTTATAAAATCCTCATCAAAAAGTAAATTAGCCTTCACCAATATCATTTTTTTCATATTCCATGGTACCTGAAGTCCTGCGTCCTTGCACAAATGACCGATCAATAGTCCTAAAAATGCCAGGAGTAGATGATTTAGCAGAAGCTTATGTCACCGTTTAAGAGGGATAATCTGAGCTGATCCGGATACGATAACAACTAGCGTAGCCTTTTCCCTTCTGTGTGCTTTAATAATTAGCCCTTTTACCCCCAAGTCAATAAGAAGTGACTCAATATGAACAGGAAGTGACCTGAAATGCCCCAAAATCAACAGGACGTGACCCAATATGAACAGGAAGTGACCCTGAAACGCCCCAAAATCATCAGGAAGTCACCCTAAATAAACAGGAAGTGGCCTGAGTTCAACAGGAAATTACCCTGTAATTCCTGAAAAACATGAAGTGATGCAATATCAACATGAAGTGACCCAACAATCAACAGGAATTGACTCCAAAATGCCCCCAAATCAACAAGAAATGACCAAATATGAGCAGGAAGTGACCCCGAAATGCCCCCAAATCAACAGGAAGTGACCAAATACAAAAAGAAAGTAACTATGAAATGCTTCCAAATTATAGGAACTGACAGATTTCTAAAAGAAGTGACCCTGAAATGCCCCCAAATCAACAGGAAGTGACCCAATATGAACAGGAAGTGACCCTGAAATGCTTTCAAATCAAGAGGAAGTAACCCCTGAAATGTTTAAAAAAAAATCAACAGAAAGTGACCAAGTATCTACAGGAAGTGACCTTTAAATACCCCCAAATCAACAGGAAGTCACCAAATACGAACAGCAACTGACTACGAAATGCCCCCAAATTATAGGAAGTGACCAGATTTCTACAGGAAGTGACCCTGAAATGACCCCAAATTGACAGGAAGTGACATAATACAAAAAGGAAGTGATCATGAAATACCCCCAAATTACAGGAAGTGAGCTAATATGAAGAGCAAGTGACCATGAAATGACCGCAAATTACAGGAATTGACCAAATTTCTACAGAAAGTGATCCTGAAAGACCCAAAAATCAAGAGGAAGTAGCCCAATATGAACAGGAAGTGGCCTCAAAACGCCCCCAAATCAACAGGAAGTGACCCAATACAAACAGGAAGTCATCATGAAATACCCTCAAATTATAGGAACTGACAGATTTCTAAAAGAAGTGACCCTGAAATGCCCCCAAATCAACAGGAAGTGACCAAATATGAACAGGAAGTGACCCTGAAATGCCCCCAAATCAACAGGAAATCACCCAATAGGAGCAGGAAGTGACCCTGAAATGCTCACAAAGAAACAGGAAGTCACCTGGTATCAACAGGAAGTGACTCTGAATTGCCCCAAAGTCAACAGGACGTGATTCGGAAATACCCCAATATAAACAGGAAGTGCCTCAATATGAACAGGAAGTGACCCTGAAATGCCCCCAATTCAACAGGAAGTGACCAGATTTTAACAGGAAGTGACCCTGATGTGCCCCCAAATCAACAGGAAGTCAGCCAATATGAGCAGGAAGTGACCCTGATATGCTCTCAAAGAAACAGGAAGTCACTTGGTATCAACAGGAAGTGACTCTGAATTGCCCCAAAATCAACAGGAAGTGATTCGGAAATACCCCGATATAAACAGGAAGTGATCCAATATCAACAGGAAGTGACCCCAAAATGCCTCCAAATCAACAGGAAGTGACCAAATATGATCAGGAAGTGACCCTGAAATGCCCCCAAATCAAAAGGAAATGACCAGATGTTAACAGGAAGTGACCCTGAAATGCCTCCAAATCAACAGGAAGTCACCCAATATGAACAGGAAGTGACCCTGAAATGCCCAAAAAGAAACAGGAAGTGACCTCATATCAACAGGAAGTGACTCTGAAATGCCCCAAAATCAACAGGAAGTGACCTGGAAATACCCCCAAAATTAGCAGGAAGTGACCCAATATCTAAAAGAAATGACCCCGTATTGCCTGAAAAACAGGAAGTGATGCGATATCAACAGGAAGTGACCCAAAACCAACAGGAAGTGATCATAAAATACTCCTGAATCACAGGAAGTGACCCAATATAAACAGGAAGTGACCACAAAAGGGCCTCATAACAACATACAGCGACCAAATAAAAACAGGAAGTGACCGTGAAATGCCCCTAAATTACAGGAAGTGACCCAAAAACCAACAGGAAGTAACCCTGAAATGCCTTAAAATAAAAAGAGACCTGAAATCAACAGGAACTGACAACTAAATGACTCAAAAACAACAGGAAGTGATGCCATAACCACAGGAAGTGACTCCAAAATGGCCTCATATCAACAGGAAGTGACGTCACACCAACAGGAAGTGATCATAAAATACTCCTAAATGACAGGAAGTGACCCAATATAAACAGGAAGTGACCGTAAAACGCCACCAAATCAACAAGAAGTGACTCAATATAACCAATTAGCTCTTTTATCATTAGCACTTTCTCATTATAGTCAGCTGTAATTATTTTCCTTCATTTTGCACAAATGCTGACGTCAAGACGGCAAATATTGTCAAACACGTGCGCGCTCAAACTTAGACGTCAGAAATCCTCGCTCTCGTCGCGATTGATGAGCTGCTACCCCGGCCGTAATTTGATCTGAGATTTTAGGATGATTTATCTTTCCGTGTAATTAATTTCCCATCACTCGTGTGGCCCCGAAAGCCTCAGAGGGGATTTGTCAGGGGATTATTCAGGAATCGTCGCCGTCTATTATCCGCTAAATGAGGAGAGGACCACTTACGGAGTTGAAGAAAGATGCGCTAACAAAATACAAATGAAGGTAATGTGCCCGGAGCGAGTTTTGTTGCATCAAAGTAGAGACTGCGGAGTAGGCAATGTTGAGAATGGCAATGTTTTGTTGAGAGCCCAGTTTCTTAAAACCATTTGAACTAATAGATTAATCGCAAAATGAGTCGACAGATTAATATATCAAATTCATCGATCCATCACAAAATTCATCGATTCATCATTTGTTTCAATAGCATAAAAACGTCAATTCGCTCCTATGGATTTCCAACCCATGTAACCCGACATCAACAGGAAGTGACCCTGAAATCCCCCCAAATCAACAGGAAGTGACCCAATACAAAAACAAAGTGACCATAAAATGCCCCCAAATTACAGGAAGTGACCCAATATGAACAGGAATTGACCCTGAAATACCCTAAAATCAACAGAAAGTGACCCCAAAATAACCCAAATCAACAGGAAGTGACCTGATATCAACAGGAAGTGACACGGAAATGCCCAACAATCAATAGGAAGTGACTAAATATCAATAAAAAGTGACCCTGTAATGCCCCAAAATCAACAGGAAGTGACCCAAAATGCCCCAAAAATGACCAATACCAAAAGGAAGTGACCATGAAATGCCCCCAAATCACAGGAAGTGACCCAATATGAATAGGAAGTGACCCTGAAGAACCCTAAAATCAAAAGGAAGGGACCACCCAAACACTCCAAAATCAACAAGAAATTACTCAATATGAACAGGAAGTCCCCCTGAAATGCCCCCCCAAATAGCAGGAAGTGACCCAACGCGAAAAGGAAAATACCATGAATTATCCTTAATTCAACAGGAAGTGACCCTGAAATGCCCCCAAATCAAGAGGAAGTGACCCAACACGAAAAGGAAAACACCATGAAATACCCTTAATTCAACAGGCAGTGACCTAATACCAACAAGAAGTCACCATTAAAAGCCCTAAAACTACAGGAAGTGACCCAATATGAACAAGAAGTGACCTGAAATGCCCCAAAATCAACAGGAAGTGACACAATACAAAAGGTAAGTGACCTGAAATGCCTCCAAATCAATAGGAAGTGACCCAATACGAAAAGGAAGTGACCCTGTAATTCCCCCAAATTACAGGAAGTGACCCAATATGAACAGGTTGTGACCCTGAAATACCCTCAAATCAACAGGAAGTGATCCCGAAATACCCCAAATCAACAGGAAGTGACCCTGAAATGCCCCAAAATCAATTGGAAGTGACCAAATACAAACAGGAAGTGACCTGAAATTCCCCCAAATCAACAGGAAGTGACCAGGTATTTACAGGAAGTGACCATGAAATACCCCAAAAATACAGGAAGTGACCCAATATGAACAGGTTGTGACCCTGAAATACCGTCAAATCAACAGGAAGTGACCACGAAATATCCCAAATCAATAGGAAGTAACCTGATATCAACAGGAAGTGACCCTGAAATGCCCCAAAATCAATAGGACGTGACTAAAAATCTATCGACAGTGACCCTGAAATGCCCCCAATTCAACAGGAAGTGACCTACTAAAAACGGAAAGTGACCTGAAATGCCCCAAAACCAACAGGAAGTGACCAGGTATTTACAGGAAGCTAACCAAAATGCCCCCAAGTAAATCGGAAGTGACCCAATACGAAAAGGAGGTGACCATGAAATGCTTTACATCACAGGATGTGGCCCAATATTAAGAGGAAGTGACCCTGAAATACCCTTAACTCAACCCTAACCCTAAAAAACAGAAGGTGACCTTCGGATGCCTCTAAAACAACAGGAAGTGACATCACATCAACAGGGAGTAACCCCAAATCAACATGAAAAGACCCCCAAGCACCTCAAAAACAGGAAGTAATGCCATATAAACAGGAAGTGACCCAGAAATGCCTAAAAAACAACAACAACTGGAAGTGGCACCACATCAACAGGAAGTGACCCCTAATGAGGAAATGACCCAAAAGCACCTCAAATACAGAAGTGACCCCAAATCAATAGGAAGTGACGCAGGAAAACTAAAAAAAACAGGAAGTGACATCATATGACAAGGAAGTGACCCCGAAATGCCTCTAAAACAACAGGAAGTGATGACACATCAACAGGAAATGACCCCGAAGCACCTCAAAAACAGAAAATGGCGCAATATCAACAGGAAGTTATGTCACATCAACAGGAAGTGATGACACATCAACAGGAAATGACCCCGAAGCACCTCAAAACCAGGAAGTGGCACAATATCAAGAGGAAGTGACCTACAGGAAGTGGCCCCAAATCAACAGGAAATGACCCCCAAGCACCTCAAAAACAGGAAGTGACCCCATATCAACAGGGAGGGACCCCATAATTCCTAAAAAAAAACATCAGGAAGTGTTATAATATCAACAGGAAGTGATCCAATTTAACAGAAAGTAACCCAAAAATGACCCAATATCAACAGAAAATGACTGCAAAGTACCTCAAAAACAGGAAGTGGCGCAATATCAACAGGAAGTGACGTCACATCAACAGGAAGTGACCCCAAATCCACAGTTAATGACCCCCAAGCACCTTAAAAACAGGAAGTGGCGCAATATCAACAGGAGTTGACATCACATCAACAGGAAGTGACCCCAAATCAACAGGAAATGACCTCAAGCAGCTCAAAAACAGGAAGTGGCGCAATATCAACAGGAAGTGACCTACATATCAACAGGAAGTGGCCCCAAATCAACAGGAAATGACCCCCAAGCACCTCAAAAACAGAAATTGGCGAAATATCAACAGGAAGTGACCTAAAAAATCAACAGGAGGTGACACCAAATCAACAGGAAATGACCCCCAAGCACCTCAAAAACAGTAAGTGGCGCAATATCAACAGGAAGTGATGTCACATCAACAGGAAGTGACCCCAAATAAACAGGAAATGACCCCCCAAGCACTTCAAAACCAGGAAGTGGCGCAATATCAACAGGAAATGACCTACATATCAACAGGAAGTGGCCCCAAATCAACAAGAAATGACCCCCAAGCACCTCAAAAACAGGAAGTGACTCCATAGCAACAGGAAGGGACCCCATAATTCCTAAAAAAAATCATCAGGAAGTGATGTCACATCAACAGGAAGTGACCCAAAAGCAACTGAAAATGACTGCGACGTACCTCAAAAACAGGAAGTGGCGCAATATCGACAGGAAGTGACGTCACATCAACAGGAAGTGAGCCCAAATCAACAGGAAATGACCCCCAAGCACCTCAAAACCAGGAAGTGGCGCAATATCAACAGGAAGCGACCTACATATCAACAGAAAGTGGCCTCAAATCAACAGGAAATGACCCCCAAGCACCTCAAAAACAGGAAGTGACCCCATATCAACAGGAAGGGACCCCATAATTCCTAAAAAAAAAAAAAAAAAAAAAATCAGGTGTTATAATATCAACAGGAAGGGAACCAATTTAACAGAAAGTAACCCAAAAAGGACCCAAAATCAACAGGAAATGACTGCTAAGTACCTCAAAAACAGGAAGTGATGCCATATCAATAGGAAGTGACCCTGAAATGCTTAAAAAACAACAGGAAGTGACGCCGTAGCAACAGGAAGTGACCACAAACCACCCCAAAATGAACAGGAAGTGGTGCCATATCAATAGGAATGAACATTTTACCTCAGTACAGCATTTTTTTAATGTTTTCACTTCCCAAAGACTAAGCATCCCTATGCTTTCGACCACATAAAGCCCCAACCTGTGGCCAAACCGCTTTTACAGCATTCCTAGCGCAACGATAAGATAAGCCCCAACATCTTGTCAATAAACGCCGTCTTTCTCACTGATACGCGTCCACACTCACACACACGCAAACAGATTTGATGCACAGCCTATTACGCCGTGTTGGCGTACGGCCCAAAGCGTGCGCGGGATGTTTTATGATGTTTGGGGAAATATTCCCCTCTTAAAAATAACTTTATTATCAAAGGCGCCCCGGGAGAGACAACGGTGACGTGTACGAAGAGGCCTCGCCACAAGATGAGACGGCACATTTCATGCGCTCTGACATTATAAAGGAAACGCCATTTGCGCCAATGGAGCAGAAATACAGTTACGCGGGGACACAAAGCCTTTGTAAATGTACTTTTGGATTAGGCGTCCGCTGCCGCCAGTGGCTCCTCGACTTATTTTTCTTTTCTCCTTCCCTTGTCATCCCGTCTCGGAAAATTCAACCACCTCGGTTGGCAGATAACAAGGACTCGGAATACAATAACTGTATTCAAGCAGGGATGAATTGCTTTTGACGTTCCATTTTTCAGAGACGCTATGTTAACATGAGCACGATGAGCACTTATTTAACGGGAAGTGACCCAAACTGTACAGGAAATGACCTGGGAATGCCCCAAAATCAACATGTGACCCAAAATCATCAGGGCGTGACTTGAAATGCACCAAAAATTAGCAAGCAGCGACCCAAAATAAACAGGAAATTAAATGCGATTCACCAAAATCAACAGGAAGTTACCCAAAACTAAGTGACCTAGGAATGCCTACAAATCGTCAAGTGACCCAAAATCGAAAGGAAGTTACAGTGAAATGGCCCAAAAGCCAAAGCAAAGGACCTATAAATGGCCCCAAGTCAGCAGGAAGTGACCCAGGAATGCTCTAAAACGACAGGAAGTGATGCCAAATCAACAGGAAGTGACCCCAAATCAGCAGGAAATGACCCCAAAGCACCTCAAAAACAGGACGTGATGCCACATCAACAGGAAGTGACCCCAAATAAACAGGAAATGACCCCGAAGCACCTCAAAAACAGGAAGTGACGCTATATCAACTCGAAGTGACCCCAAAATGCCTAAAAAACAACAGGAAATGACACTATACTAACAAGAAGTGACATAACACAAAAAGAAAAACACCATGAAATACCCCCAATTCAACAGGAAATTACCTGATATGAACGGAAAGTGACCCTGAAATGCCCAAATCACAGGAAGGGACCCCGAAATGCCTCAAAATCAAAAGTTACCAGATAATTAACAGGAAGTGATGCCATATCAACAGGAAGTGACCAGCTATCAACAGGAAAAGACATCAAAATGCCTTAAAACAACAGGACGTGACGCCATATCAACAGGAAGTAGCGCCATATAAACAGGAAGTGACCATGAAATGTCTTAAAAACAGGAAGTTACGCAATAACAGGAAGAGATTCGAAATCTCTCAAAAACAGGAAGTGCCCACAAACTGCCCAAAAATCAACAGGAAGTGACGAGATATCAAAAGCAAGTGACTCTGAAATGCCTCAAAACCAGGAAGTGACGTAATATCAACAGGAAGTAACCCCCATAGTAACAGAAAGTGATGCCATAGTAGCAGAAAGTGACCCCTCATCACCACAAACTGCCATAAATTCAACCGGAAGTAACAACTAATTGCCTCAAGAAAAAAAGGAAGTGACCCAATATCAACAGGAAGTGACAAATGCCTCAAAAACAGGAAGTGACCCAATAATTGACAGGAAGAAACCCCAAAATGCCTTAAAATCAACAGGAAGTGACGAAATATCAACAGGAAGTGACTCAACATCAACAGGAAGTGACCCATAGATTCCTCAAAAACAGGATGTGACGCAATATCAACAGGAAGTAACCACAAACTGCCATAAATTCAACAGGAAGTGACGAATAAATGTCTCTAAATCAAATGGAAGTGACCCAATATCAACAGGAAGTGAAAGCTAAATGCCTGAAAAAAATAGGAAGTGACCCAATAATTGACAGGAAGTGACCCAATATCCACAGGAAGTGACCCCGAAACCTCTCATAAACAGGAAGTGACCACAAACTGCCCAAAAATCAACAGGAAGTGACGAGATATCAAAAGCAAGTGGCTCTTGAAATGCCTCAAAAACAGGAAGTGACGCAATATCAACAGGAAGTAACCACATAGCAACAGGAAGTGACGCCGTAGTAACAGAAAGTGACCCCTTATCACCACAAACTGCCATAAATTAAACAGGAAGTGACAACTAAATGCCTCAAAATCAAAAGGAAGTGACCCAATATCAAGAGGAAGTGACAAATGCCTCAAAAACAGGAAGTGACCCAATAATTGACAGGAAGAAACCCAATAATTGACAGGAAGAGACCCCAAAATGCCTCAAACAACAGGAAGTGACGAGATATCAATAGGGCGTGACTCAACATCAGCAGGAAGTGATCCATAGATGCCTCAAAAACAGGAAGTGACGCCATATCAACAGGAAGTAACCACCAACTGCCATAAATTCAACAGGAAGTGACAACTAAATGCCTCAAAATCAATAGGAAGTGACGCCATATTAACAGGAAGTGACCCATAGATGCCTCAAAAACAGGAAGTGACGTCACATCAATAGGAAGTGACCCCACAGTAACAGGACATGACCCCATATCAATAGAAAGTAACCACAAACTGCCATAAGTTCAACAGGAAGTGGCAACTAAATGCCTCAAAATCAAAAGGAAGTGACCCACTATCAACAGGAAGTGACCTCTAAATAACTCAAGAACAGGAAGTGATGTGATACCAACAGGAAGTGACCCCAAAATTCCTCAAAACAACAAGAAGTGCGAGATATTAACAGGGAGTGACCCAACAACAATAGGAAGTAATCACAAACTGCCATAGATGACCCACAGATACCTCAAAAACAGGAAGTGACTCGATAACAACAGGAAGTGACCTCATAGTAACAGGAAGTGATCCCGTATCAACAGGAAGTAACCACAGACTGCCATAAAATCAACAGGAAGTGACAACTAACACAGCACAAGCATATTTATAGAAATATAATGATATGTATTATTTAAAGGAAATAAGAGAAGCCGCTATGATTGGTGGTGATAGCTGTCCTTTTCTTGCCCGTCCATTTGTATGCGGGCCCGCCTGAGCGAATATGTACACGTGTGCCGCATCTCCTTCCATGTCAGCTGCAAAGGAAAATGGGATTCCCCTCTCATGGGACATAAAGGGAGGGAAAGTGGACCAGTGTGTAATGAGAGGGAAAGCAAAGGCAATCGACTCGCCAGAATAAAAGCAGTGACCGAGCCAGCCAGCCAGCCAGCCGGCAGCCACTGAGCCAGATGTTTACTACATACAGTCAATGTGTTGGCGATGATATCATGGGGACGATGCGCAACGGCTAGCGCGTTAGCATATTGCCTAATTTTACATTGAACATATACATTGGGGAATACACATGTGCATGAAATCGAGAGAAAATAACATTGAAAATAGTAACCTAAAAATTAAAAAAAATTAAAAACTAAATTATTTTATTATGTTTTTAAAATGTAAAAAGATATAGAATAAATAATTAAAAATAAAAATACATATATTAAAATAAGAAATTTTTAAAATTAAAGAATTTTAAAAAATGTCTGAAAATATGAAACAAAAATATATATTTTTTTTAAAATAATGTAGAGCATCTTATGAATAAATTCTTTTATAGTTTTGAAATATATTAGTTTTTCAATAATTTTTTACATTTGTTATTTTTTTATTTCTATTTTTGGGGGGGTTCTAAATTTTTAAAAAATGAAAAATTACATTTTTTTAAACCCCCCCCCCCCAAAAAAAAGAAAAAGTAAAAAATTATTTGAAATAAACTAAAAATTATTTCTTTTTTTTTTATTAAGAGAAAATATTACAATAGTTCAACAAAAATTGAATTTATTAAAGAAATGACATCTATTTTTGTTTTTAAAATATTAAAACTGAAAAATACAACCATAATAAATGAAAAAAAATCTAAATGTTATCTTTTAACTATATTTTTGAAAGAAAAAAAGATTTAAAATATATATATATATATATATATATATAACAAAAAAATTAGAATTTATTAATAAAATTACTTATATTTTTTTTAAATACAGTATATGAATTGAAATTGAATAATACAACCAAAAAAAAGGAAAATCCGAAAAACCCCAAAAATATATTGAAATAAGAAAAAAAAAAATTTAAATCAAAACTTAAAAAAAAAGAAAAATGCCTAAAAATATACAATAAAAATATTTTATAAAAAAATGTGAAGCAACTTAGAATTTTGTAAAATATAAATGAATAAATACATATTAATTAAAAAATGATTAATAATAAATTACGATAAATATAAATTTTAAAAAATGTAATTCATTTTTCGTTTTGGACATAATATTTTGTATTTTTCATTATTTTTTTTACATTGATTCATTTTTATTTTTTATCAAATTGATAAAAATACAACCTAAAAATAAATAAATAAATAAATAAACATTTTTTTAAAAAAAAACAAAAAATAACGATGTTTAAAAAATGGATGAAAATATAAAACAAACAATATTTAAAAAATAATACTAATAAAAATAATGTAGAGCAACTTATGAATAAATTCCGCTTTTTATTCAAATATATAATTTTTTTCTTTTTAAGAATAAATTTTATATTTTTCAATAATTTTCTACATTTACTTTTTCATTTTGTATCTTTTTATGTAATTTTTAAATAGTGTATTCTAATTTTAGCTGTATTTTTCATTTTCATTTTCCATATTTAAAATTGAATCCTATTTTTTTGTGCTCAAGTATTCCTACAACGCATTACCTGAATCTCCTCATTCACTGCCATTGACCATGCTCCACGTCCAATCACGTGGTGTCCAGTCACCCTTCTGTTTGTTACTATATGACGTCCAATCCATTTAGCCATTCCTCCCACTTCAACCCAATTGGACCCTGTCATTAGCATCCATTGAATTCAATGCCAATTCCTATTGGACTGACCGTGAACTTATTTCAGTGCATTTGAATGCTATGAAAGGAGCTCATCATTTTTACAACACTTGCTAAATTAGCTGGCGTGCTACCAAAATGTCACACTGCAGTCCGTCCACTTCCAATCTTAAGCATTGTTATTTTCTTGACCGGCAGCCAAAGTCATTACGAACGTGCTTCAATCATCCGCATTAAGTTTATCACTTTATTCCTTCGTACTTCTACCAATGACGTCACGTTAATGCCCTATCGGTACCGATAGTTGTTAACACATCATGTTCATTTTTGGATCCGTACTCAAAAACTCGCCTCGATTTTCACATCATGGTGTGTCCTTTTCAGCTGTAACTCTGAAAACAAATCACAGGAAATATCGCAATTTCTCCCCCCCAAAATAAAATAATCCGAGCCCGGCGCCGGAGTCTCCCGCCGGCTTCCCGGCGTCGTCGATCGTGACCCGCGCACGAGCTCCTAAAGTGAACTTGATTGCCAGCTGCGCTCTTTTCCATCCTGGCGTGAATAAACAGGAACTGCCGTGTTTTACGGAAAGCTAAACCTGCATTTAGCGTCGGCTGCTTTCTAAAGACGCCGTTCGCTAGTGGAGGCGTGACAGGTGCGGGCGGTCACGGGCGTTCGCTGAGTAAAATGTTCAATGCGCGTGATGAGGCACTTCAACCGAGTAATCGACGACGCTTAGCTGCGCGTCAGGTGTGATTGGTCATTGATGCGGCGTGCTCGCTCTAGGCACGCTTTGATTTTTAAGCCTTCCGGGGACAGCGTCCACAACAATGGGTTAGGGTAGGAACTGATCAAATACCAACAAGAAGTAACATGGGAATGCTCCCAAATCAACAAAAACTGATCTGGGAATGCACCACAATCAACAGGAATTGACCTGTAAATACCCCCAAATCAGCAGGAAGTGACCCAAATGCACCAGCAGCAGGAAGTGACCAAAACCCAACAGGACTCCACGTGGAGATGCCCCTAAAATCAAGAAAAACTGACCTAGGAATGCCCCAAAATCCAACAGGAATTGACCTGTAAATGTCCACAAATCAGCTGAAAGTGACCCAAATTCAATAAAATCAGCAGTAAGTGACAAAATCCCAACAGGAGGTGACGTGGGAACGCCCTAAAATCAACAAAAACTAACCAGAGAATGCCCCAAAATCAACAGGAAGTGACCAAAAATCAATAGGAAGTGACCCAAATGCACTAATATTAGCAGGAAGTGAAAAGAAAAAACAACAACAACAGAAATTGATGTGGGAATGCCACCAAATCAACAAAAACTTACCTGGGAATACCCCGCAATCAACAGGAAATGAAATCAGCAGGAAGTGGCCCAAAATCTGTAGGAAGTGACCCAAGTTCACTAAAATCGTCAGGAAGGTACCCAAATGCTCTAAAATCAACAGAAAGTGACCAAAAACAGACAAGAAGTAACATGGGAACGCTCCCAAATCAACAAAAACAGACCTGGGAATGCACCAAAATCAAAAATTCAAGATAAAAAAAATTCAAGATCAAATCACCTGTAAATACCCCCCGAATCAGCAGGAAGTGACCCAAATGCACCAAAATCAGCAGGAAGTGACCAAAACCCAACAGGACTCGACGTAGAGATGTCCCTAAAATCAAGAAAAACTGACCAAGGGATGCCCCAAAATCCAACAAGAATTGACCCAAGTTCAATAAAATCAGCAGTAAGTGACAAAATCTCAACAGAAATTGATGTGGGAATGCCACCAAATCAACAAAAACTTACCTGGGAATACCCCGCAATCAACAGGAAATGCCCCCAAATCAGCAGGAAGTGGCCCAAAATCTGTAGGAAGTGACCCAAGTTCACTAAAATCGTCAGGAAAGGACCCAAAAGCACTCAAATCAGCAGGAAGTGATCAAAACCCAACAGGACTCGGCGTGGAGATACCCCTAAAATCAAGAAAAACTGACCTAGGGATGCCCCAAAATCCAACAGGAAATGACCTGTAAATGTCCACAAATCAGCAGGAAGTGACCCAAAATCAATAGGAAGTGACCCAAATTCAATAAAATCAGCAGTAAGTGACAAAATCCCAACAGGAGGTGACGTGGGAATGCCCAAAAAAATCAACAAAAACTAACCCGAGAATGCCCCCAAAATCAACAGGAAGTGACCAAAAATCAATAGGAAGTGACCCAAATGCACTAAAATTAGCAGGAAAGAAAACAACAGAAATTGATGTGGGAATGCCACCAAATCAACAAAAACTTACCTGGGAATACCCCGCAATCAACAGGAAACGCCCCCAAATCAGCAGGAAGTGGCCCAAAATCGATAGGAAATGAGCCAAGTTCAATTAAATCGTCAGGAAAGGACCCAAATGCACTAAAGTCAACAGGAGGTGACCAAAACCCCACAAAAACTGACTAGGTAATGCCCCCCCAAATAATCAAAAACTGACCTCTGAATGCCAAAAAAATCAACAAAAAATGACCTGTATATGCCACCAAATCAGCAGGAGGTGCCGCAAAATCATTAGGAAGTCACCCATAAACGCCTCAAAATGAACAGGAAGTTACCCAAATGCACTAATATCAACAGGAGGTGACCAAAACCCAACAGAAAGTGACTAGAGACTGCCCCAAAATCAGTATAAAAAACACAGACCTGGGAATGCCCAAAAATCAACAAGAACTGAACTGAAAGTGCCCCGAATCAGAGGGAAGTGACCCAGAAATGCCTCAAAATGAACAGGAAGTTACCCAGGAATACCCAGAACAATGGGAAACGACCTCTTAATACCCACAAAATAAGGAAGTAACCCAAATGCACTAAAATCAACAAGAAGTGACCCAAAACCAACAGAAAATGACTAGAGAATGCCCCAAAATCGATAGAAAATGACCTGTGTCCCCCATGTCAACAGGAAGTGACCCAAAATCAGCAGGAAGAGACCCAAATGCACCAAAATACTCAGGAATTGACGTGGAGATGCCCCTAAAATCAAGAAAAACTGACCTAGGGATACCCCAAAATCCAACAGGAATTGACCTGTAATTGTCCACAAATCAGCAGGATGTGACCCAAAATCAATAGGAAGTAACCCAAATTCAATAAAATCAGCAGTAAGTGACAAAATCCCAACAGGAGGTGACGTGGGAGCGCCCAAAAATAAGGATAACCTGAGAATGCCCCAAAATCAACAGGAAGTGACCAAAAATCAATAGGAAGTGACCCAAATACACTAAAATTAGCAGGAAGTGAACAAAAAAACAAACAAACAAAAAAACAAATTGATGTGGGAATGCCACCAAAAACGTACCTGGGAATACCCCCGCAATCAACAGGAAATGGCCTGTAAATGCCTCCAAATCAGCAGGAAGTGGCCCAAAATCTGTAGGAAGTGACCCAGGTTCCTTAAAATCGTCAGGAAGGAACCCAAATGCTCTAAAATCAACAGGAAGTGCCCAAATACCGACAAGAAGTAACATGGGAATGCTCCCAAATCAACAAAAACAGACCTGGGAATGCACCAAAATCAACAGAAAATTACCTGTAAATACCACCAAATCAGCAGGAAGTGACCCGTAAATGCCTCAAAATGATCAGGAAGTTACCCAAATACACTAAAATCAAACGGAGATGACCAAAAACCAACAGAAAGTGACTAGAAAATCCCCCAAAATTAACAAAATGCCCCAAACCAGAGAGAAGTGACCCAGAAATGCCTCAAAACGAACAGGAAGTTACCCAGGAACGCCAGGAAAGGAAATGTCCTCTTATTTCCCCCAAAATCAACAAAAAGTAACCCCAACTAACCCTAACACTAACCCAAACCCTACAATCAACAGGAAGTGCCCAAACACCAACAGAAGGGATTAGAGAATGCCCCAAAATCAACAAAAACAGACCTGGGAATGCCCAAAAATCAACGGGTAACAACCTGTAATTGCCCCCAAATCAACAGGAAGTGACCCAAAATCAATAGGCTGTGACCCAGAAATGCCTCAAAATGAACAGGAACCCACCAAATACCAACAAGCAGTGATGTCGGAATGCCCCAAAATCAACAAAAGCTGACCTGGGAATCAAAATTAACAGGAAGTGGCCCAAAATCAGTAGGGCGAGATCCAAATGCACTAAAATCAGCAGGAAATGACCAAAAACCTACAGAAAATGACATGGAAATGCTCCAAAAATCAACAAATACTGACCTGGAAATGCACCAAAATTAACCGGAAATGGTCTGTAAATGTCCCAAAATCAATAGGAAGTGACTCAAATGCACTAAATCAACAGGAAGTGACCAAAAAAACAACAGAAGGTGACAAGCAAATTCCCTAAAATCAACAAAAACAGACCTGGGAATGCTCTAAAATCAACAGGAAATGACCTACAAATGCTCTCAAATCAGCAGGAAGTGGCCCAAAATCAGAATCAAGTAACCCAAATTCACTAAAATCATCAGGAAACGACCAAATACCAACAAGACGTGCTGCAGGAATGCCCCAAAATCAACAAAAACGGACTTGGGAATGCACCAAAATCAACAGGAAATAACCTTAAGGTCCACAAATCAGCAGGAAGTGGCCCAAAATCAATAGGAATTGACCCAAATGCACTGAATTCAACAGTAAGTGACCAAATACCAACAAAAAAGTGACATGGGTATTCCACAAAGATCAACAAAAAAATGACATAGCAAAGCCCCGAAATCAACCATTTTAGTTGGTAGTGACCCAGAAATGCTTGAAAATGAACAGGAAGTTACCCAGGAACGCCCACAACATCAGGAAACGACCTCATAATAGCCCCAAAATCAACAGGAAGTAACCCAAATGCATTAAAATCAACAGGAAGTGACCAAAAACCAACAGAAAGTAACTAGAGAATGTCCCAAAATCAATAGAAAATGACCTGTAAATGACCCCAAATCAGCAGGAAGTGAGCCCATGTATGCCTCAAAATGAACAGGAAGTTACCCAGGAACACCCGGAACAATAGGAAACGACCTCTAAATACCCCCAAAATCAACAGGAAGTAACCCAAATGCGACAAAATCAACAGGAAATGACCAAAAAAGTAACAGAAAGTGATTTGGGAATGCCCCAACATCAATGAAAATTGACCTGGGAATGCTAAAAAAAATCAACCAGAAATGACCTGTAAATGCCCCCAAATCAGCAGGAAGTGACCCATGTATGCCTCAAAATGAACAGGGAGTTACCCAAATGCACTAAAATCAAGAACCAAAAACCAACAAAAAATGACTAAGGAATGCCCCAAAAATTCAAAAACTGACCTGGGAATGCCCAAAAATCAACAAAAAGAGAACTAAAAGTACCCCAAATGAGAAGGAAGTGACCCAGAAATGCCTCAAAATGAACAGGAAATTACCCAGGAACGCCCAGAAGAATAGGAAACGACCTCTTTATACCCCCAAAATCAACAGGAAGTAACCCAAATGCACTAAAATAAACAGGAAGTGACCAAAAACCAACAGAAAGTGACCAGAGAATGTCCCAAAATCAATAGAAAATGACCTGTAAATGCCCCCAAATCAGCAAGAAGTGACCCCATGTATGCCTCAAAATGAACAAGAAGTTACCCAGGAACGCCCAGAACAAAAGGAAACGACCTCTAAAAACCCCCAAAATCAACAGGAAGTAACCCAAATGCAACAAAATCAACAGGAAGTGACCAAAAAAGCGACAGAAAGTGACTAGGGAATGCCCCAACATCAACAAAAATTGACCTGGGAATGCTCAAAAATCAACCAGAAATGACCTGTAAATGCCCCCAAATCAGCAAAATCAGTAGGAAGTGACCCAGAAATGCCACAAAATGAACAGGAAGTTACCCAGGACCGCCCAAAAAAAACAAAAAATGACATCTTAATGCCCCAAAATCAACAGGAGAGGATCTAGAAGAGCTAACAGACCAGAATAGCAAGCGTTCCCACACAATTGCGCCAGAAACAGCAATTTCTACTTATTAAAATGGATTCTTATCATCTTGATCTTGACTCCCAATAGTCCCGGTCTTGTCTTAGTTCGTTTTGGTGTTCATAAGTACACTTAATAATAGTTCATAAACCTTTTAAATATGTATCTATGGCGACCAGATACCCACCCCATTTTCAGATGACATTTGCTATGCTCCCATTTTCTATTGTGGCATTTACAAACGAAACCAACCGAACAATTGTCCTTGCTTTTCATGGCTAAATACCAATCCAAAATATTCCAATACAGACCTGGCTAAAGTAGCTGCGGATGTAAGGGGCGGGTAATCAGCGTTAAGCTCTGAGCGTTAACATTACTGAGGGAGAAATGAGCCGCGATGCCTTATTACTAATGACTGTGTACAAGACACCTGCGGGAACACTGCGCGTATATTGCTTCAGCCTGATTTTGCCATCGCTCTCTCTCTCCGAGATGACTCTTTTCAACGGGAAACAGTTTGTTTTTGGCAGAGAGAAGCTTCAAATGGCAGCTTCTAGCTTTTACAGGCCTCGTGGGCCTACTTCCCAATTTTGCCCAAATGAGTCTCGATCAAAATCTGCTATATAAAGAGGATGGAGTCATTTTTAGGGGTGGGGGGGGGGCGTATAACTTTATTTTGGGGATGTTTTGCCCTAAAAATCGACAGGAAGTGACCCAAAACCAACAGGAAGTGACACTGGAATGCCCCAAAATACACAGGAAGTGAACAATGAATAGGAAGTGAACAACATGTTGATGTAAGTGACCCAAATATTGACAGGAAGTGACCCAAATTCAGCAAAAGAAGAGATTTTAAAACAACAGGAAATCACTCAAAATAAACAGGAAGTGACCTAGGAATGACCCAAAATCAATAGGAAAAGACTTCAAATCAACAGTAAGTCACACAAAATACACAGGAAGTGCATTGAAATGCCACAAAAATTGACAGGAAGTGACCCAAAACCAACAGGAAGTGACCCAGAAAAACTCCAAATATACAGGAAGTGAACATTGAAGAGGAAGTGACACAACATGTACAGAAAAAGATCAAAAAGAGACTCAAAATCAGTAAAGTGCCCCAAAATCAACAAAGGAAGACATTTCAAACCAACAGGAAGTGAATCAAAAGACACAGGAAGTAACTCAGGAATTACCTAAAATTTATAGTAAAAGACAAAATCAACAGTAAGTGACCCAAAATTCACAGGAAGTGCCCAGAAATGTCCTGAAATAGACAGGAAGTGACTCATAATACAAAGGAAGTGACCTAGGAATGACCCAAAATCAATAAATCAACAGTAAGAGACACAAAATACACAGGCTGTGCTTTGAAATGCCCCAAAAATCGACAGGAAGTGCCCCAAAATTAACAGGAAGTGACTATGGAATGCCCCAAAATGTACAGGAAGTGAAAAATGAGGAGGAAGTGACGCAACATGTAGAGGAAGTGACGTTAAATGCCATCAAAAACAGACTCAAACTCAGCAAAGTGACCCGTAAATTGCCCCAAAATCAACAGGAACTGACCAAATTATCGACAAGAAGTGACCCAAATTCAACAAAGCGAGAGACTCAAAAATAAACAGGAAGTGACCCAGGAATGACACAAAATCAACAGGAAAAGACTTATAATCAACAATGAAACAAAATACAGAAGTGCCCTGAAATGCTTAAAAAATGAACAGGAAATGACCCAAAACTAACAGGAAGTGACGCTGGAATGCCCCAAAAATCGACAGGAAGTGCCCCAGAATCAACAGGAAGTGAATATGGAATGCCCCAAAATATGTAGGAAATGAACATTGAAGAAGAAGTGAAACAACATAAAGAGGAAATGACCCAAATATTGACAGGAAGTGCCCCAAAATACACAGGAAGTCACCTGGGAATGACCCAAAATCAATGGGAACAGTAAGTGACACAAATTACACAGGAAGTGCCCAGAAATGCCCCAAATATCGACAAGAAGTGACCCAAAACCAACAGGAAGTTACACTGGAATGCCCCAAAACATACTGGAAGTGAACAAAGAAGAGGAAGTGAACAACATGTTGACGTAAGTGACCCAAATATTGACAGGAAGTGATACAAATTCAGCAAAGGAAGAGATTTTAAAACAGGAAATCACTCAAAATAAACAGGAAGTGACCTAGGAATGACCCAAAATCAATAGGAAAAGACTTAAAATCAACAGTAAGTCACACAAAATACACAGGAAGTGCATTGAAATGCCACAAAAATTGACAGGAAGTGACCCAAAACCAACAGGAAGTGACCCAGAAAAACTCCAAATATACAGGAAGAGAACATTGAAGAGGAAGTGACACAACATGTACAGGAAGTGACGTTGAATGTTATCAAAAAGAGACTAAAAATCAGTAAAGTGCCCCAAAATTAACAAAGGAAGACATTTCAAGCCAACAGGAAGTGAATCAAAATACCCAGGAAGTAACTCAGGAATTACCCGAAATATACAGGAAGTGACCCAAAATTGACAGCAACTGACTCAAAAAAAAGACATAAAATCGACAGTAAGTGAAAATAAATTAGACAGGAAGTGCCCTGAAATGCCCCCAAATTGACAGGAAGTGACCCAAAATCAACAAAGGAAGACACTTAAAATCTACAGTAAGTCACACAAAATACACAGGATGTGCCAACATGTAGAGGAAGTGACCCAAATATTGACAGGAAGTGACCCAAAATACACAGGAAGTGACCCGGGAATGCCCCAAAATCAATAAATCAACAGCAAGAGACACAAAATACACAGGATGTGCCCTGAAATGCCCCAAAAATCGACAGGAAGTGCCCTAGAATCAACAGGAAGTGACAATGGAATGCCCCAAAATATGTAGGAAATGAACACTGAAGAAGAAGTGAAACAACATATAAAGGAAGTGACCCAAATATTGATAGGAAGTGACCCAAAATACACAGGAAGTGACCCGGGAATGACCCAAAATCAATGGGAACAGTAAGTGACACAAATTACACAGGAAGTGCCCAGAAATGCCCCAAATATCGACAAGAAGTGACCCAAAATCAACAGGAAGTGACCTAAAATCAATGAGCTGTATATTTTGGGGCTTTTCCGATCACTTCCTTATTATTTAGGGTCACTTCCTGTTTGTTTTGGGGGATTTTAAAGGTCACTTTGCTGGTTTTGAATCACTTTTTGATGATTTGGGGGCATTCCCAGGTCACTTCTTGTATATTTTGTGCCACTTCCTCTTCATTGTTGACTTCCTGTATATACTGTGACCTTTCTGGGTCACTTCCTGTTGCTTTTGGGTCATTTTATGGGTCATTTGCTGAGTTTGAGTCACTTTTTAATGATTTTGGGGCATTCCCAGGTCACTTCCTATTCATTTTGTGTCAGTTGCTCTTTTATGTTCACTTCCTGTTGCTTTTGGGTCATTTTATGGGTCACTTCCTGTTGGTTTTGGGGCATTTTACGGGTCACTTTGTTGAATTTGAGTCACTTTATGATGATTTTGTGGCAATCCCGGGTCACTTCCTGTACATTTTGTGTCATAAACTCGCATTGTTCACTTCCTGTAAATTTTTCAGGGTCACTTCGTTATTATTTAGGGTCACTTCCTGTTTGGTTTTGGGCCATTTAACAAGTCACTTTGCTGAGTTTTTTCAATTTTGTTGATTTTTGAGGTATTCTCAGGTCACTTCCTGCATATTTTGTGTCACTTCCTCTTCATTGTTTACTTTCTGTATATTTTTGGGCTTTTCAGGGTCACTTCCTTTTGAATTAGGGTCAATTCCTGTTGTGTTTGGGGCACTTTACAAGTCACTTTGCTTATTTTTTTGTCATTTTTTTGCTGATTTTGAGGCATTCCCAGGTCACTTCCTATACTCTTTGTACCACTTACTCTCTATTGTTCACTTCCTGTATATTTTGGGGCTTTTCACGGTCACTTCCTTTTGAATTAGGGTCACTTCCTATTGATTTTGGGGCACTTTACAAGTCACTTTGCCTATTTTTTGTCATTTTTTTGCTGATTTTGAGGCATTCCCAGGTCACTTCCTATACTTTTTGTACCACTTCCTCTTTATTGTTCACTTCCTGTATATTTTGGGGCTTTTCAGGGTCACTTCCTTTTGAATTAGGGTCACTTCCTGTTGATTTTGGGGCACTTTACAAGTCACTTTGCTTATATTTTGTTATTTTTTTGCTGATTTTGAGGCATTCCCAGGTCAATTCCTATGCATTTTGTGTCACTTCGTCTTCAATGTTGACTTCCTATATATTTTAGGGCTTTTCAGGGTCACTTCCTTTAGAATTAGGGTCACTTCCTGTTGATTTTGGGGCACTTTACAAGTCACTTTGCTTAGTTTTTGTCATTTTTTGCTGATTTTGAGGAATTCCCAGGTCACTTCCTATACTTTTTGTATCACTTCCTCTTTATTGTTCACTTCCTATATATTTTGGGGCTTTTCCGAGTCACTTCCTTTTAATTAGGGTCACTTCCTGTTGTGTTTGGGGCACTTTACAAGTCACTTTGCTTTTTTTTTTTTGTCATTTTTTTGCTGATTTTGAGGTATTCCCTGGTAACTTCCTATACTTTTTGTATCACTTCCTCTTAATTGTTCACTTCCTGTAAATTTTGGGGCTTTTCAGGGTCACTCCCTTTTGAGTTAGGGTCCCTTCCTGTTGATTTTGGGGCACTCTACAAGTCACTTTGCTTATTTTTTTGTCGTTTTTTTGCTGATTTTGAGGCATTCCCAGGTCAATTCCTATGCATTTTGTGTCACTTCCTCTTTAATGTTAACTTCCTGTATATTTTGGGGCTTTTCCGGGTCACTTCCCGTTGGTTTTGGGGCACTTTACGAGTCACATTGCTAATTTTGAGTGACTTTTGATGACTGTTGGGCATTTCCAGGTCACTTCCTGTACATTTTGTGTCATGTACTCGTCATTGTTCACTTCCTGTAAATTTTGGGGCTTTTCAGGGTCACTTCCTTATTATTTAGGGTCACTTTCTGTTTGGTTTTGGGGCATTTAACGGGTCACTTTGCTGCGTTTTGTCAATTCTGTTGATTTTTAAGGTATTCCCAGGTCACTTCCTATACATTTTGCGTCACTTCTTCTTCATTGTTCACTTTCTGTATATTTTTGGGCTTTTCCGGGTCACTTCCTTTTAATTCGGGTCACTTCCTGTTGTTTTTGTGGCATTTTAAAGTCACGTTGCTTGTTTTTTGTCATTTTTTGCTGATTTTGAGGCATCCCCAGGTCACTTCCTATACTTTTTGTATCACTTCTTCTCTATTGTTCACTTCCTGTATAGTTTGGGGCCTTTCAGGGTAACTTCCTTCTGAATTAGGGTCACTTCATGTTGATTTTGGGGCACTTTACAAGTCACTTTGCTTATTTTTGTCACTTTTTGCTGATTTTGAGGCATTCCCAGGTCAATTCCTATGCATTTTGTGTCACTTCCTCTTTAATGTTGACTTCCTGTATATTTTTGGGCTTTTCCGGGTCACTTCCTTTTAATTCGGGTCACTTCCTGCTGTTTTTGTGGCATTTTAAAGTCACGTTGCTTGTTTTTTGTCATTTTTTGCTGATTTTGAGGCATCCCCAGGTCACTTCCTATACTTTTTGTATCACTTCCTCTCTATTGTTCACTTCCTGTATAGTTTGGGGCCTTTCAGGGTAACTTCCTTCTGAATTAGGGTCACTTCATGTTGATTTTGGGGCACTTTACAAGTCACTTTGCTTATTTTTGTCACTTTTTGCTGATTTTGAGGCATTCCCAGGTCAATTCCTATGCATTTTGTGTCACTTCCTCTTTAATGTTGACTTCCTGTATATTTTGGGGCTTTTCCGGGTCACTTCTTGTTGGTTTTGTGGCATTTTACGGATGACTTTGCTGAGTTTTGTCAATTTTGTTGATTTTTAAATTATTCCCAGGTCACTTCCTATACATTTTGTGTCACTTCGTCTTCATTGTTCACTTTCTGTATATTTTTGGGCTTTTCAGGGTCATTTCGTTTTGGGTTTTGGGGCACTTTACATGTCACTTTGCTGATTTTTGTCACTTTTTGCTGATTTTGAGGCATTCCCAGGTCACTTCCTATACTTTTTGTATCACTTCCTCTTTATTGTTCACTTCCTGTATATTTTAGGGCTTTTCCGGGTCACTTCTTATTGATTTCTGGTCACTTCCTGTTGGTTTTGCGGCATTTTACGGGTCACTTTACTGATTTTATGGCATTTCCAGGGCAATACATGGTGTGAATCAGTCAAAGCTGGTGTGCTATACAACAAAAAAATACAATTTTTATTTGTTTACCCTGACCAACTCCTCAGTTAGCGTAAATCGTGTATGCCCTATAAATGGCGACAAAAGGAAATTATGACAATGGTAAATGTACTCCGATTCTAGCATTATGTTTACGTGAACGACTGTTTCCAAAGTTTGCAACAACTCTAAAATCCAACGTCATCACTCGCATCAAAATCTGGCAATCAACTTCATAGATGGTCAAACATTAGCGGCCGACACGTGCTACCGTCGCGGGACGTACCGTACTGCCTGAACGGACGAGCGGGTCGTCAATGAGCAGAATGAGCGAAAGCGTCCATTCGTAGCGCAGCCTGTGAGAAGCTAACGCGTCTCCTAGCGCTAGTGGTAAAGAGCTAATAGGATCACGGGTCGACCATCTGGCCTCATTGCTGACACACGCCTGATTGCTATAAATAGACATGCTAATAACGTTATTAGCTCATTGTCTGCCTCTCGAGGCTTTGATCGATTGCGATGTAGTGACGCGGACGCGACCGAGACTCTCCGACTCGGGCGCGAACCCTTGAACCGGGCCGATAACGCTTGGCAAGTTGCCGCTGACCGCTACTTGACCGGTATTACATTAGCGCTACGCAGCGGCGGTCCTGGCTTGAATGGCGCCTTTAAAAAAATGACCACTTGTTACTGAATGGGATGTAAATTTGAAAGTAACAGAAATTCTAATAGGACATGAAAAATGTCTGCAGTATTTTCAATTTTCATCTTGTATACTGACTAAAAAATGAAGTCAAATTGTGTTGAATTTTGACTGGGAAGGCTGGCACCGATCATTTGTTGAAAGTTTTTTTTTTTTTTTTTTAATTTTTTTTTTGTCTTCACCAAAATAAATCGTAATGAAACGGAACTCTTAGGAGCCTTGTTAAAACATTGCGGAATAATTTTATACAATATTAACCCCAAAAATCTTCAGAAAGGAAGGGTTGTAAAAAAAAAAATTTTTTTTTAATTTAAATTAAAAAAAATAAAAACAGGTAGTGACCCGAAATCAAGAAAAAATTGACCTGGAAATGTCCCATAATCAACAGGAAGTGACCCAAAATCAACCAAAAGTGACCCATAAGTCCCCCTAAAACCTTGGTAGTGACACGAAATGAATCAGATGTGACCCGAAATCAACAGGAAGTGAACAGATATCAACAGTAAGTAAACCAATACTAACAGGAAGTGACCCTAAATGTACAGGAAGTGACTTGGGAATGCCCCAAAATCCTCAAAAAGTGACACAAAATCAACAGAAAATGACCCATAAGTGCCCCCAAAACCTTGGTATTGACACGAAATCAACAGGAAGTGAACCGATATTAACAGGAAGTAAACCGATATTACCAGGAAGTGACCCAAAATGTATAGGAAGTTACTTGGGACTGCCCCGAAATCAACAGAAAATAACTCATAAGTGCCCCCAAAACCTTGGTAGTGACATTAAATCAACAGGAAGTGAACAGATATCAACAGTAAGTAAACCAATACTAACAGGAAGTGACCCTAAATGTACAGGAAGTGACTTGGGAATGCCCCAAAATCCTCAAAAAGTGACACAAAATCAACAGAAAATGACCCATAAGTGCCCCCAAAACCTTGGTATTGACACGAAATCAACAGGAAGTGAACCGATATTAACAGGAAGTAAACCGATATTACCAGGAAGTGACCCAAAATGTATAGGAAGTTACTTGGGACTGCCCCGAAATCAACAGAAAATGACTCATAAGTGCCCCCAAAACCTTGGTAGTGACATTAAATCAACAGGAAGTGAACCGATATCAACAGGAAGTGACCCAAAATGTACAGGAAGTAACTTGGGAATGCCCCAAAATCCTCAAAAAGTGACACAAGATCAACAGAAAATGACCTTAAGTTTCCCCAAAAACTTGGAGTGACACAAAATCAACAGGAAATGAACCGATATGAACAGGAAGTGACCCAAAATGTACAGGAAGTAACTTGGGAATGCCCCAAAATCCTCAAAAAGTGACACAAGATCAACAGAAAATGACCATAAGTTCCCCCAAAACCTTAGAGTGACACGAAATCAACAGGAAATGAACTGATATGAACAGGAAGTGACCCAAAATGTACAGGACATGACTTTGGAATGACCCAAAATCATCATAAAGTGACCCAAAATCAACAGAAAATCACCCATAAGTGCCCCAAAACGTTGATAGTCACCCAACCGAAATCAACAGGAAGTAAACTGATATCAACAGGAAGTGACCCAAAATGTACAAGAAGTGACCTGGTAATGCCACAAAATCAACAGAAAATGACCCATAAGACCCCTAAAAACTTGGTAGTGACCCAATATCAACAGGAAGTGAACCGATATTAACAGGACGTAAAGCGATACTAACAGGAAGTGACTTGGGAATGCACCAAAATCAACAGAAAATGACCCATAAGTGCCCCTAAAACCTTGATAGTGACCCGAAATCAACAGGAAGTGAACTGATATTAAAAAGAAGTAAACAGATATCAACAGGAAGTAACCCAAAATGTACAGGAAATGACTTGGTAATGCCTTAAAATCAACAGAAACTGACCCATAAGTGCCACTAAAACCTTGGTAGTGACCCGGTATCAACAGGAAGTGAACCGATATTAATAGGAAGTAAAGCAATACTAACAGGAAATGACTTGGGATTGCACCAAAATCAACAGAAAATGACCCATAAGAGCCCCAAAAACCTTGATAGTGACCCGGAATCAACAGGAAGTGAACCGATATTAACAGGAAGTGCACCAATATCAACAGAAAATGACCCAAAATGTACAGGAAATGACTTAGGAATGACCCAAAATCATCCAAAAGTGACTCATAAGTACCCTAAAACTAACAAGGAAGCAACCCAAAATAACTCATTGCCTTCCATTGACAGCTTCCATTAGTCAGTGCCATTGAATGAACTTTCGCCAGCCCTCCCAGTTCAGATGAATTGGATGTGTATCGCCATTTTTATATCAAAACATCATATATTTAAGTGGTATTTGCTATGTGGCATTTTTTGGGGGCCATGTGTCATTTTTTTGCCATGGGGCATTTTTTTGCCATTTGGCAAAAGTGATTTTGCCTTGTGGCATTTTTTGCCATGTGGCAAAATTATTTTTGACATGTGGGATTTTTTTTTTTTTTAATGTGGAAACATTGATTTTGCTATGTGGCATTTTGTTGCTTGTAGGATTTTGCTATGTGGCATCTTTTTTCGCCATGTTGCCAAATGAATTTTGCCATGTGGCATTCTTTTTTTTTTGCCAATCTGGCATTCTTTTGCCATGGGGCATTTTTTTGCCATGTGGCATTTTTTTCCATGTGGCAAAATTGATTTTGCTATGTGGCATTTTTATGCCATGTGGCAAAACAAATTTTGCCATATGGCTCTTTTTTTCGCCATGGAGCAAAATGGATTTTGCCATGTGGCAAAATGAATTTTGCCATGTGACACTTTTTTGCCAATGTGGCATTTTTTTTGCCATGGGGCATTTTTTTGCAATGTGGCAAAAGTGATTTTGCCACGTGGCATTTTTTTCCGTGTGGAAAAATTGATTTTGCCATGTGGCAAAATTAAATTTGCCACGTGGCATTTTTTTTTATATGTGGCAAGATTGACTTTGCAATATGGCTTTTCTTTTTCGCCATGTGGCAAAATTGGTTTTGCTATGTGGCATTTTTTTTTTTTTTCGCCATGTGGCAAAATGGATTTTGCCATGTGGCATTTTGTTGCCATGTGGCAAAATTGATTTTGCCATGTGGCATTTTTTTTTACATGTGACAAAATTGATTTTGCCATCAATGGCAGCCAACACCTAGGTTTTTAGTGCGTGCCGAGTCCAGTCTCTGCCAATTTTGGCTCCTGTCAAAACAGCTCGACTGTATACAGTATCCCTCCCCCTGGGCTCTAGCTCTCATTTGCCATTCTCTGTGTGCGGGCCTTGTTATCGTATTCCTACGGAGGCAATTAGCATTTGACGTCGTCCGCAAAGAGTGCGGCGGCACGGTAGATCAAGTGGCTTGCGCAGCAGTAACTCCCTCTTCCTAGACGCGCGGCGGCGTCTCTTAGCTAATTCTGGGATTCGGCAAAGCGAGAAAGAAAAGCGCAGGCGGGGAGGGTGTTTTGCTCTTTTGCACAGACGGGGGATGCTTCTTGACATCTGTCAGTGCCAATATGACAGACATGAGCGAGGCCGGAGCCGGCAAAATCCACCGCGGTGCACTGACAATCGTCCGTCAACATTAGCGCAAATAAGATGGATCGACACATTAAACTGTCGGGTGGAGGTCTCGCGCAAAGATTTGATCGGATAAATGGTATATTTGCCGCTTCTAGATTGGGCGCAGGCGAATTGATAAGGGTAGGAACTCGTTGGCCGCCAAGGATGGCAGCAGGGCCGAAAATGAAAAGTGGTTTTTGCCATGTGGAAAAATGGATTTTGCCATGTAGCATTTTGTTGCCAGGTGGCGAAATGGATTTTGTCATGTGGCATCTTTTTTCGCCATGTGGCAAAATGGATTTTGCCATGTGGCATCTTTTTTTGCTATGTGGCAAAATTGTGGCAAAATTGATTTTGCTATGTGGCATTTTTTTTTTTGCCATGTGGCAAAATTAATTTTGCCATGTGGCATTTTTTTTATAAATGTGGCAAAATTGATTTTGCCATGTGGCATTTTTTTGCCATGTGGCAGAATTGATTTTTCCATGTGGCATTTTTTTAATGTGGAAAATTTGATTTTGCCATTTGGCAAAATTGTGGCATAATTGATTTTGCTATGTGTTTTTTTTTTTTTGCCATGTGGCATTTTGCCATGTTGCATTTTTTTTAAATGTGGCAAAATTGTTTTTGCCATATGGCATGTTGTTGCCATGTGGCGAAATGGATTTTGACATATGGCCTCTTTTTTCACCATATGGCAAAATGGATTTTGACATGTGGCAAAATTGTGGCAAAATAAATTTTGCAATGTGGCATTGATTTTGCCATGTGGCATCTTTTTGCCATGTGGCAGAATTGATTTTTCCATGTGGCATTTTTTTGCCATGTGGCAAAATTGATTTTGCCATGTGGCATTTTTTTTAAATGTGGAAAAACTGATTTTGCCATGTGGCATTTTGTTGCCATGTGGCGTAATGGATTTTGCCACGTGGCATCTTTTTCGCCATGTGGCGAAATGGATTTTGCCATGTGGCATCTTTTTCGCCATGTGGCAAAATGGATTTGGTAGCGACCCGAAATCAATAGAAAGTGATCTGATATGAGCAGAAAGTGAACCAGCCAATAATAACAGGAAGTGACCCAAAATGTACAGGAAGTGACCCAAAATGTACAGGAAGTGACCCAATATGTATAGGAAGTTACACAAAATGTACAGGAAGTGACTTGGGGATGCTAAAAATGTATAGTAAATGACCAAAAATTAAAGTAAAAAGAAGGAAGTGGACCGACATTAACAGGAAGTGAACTGATTTTTACAGGAAATGAACCAATATTAATAGGAAGTGACCCAAAATCAACAGAAAATGACCCATAAGTGTCCCCAAAACTTTCGTAGTGACCCAAAATCAATAGGAAGTGACCTGATATGAAAAGGAAGTTAACCGATATCAATAGGAGCGAACAGGAGGTGACCCAAAATGTACAAGAAGTGGCTTAGGAATGCCCCAAAATGTATAGGAAATGACCAAAAACAAGGATGTGCACCGATACTAATAGGAAGTGAACCGATATCAACACAAAGTGAACCGGCATTTACAGGAAGTGACCCAAAATCAACAGGAAATGACCCATAAGTGCCCCCGAAACCTTGGTAGCGACCCCAAATCAATAGGATGTCACCTGATATTAACAGGAAGTGAACGGATATTACCAGGAAGTTACCCAAAATGTACAGGAAGTAACTTGGTAAATGCCTCCAAATCAACAGGAAGTAAAACATTTATCTAGCGCGAATAAAATCCAACAAGAAGTGGCGGCAAAAGGTTTTTGATGTAAAACCGGCGTTAAAACGCAAAACTGTGTTGTATGTACAGTATGTCATCGTACAGACGGCGAGGTAACGGCGCGGAATGTATTATCGCTATCCTAATTAGCGCCGCTACCTTGTGACGGCAGGTGGCAATATGTTCAGAAGCCCTCTGACATCTGGCGATCATTTTCACACTGTCATAATAATGTCGGGCTTAATTACATTGATGTCTGGAAAGCTCATTATTAGCCTCACATACTAAACGGGCTTAGTCACACCTGTCTAAATGTTGCTTAGACAAGCCCGTCGCAATAACAAATTTGCAATAGTCGCTTTGCTGTGATGGTTGGTATATTATGTCACTTCCTGTTGATTTTCAGGCATTGTAGGTTCACTTCCTGTTTATATCGGGTCACTTCCTGTTGAGTTGGAGGCATTTCAGGGTCACTTCCTGTTAATTTTGAGGCATTTCAGACTTCCTGAAAATATCGGGTCACTTCTTGTTTATTTTTTAGGCATTTTAGGTTCACTTCCTGTTCATATATGGTCACTTCCTGTTGATAAAAGAGAGGCATTTCAGTGTCATTTCCTGTTGATTTTGAGGCATTTCAGGGTGACTTCCTGTTGATATCGAGTCACTTCCTGTTTATTTTGAGGCATTTTATGGTCACTTCCTTGTGATATTGGGTCACTTCCTATTTATATAGAGGGATTTCAGGGTCACTTCAAGTTGATTTGGCGGCATTCCATGGTCACTTCCTGTTTATTTTGAGGCATTCTGGGACACTTCCTGTTCATATCAGGTCACTTCCTATTGATTTTCAGGCATTGTAGGTTCACTTCCTGTTTATATCGGGTCACTTCCTGTTGATTTGGAGGCATTTCAAGGTCCCTTCTTGTTGATTTTGTGGCATTCCAGGACACTTCCTGTTTATTTTTCAGTCATTTTAGGTTCACTTCCTGTTCATATTGGGTCACTTCCTGTTGATATAGAGGCATTTGAGTGTCATTTCCTGTTGATTTGGAGGCATTTCAGGGTGACTTCCTGTTGATATTAAGTAACTTCTTGTTTATTTTGAGGCATTTTATGGTCACTTCCTTGTAATATTGGGTCACTTCCTATTTATATAGAGGGATTTCAGGGTCACTTCAAGTTGATTTGGCGGCATTCTATGGTCACTTCCTGTTTATTTTGAGGCATTCTGTAGATATCGGGTAACTTCCAGTTGAAATCAGGCCACTTCCAGTTTATTTGAGGCATTTTATGGTTCCTTCCTATTGGATATTGGGTCACTTTGAGTTGATTTGGCGGCATTCCAGGGTCACTTCCTGTTTATTTTGAGACATTCTGGGACACTTCCTGTTCATATCGGGTCACTTCCTGTTGATTTTCAGGCATTGTAGGTTCACTTCCTATTTATATTGGGTCACTTCCTGTTGATTTTTAGGCATTTCAAGGTCACTTTCTGTTGATTTTGAGGCAGTCTGGGACACTTCCTGTTCATATTTGGACACTTCCTGTTGATAAAGAGGGATTACAGGTTTACTTCCTGTTGATTTTGAGGCATTTTGGGTTCGCTTTCCGTTCAAATTGGGTCACTTCCTGTTGACATAGAGGGATTTCAGTGTCACTTCCTGTTGATATCGGGCCACTTCCTGTTTATTTTGAGGCATTTTTATGTTTCCTTCCTAGTGATATTTGGTCACTTCCAGTTGATTTGGCGACATTCCAAAGGTCACTTCCTGTTTATTTTGAGGCATTGTAGGTTCACTTCCTGTTTATATTGGGTCACTTCTTGTTGATTTTCAGGCATTCTAAGTTCACTTCCTGTTTATATTGGGTCACTTTTTGTTGATTTTCAGGCATTTCAAGGTCACTTCCTGTTGATTATTAGCCATTCAGGGTCACTTCCTGTTTATATTGGGTCACTTCCTATTAATACAGAGGGATTTCAGGGTCACTTCCTGTTGATTTTGAGGCATTTTAGGTTCACTTCCTTTTATATTGGGTCACTTCCTGTTGATTTTAAGGCACCTAAGACTTCTATGACCACTTTCTGTTTATTTTGAGACATTGTTTGGTAACTTCCTGTTCATATTGGGTCACTTCCTATTGATAAAGAGGGATTTCAGGGTCACATCCTGTTGATTTGGAGGCTTTTCAGGGTCACTTCCTGTATATTTTGAGGCATCTTGGACTTCCTGTAGGTATCGGGTCACTTCCTGTATATTTTGAGGCATTGTATGTTCACTTCCTGTTCATATTGGGTAACTTCCTGTTGATAGAGGGATTTCAGGGTCACTTCCTGTTGATTTTGAGGCATTTCAGGGTCTCTTCCTGTTCATATTGGGTCAGTTAACGTCTTTCTTAAGCTAGCAAAATGGCTGCACAGGTTTCATATCACATTTTTTTTTTTTTTTTTACAGAGAACACACTAACCAATGCTAGCTGTAACGTTTAGAACACACGAACCAATGCTAGCAGTGACGATTAGCACTAGCGGTTAGCAACTACCATTTGCAGTTAATGTTAGCAAATGGCATCAGGAAATATAATAGAATGTTCACATTTACTGAGAAACAAAGAAGTGCGGGTAAAAAAAAACTATCATTCACTTTAGCATAACGCTAGCCGTTAGCATCTGCAGTAAATGTTAGCGAATGGTATGAGGAAATAGAATGTTCACATTTACTGAGAAACAAAAAAGTGCAGGTAAAAAACTATATCAATCACGTTAGCGTAGCGCTAGCCGTTACCATCCGCATAACATTGTCAATGACGTTCTCGGTAGACAACACCAATTACAGACTGCTTAAACAAGAAAACTTTTCAAAGCTGCGAGTTTACTTCTATGACTACTTTCTTTTGGCCACTAGGTGGTGCAAAAACACGAGTTCGTCACCCAAACAACTAATCTAACTATTACATCGGCATTTTATTTGCGTTATTAGACAATTTGATCTTGGAAATCATCGATCGATCATTAGTTGAAGCCCTATTGCCGTATTTTATCTCGAACATAACTTCAAGGTGACTTTTTTCCCCGCTTACGACATATTAGCATCATTACAGTTGTTATGCCACTTTGTTTTTTCAATGTCACGGACACAAAAGGGGCCTGTAAACACATCCTCGCGAATGCTTTCGGTGTATTCGGGCAAGCACTCTGGCGAGAGCCATGATTTTCCATTTCCGAAGTGTCAGAGTTAATTTTTCATAAAGACGAGCCTTGAAAGTAAAGTAGGATCTTCCGTTTTTTTTTTTTTTTTCTTCACTCTCCTGGAAACACTTGGCGCTCATTTTCCCCTCCAGCACTCATCTTGATACAGTCCAATGCACTGAAAGATAGTCTTTTGCGGGCTTGTACATTAGTGCTTTACTAACTCAAATGCAACTAGAATACTCAGCAACGTCAAATCTATTTTATCTACTTGGCAAACGTGCATAATCAAGCTTCAACCATGGATTGCATTGGAATGTTTGCTGGTCAAATACACGCCATAGACCTTTGTTTTGGCAGGTAAACCCCACTTCCTGTTGATATTAGTTCACTTCTTGTTGATTTGGGGTCATTTAAGGGTCACTTCCTGTTTATCAGTTCACTTCCTGTTGATTTGGGTGAGTTCATGGGTCACTTCCTGTTGATATAGGTTCACTTCCTGTTCATATTGGGTCACTTCCTGTTGATTTGGAGGCATTTTGGGGTCACTTCTTATTGATATTGGTTCACTTCCTGTAGATATTAGATCACTTCCTGTTGATTTGGGGGTGTTTTGAGGTCACTTCCTGTTGATATCAGTTCACTTCCTGTTGATTTGGGTGTGCTCAGGGGTCACATCCTGTTGATATAGGTTCACTTCCTGTTCATATTGGATCACTTCCTGTTGATTTGGAGGCTTTTTGGGGTCACTTCCTATCGATATTGGTTCACTTCCTGTAGATATTAGATCACTTCCTGTTGATTTGGGGGTGTTTTGAGGTCACTTCCTGTTGATATCAGTTCACTTTCTGTTGATTTGGTGTGTTTTGGGGACACTTTCTGTCCATCAGTTCACTACCTGTTTTTAACAGGTCACTTCCTGTTGATTAGGAGCCATTTTGAGGTCACTTCCTGTTGATATCAGGTCAATTCCTATTGATTTGCGGGCATTTCAGGGTCACTTCCTGTTGATCAATCACTTCATGTTGATATTGGTTCACTTCCTGTTGATTTGGGATCATTTAAGGGTCACTTCCTGTTAATCAGTTCACTTCCTGTTGATTTGGGGGCATTTAGGGTCACTTCCTGTTTATCAGTTCACTTCCTGTTGATTTGGGTGTGTTCAGGGGTCACTTCCTGTTCATATCGTGTCACTTCCTGTTGATTTGGGTGTGTTCAGGGGTCACTTCCTGTGAATCAGTTCACTTCCTGTTGATGT
This sequence comes from Corythoichthys intestinalis, assembly GCF_030265065.1. Lineage (NCBI taxonomy): Eukaryota > Metazoa > Chordata > Actinopteri > Syngnathiformes > Syngnathidae > Corythoichthys > Corythoichthys intestinalis. Next base: position 2,942,257 of record NC_080399.1, on the reverse strand, counting down.
CAGGTCACTTTCTGTTGATTAGGAGGCATTTTGGGGTCACTTCCTGTGACTCTGTTCACTTCCTGTTGATTTGGCGGTGTTCGGGGGTCACTTCCTGTTGATTTGGGTGTGTTTCGGGGACACTTTCTGTCGATCAGGTCACTTCCTGTTGATAACAGGTCACTTCCTGTACTAGGAGCCATTTTGGGGTCACTTCCTATGAATCAGTTCACTTAATGTTGATTTGGGGGTGTTCAGGGGTCATTTCCTGTTGATATGGGTTCACTTCCTGTTGATATTGGGTCACTTCCTGTTGATTTGGGGGCATTTTGGGGTCACTTCCTGTGAATCAGTTAACTTCCTGTTGATATCACGTCACTTTCTGTTGATCAGGAGCCACTTTGGGGTCATTTCCTGTGACTTGGTTAACTTCCTGTTGATTTGGGGGTTTTCAGGGGTCACTTCCTGTTGATATAGGTTCACTTCCTGTTGATACAAATTCACTTCCTGTTTATTTGGGTGTGTTTCGGGACACTCTGCCGATCAGGTCACTTCCTGTCGATCAGGTCACTTCTTGTTGACTAGGAGCCATTTTGGGGGTTACTTCCTGTGAATCAGTTCACTTAATGTCGTTGTGGGGGTGTTCAGGGGTCACTTCCTGTTGATATAGGTTCACTTCCTGTTGATATCAGGTCACTTTCTGTTGATTTCGGGGTGTTTTGGGGTCGCTTGCTGTGAATCCGTACACTTCCTATTGATTTGAGGGTGTTGCGGGGTCACTTCCTGTTGGTGTTGGTTCAATTCCTGATGATTTGGGGTCATTTAGGAGTCATTTCCTGTTAATCAGTTCACTCCCGGTTGATTTAGGGGCATTTGGGGTCACTTCCTGTTGACCAATCACTTCATGCTGATATTGGTTCACTTCCAGTTGATTTGGGATCATTTAGGGGTCACTTCCTGTTAATCAGTTCACTTCCTGTTGATTTGGAGGCATTTTGGGGTCACTTCCTGTTGAATTTCTGGGTGCTATGGGGTCACTTCCTGTTGATATCGGTTCACTTCCTGTTGATATTAGATCACTTCCTGTTGATTTGGGTGTGTTTTGAGGTCATTTCCTGTTGATATCAGGTCAATTCCTGTTGATTTAGGGGCATTTGGGGTCACTTCCTGTTGACCAATCACTTCATGTTGATATTGGTTCACTTCTTGTTGTTTTGGGATCATTTAGGGGTCACTTCCTGTTAATCAGTTCACTTCCTGTTGATTTGGGGGCATTTTGGGGTCACTTCCTGTTTTCTGTTGAGTTTTGGGTGTTGTGGGTCACTTCCTGTTGATATCGGTTCACTTCCTGTTGATATTAGATCACTTCCTGTTGATTTGGGGGTGTTTTGAGGTCACTTCCTGTCGATATCAGGTCACTTTCTGTTGATTTGGGGGCATTTTGGGGTCACTTCCTGTTGATCAATCACTTTCTGTTGATTTGGGGGTGATTAGGGGTCACTTCCTGTTGATATCAGTTCACTTCTTGTTGATATCAGTTCACTTACTGTTGAGTTGGGTGTGTTTCGGGGACACTTTCTGTCCATCAGTTCACTTCCTGTTTTTAACAGGTCATTTCCTGTTGATTTCCGGGGTTTTCGGGGTCACCTTCTGTGAATCCGTTCACTTCCTATTGATTTGAGGGTGTTGTGGGGTCACTTCCTGTTGATGTCGGTTCAATTCCTGATGATTTGGGGTAATTTATGGGTCATTTCCTGTTAATCAGTTCACCTCCTGTGGATTTGGAGGCTTCTGGGGTCACTTCTTGTTGATTTTTGGGTGCTGTGGGGTCACTTCCTGTTGATATCGGTTCACTTCCTGTTGATATTAGATCACTTCCTGTTGATTTGGGGGTGTTTTGAGGTCACTTCCTGTCGATATCAGGTCACTTTCTGTTGATTTGGGGGGATTTTGGGGTCACTTCCTGTTGATCAATCACTTTCTGTTGATTTGGGGGTGATTAGGGGTCATTTCCTCTTGATATCAGTTCACTTCTTGTTAATATCAGTTCACTTACTGTTGATTTGGGTGTGTTTCGGGGACACTTTCTGTCCATCAGTTCACTTCCTGTTTTTAACAGGTCATTTCCTGTTGATTTCCGGGGTTTTCGGGTCACCTTCTGTGAATCCGTTCACTTCCTATTGATTTGAGGGTGTTGTGGGGTCACTTCCTGTTGATGTCGGTTCAATTCCTGATGATTTGGGGTAATTTATGGGTCATTTCCTGTTAATCAGTTCACCTCCTGTGGATTTGGAGGCTTCTGGGGTCACTTCTTGTTGATTTTTGGGTGCTGTGGGGTCACTTCCTGTTGATATCGGTTCACTTCCTGTTGATATTAGATCACTTCCTGTTGATTTGGGGGTGTTTTGAGGTCACTTCCTGTCGATATCAGGTCACTTTCTGTTGATTTGGGGGGATTTTGGGGTCACTTCCTGTTGATCAATCACTTTCTGTTGATTTGGGGGTGATTAGGGGTCATTTCCTCTTGATATAAGTTCACTTCTTGTTAATATCAGTTCACTTACTGTTGATTTGGGTGTGTTTCGGGGACACTTTCTGTCCATCAGTTCACTTCCTGTTTTTAACAGGTCATTTCCTGTTGATTTCGGGGGTTTTCGGGGTCACCTTCTGTGAATCCGTTCACTTCCTATTGATTTGAGGGTGTTGTGGGGTCACTTCCTGTTGATGTCGGTTCAATTCCTGATGATTTGGGGTAATTTATGGGTCATTTCCTGTTAATCAGTTCACCTCCTGTGGATTTGGAGGCTTCTGGGGTCACTTCTTGTTGATTTTTGGGTGCTGTGGGGTCACTTCCTGTTGATATCAGTTCACTTCCTGTTGATATTAGATCACTTCCTGTTGATTTGGGGGTGTTTTGAGGTCACTTCCTGTTGATATCAGGTCAATTCCTGTTGATTTAGGGGCATTCGGGGTCACATCCTGTTGACCAATCACTTCATGTTGATATTGGTTCACTTCCTGTTGATTTGGGATCATTTAGGGGTCACTTCCTTTTAATCAGTTCACTTTCTGTTGATTTGGGGGCATTTTGGGGTCACTTCCTGTTGAGTTTTGGGTGTTGTGGGGTCGCTTCCTGTTGATATCGGTTCACTTCCTGTTAATTTAGGGGTGTTTTGAGGTCACTTCCTGTTGATATCAGGTCAATTCCTGTTGATTTAGGGGCATTCGAGGTCACTTCCTGTTGACCAATCACTTCATGTAGATATTGGTTCACTTCCTGTTGATTTGGGATCATTTAGGGGGTCACTTCCTGTTAATCAGTTCACTTCCTGTTGATTTGGGAGCATTTTGGGGTCACTTCCTGTTGATATTAGATCACTTCCTGTTGATTGGGGGCATTTTGGGGTCACTTCCTGTTTATGAATCACTTTCTGTTGATTTGGGGGTGATTAGGGGTCACTTTCTGTTGATATCGGGTCACTTCTTGTTGATATCAGTTCACTTACTGTTGATTTGGGTGTGTTTCGTGGACACTTTCTGTCGATCAGGTCACTTCCTGTTGACTAGGAGTCATTTTGGGGTCACTTCCTATGAATCAGTTCACTTAATGTTGATTTGGCGTGTTCAGGGGTCACTTCCTGTTGATATAGGTTCACTTCCTGTTCATATCGGGTCACTTCCTGTTGATTTGGGGGGATTTTGGGGTCACTTCCTGTGAATCAGTTCACTTCCTGTTGATATCAGGTCACTTTCTGTTGATTAGGAGGCATTTTGGTGTCACTTCCTGTCGATTTGGGGGTGTTTTGAGGTCACTTCCTGTTGATATCAGATCACTTCGTGTTGATTTGGGGGTGGTTAAAGGTCACTTCCTGTTGATAGCAGTTCACTTCTTGTTGATATCAGTTCACTTCCTATTGATTTGGTGATGTTTAGGGGCCACTTCCTGTCGAAGTCAGGTCATTTTCTTTTGATTTCGGGGTGTTTCGAGGTCACTTCCTGTTGTTTTGGGCTATTCCAGGGTCGCTTCCTGTTGATTTTGGGGCATTTGGGGGTCACTCCTGGTTGGATGGAAAGTAATGGGAGTGAATGTAATGTAATGTTTTCCGATATAAATGAATAGCGAATAGGTCCATAGGAAATGAATGGGAAATTTGGGCCATTAGAAATGAATGGGTATGTTTTTGGCTAATTGTGGCCAACCGTACGTTTTTAGCAAAAACTGATGAGAACTTTTGTGCCCCTTAGCAACCTGAATTTTCCGATGTATAAATGACGTGATTTGGACAAAATTTTAGTTTTGAAATTTCAACCCCCCCCCAAAAAAAAACCCTGAGTTTTGGGGCAAACCGTCATTTTCGGGGTGTCAAAGAAAAGAAAGCCCCCGTCGTATGAGAATTCAGGTCGTTTTGGTGTATGAACAGTGAACCCGCCCCCCCCCCGCAACCCCCCATCCCCAACATTTTTTAAAAATTTTATAGACGGTAGCTTTAGCATTACATACAAAGCTAGCATCTGATACCCATGAACGGACAAACAGAGCTTAGCATGAATTCCCCAATAATTACAACTGCTGCTTTAGCTCCATGACAAACGCCTCCTGATTAAGGAAGGGGTTAACCGAGGCCCGACGGTGATCTGCTAAGCAGCGGGAGCGTTTCCACAGACACGCGCGTGTGTGCGTGTGTGTTGCTCCTTCTTGGCAGCGTCCATTCACGCCTTAGGGAGCGCTAACGCAAACAGATGAGGATGGATGCGGTCCCCCGTGTCGCCTTGGCAGACGGACCACCTCCCGTTCTCGAGACCTCTGCTGGATTCCTTCCCAGCACGCTTTGCTTGGAAAAGCCCTTTCAGAAGGGACAGAACTGGCTGTCCTTTTAAGACGCTTATTTAAGTCGAGGGATATTGCTTCCTGGCTACATTGTGTGTTTAGTTCTTTCACGTGTTTTCACACCTTAATATCTGAATTTACAATGAGTTTTCATAGATGTCCGATCATGTGGTGTAGAAGATATGGAATATACTGTGACATCTTCTAGCCCGGCAATGCTACAAGAGAAGCGGCGTAATTGCGCCGGCGTGACTCCGTCATTGCATATAAATGAAGTGGGATCATTGTTATCGAGCCTGAATAGAGTCTGCACTCGAAAGCGGCGAGTGAGTACACATCGATCATTTTTCGCAGGCTCGATAGAAACAAGCTGGAGATAACAAGACTCATTGACCACATGGACAAGGACAACAACATCCGCTAGTCTGTTCTTAGCCAAGTTTTTTTTTTTTTTCTAGTACTTGACTCAAAAATGCAATCTATGGAGAAATTGCAATGGTAGCTTTGCTGTGATGGTTGGTATATCAGTTCACTTCCTGTTTATTTTGGGGCATTTCAGGTCCACTTCCTGTTCATGTTGAGTCACTTCCTGTTGATATGGATGGATTTTGGGGTCACTGTTACGGCTACGTACATTCCTCCTATTTACGATGTGTTTTTCTGCTCGTTAACATTAATAATCAAAATGGTGAAGGCGTGTGTGGCGGTCGGTTGCAATAACAGAGAAGATAGACGGAGAAGACGGAGAGACTTGAAGTTCTACCGGATTCCGAGAGACCCGGAGAGAAGGGAGCGAGATGGGCTGCTGCAATTCGACGAGAAAACTGGGCTCCAAACGATTATGTAGTAGTCATTTTATATCTGGTAAGATGCATTTAATATATATTTAGAGGGTTTTGGGCTGACAACCACAATTAAGATCATTGCTAGGCTAATCGCCGACAACATACACGTATGTATGTAGTAAGAGTGCTATCGCTAAACCATATAAACATTAAAAGCCGTAACTCCATTGACAAACGACATGAAATACATTAGACTTGACAGTGGATGTTAGCAATAACAAAAGATTTGAATTGAAAATTTCGTAACTAAGCACCAGATAGATTCCTGCCGAATTTTCGTGGACGAGGACCTGTTTCACCCAACCAGCAACGAAGTATTTATAAGCCTCCAAGCTCTTAAAGTTTTTCAAACTTTCGTGAGAATAGGCTGATTTTGGGTGGACAAGATAGTTGTACAGTTCAGGGTAGCTAGCAGATGTCAGGCAAATACGGCGGAGACAGCGGGTCGAAAAACATCGATTTAGGCATCAAATATGGATCTGGCGAATGGATAAACTGAAGCTTTTCCACATAACGCCTTTTATGCAACGCATCAAGTGAGTTTACGGCATCCGAAAGCACCGGGTCTTCCATGAAATGCATTATAAATTGCTCGATCAATTGAGACCATTGATAATACAGACACAAAATGACAGACAAAGGGGCGGAACCATACAGCGAGCACGTGATTTTGTGACGTCGGTGGGTAGGGTCTATAACCTATATATATACCTATATACATACATATATAGACCGTATTGGCCCGAATATAAGACAGTGTTTTTTGCATTGCAATAAGCCTGAAAACTGGGGGTCGTCTTATATTCGGGGTCTAGACATTGTACCCATTCACGACGCTAGAAGGCGCCAGATATATTTGAAGCGATGTTCTGTCATGACAGATCACAGCTACTCTCAAGTTGAACCAGTTTGCATTATTTTATTGCAATGTTTTTCCTTTTTCAGATTTGTTTCAAGACTAGTCACAGTTAGACTTCACTTTGATGGTTAATGCAGTTATTGTAATTTTGTTGTTTTATCACAATAGATTGGTTTATTTACATTTCAAAAACCAGAAGCCATTCATTTACCAATGTGATTGCACCTTAGTTTACATATTTATATGTTCAGATATTAAGATTTGAATGAGGCAAAATAACATGCTTTTTCTCTCAAATATATTGTTATAATCATTTGTTTCAGAGTTACTGTAATCATTTTCTGTATAAAAAAACAATTTGGTGTTCAAAGTCTTTTTTCAAACTTGAGTCTTGAAAAAGAGGGGGTCGTCTTATAATCAGGGCCGTCTTATATTCGGGCCAATACGGTATATATCAGTTTAGATATCTCTCTCCCTCGGAATCTATTGATATACTGTATTTACATAGATATCTATTTATATCTAGATATTTATCTACCTAGATATTTACCTAAATACCTAGATATCCAACTACCTACCTAGATATTCTTGTCCAGATATAGGCCTTGTTATCTAGATATCAATCTGTCCATATATCTATACACTGTATATACCTATATCTACCTAGATATATCTGTATATCTATTGAAAAAAAAAGTCCAATTCCTTTTTTGAATAATCTACAAAGATAGACCTATGTCTAACTAGGTATCTATTTATATATCTACCTAGATATCTTTTCCCATCCATCTTGCTATAGATAAATATCTAGATATCAATCTAGAGATCTATCTACCTCGGAATGTATGGATATCTATCTACCTAGATATGGAACTACCAAGATATCTTTATATATATATATATACCTTGTTATCTAGATATTAATCTATATCAATCTATTTAGATATCGCTCTCTCTATATATATATATATATATATATTATATATATATATATACATTTCTACATTTATCTTGATATCTATCTTCCAAGGTATCTATTTCTATATGTACATAGATACAGTGTGTATATATACATAGATATCTATATATATCTATATATATATATATATATATATATATATATATATATATATACATACATATCTATATCTAGATATCTAGCTAACTAGACATCTACCTAAATACCTAGATATCCAACTACCTACCTAGATATTTTTATCCAGATGTACATATTTACCTTGTTATCTAGATATCAACCTATCTATCTATATATACCTATATCTACCTAGATGTTATATCTGTATATCTACATAGATATCTTTTTCTATCTAAATTGGGGGGGAAAAAAGTCCAATTCTATTTTTGAGTAATCCAAAAAGATATATACTGTAAATACCTAGATAGATACAGGTGTATCTACATAGATCGATCTATATCTAGACAGAAAAAGATATCTATATATCAATCTAGATATCTACCTCGGAATCTATAGATATAAATCTACCAACCTAGATATCTTTATATACAGTGGGCAGAAAAGTATTTGATACACTGCCAATGGGTTTTCCCATTGGCAGCGTATCAAATACTTGTATCAAAATACAGTGTATCAAATACTGTATATATACCTTCTTATCTAGATATCAATCTATCTAGATATCTATCATTATATATCTAGATTTTTACATTTATCTAGATATCTATCTTCCAAGGTATCTATTTCTATATCTACATAGATATCTATCTACCTGGATATCTAACTAGATACCTACCTGGATATTTATACCTTGATATATAGACATCTATCTATAGATAAATCTAGATATCAATCTATCAGTCTAGAGATCTTGATATATTGATATATATATACATATATATATATATATATATCTGTCTATCTACATATCAATGGATATCTATAGATGTCTCTCTCTCGTCACATATATAATATATATATATATGTATACATTTTAAACGGAAAAAAATGTCTTTTTTTTTTTTTTTTTTTTTTTTTAGTCTTTCCTAGAAAATATTATTTTATTTGTAGATTTTTAATTAAAAATATATATATATAAAAAAAAATATATATATATATATATATATATATATATATACTAGGGCTGTCAAAATTATCGCGTTAACGGGCGGTAATTAAGTTTTTTAATTAATCACATTAAAATATTTGACGCAATTAACGCACATGCCCCAAAATAAAAATATGACAGCACAGTGCAACGTCTACTTACTTGTGTTTTTTTGGAGTTTTGTCGCCCTCTGCTAGCGCTTGGGTGCGACTGATTTTATGGGCTTCTGCACCCATGAGCATTGTGTAATTATTGACATCAACAGCGGTGGGCTGCTAGTTTATATTTTTGATTGAAAATTTTACAAATTTTATTAAAACGAAAACATTAAGAGGGGTTTTAATATAAAATTTCTATAACTTGTACTAACATTTATCTTTTAAGAACTACAAATCTTTCTATCCATGGATCGCTTTAACAGAATGTTAATAATGTTAATGCCATCTTGTTGATTTATTGTTATAATAAAGAAATACAGTACTTATGTACTGTATGTTGAATGTATATATCCACCTTGTGTCTTATCTTTCCATTCCAACCATACTTTACAGAAAAATATGGCACATTTTATAGATGGTTTGAATTGCGATTAATTAATTTTTAAGCTGTAATTAACTCGATTAAAAATTTTAATCGTTTGACAGCCCTAATAGTTGCCTTTCAAATGGACAAAAAGGGAAATACAATAGTCCAAATCCTCTTTTTAGAAGTACCCCAGAATCAACAGGAAGTGACCAAAATGACCTGAAATGCCCCAAAATCAACTCATTGGCTTCCACTGACAGCCAAAGATGTCAAATCCATTTGAAGTGAAAAGGACTGACAGCGAATAAACGAACGCTAACGCTTGATTGGACCATAGCTGCTCCCTTGGAGGAGATTGACAACCTCTGCCGCCACTTGCTGTCAACTCCGTTGTCATCCAACATACCTGATGCCTCCGAGCATGCATTGCTGCAGATGTAAACAACAATTCCTGCTCCAGGTCTTTAATTATTTGCTAGTTATGCTCTGGTTTGTTGTTATGTCATCATAGTTAGTTTTGTTTTAAAACTCTGAGTTTGAATGGCTGGCGACCACTAGTGGTCAGTAATGCAATTTGTGGATTATAACACTCATATAAGAGGACGTTTCGTCAAATGATATTTTGTGCCAAATCTTGATTTTAATGTCTTAAGAAACCAGATTTGAAGAGGGAAGGCAAGCATAACACAATCACCAGTCTCTCTGGGCTTTGGATAAATCCCAGTGTCCTCCTCTGTTAATCCATCATCAACTGTTCCCACATCCTTGCTGCCAGGCTGGAATGTGTGCACAGCGCCGGGCTGGCTTGAACACACAAGTTGATAAATGACACCCAGAGAGAGAGCACACAAACACTGTGTTCTTCAACTAAAGCGCTGAATCATTGATTGACTGGCGGTCTGGGGGGAGGGGCAACGTTCAGACCAATATGATGTCACCTTACTTCATGTTTAGTGGCAGGTTTTAAGACTTTGATGAGTATATTCGGACCAGGTGGCCTTTAATCTGGTCTGGGATTCGATTCATGAAAGGTCTCGGTTTCAGTCTTTGGTATTGGTATGGTATTAGTATTGTTTCGGTCATAGCTTTAGTATTAGTCGTTTCAGCTTCGGTCTTGGTCTGGTTTTGAAGTCAGTCTCAGTTTTGGGCTTTGTTTTTTTGTTTCATGATCGGTTTTGTTTCAGACGTGTTTGCGGTCTTAGTCTCAATCTAGATTTTTGCTTCAGTGTTGCTCTCGTGTCAATCATGAACTTGTTTCGAAATGGTCTTGTTTTGGATCTCAGTTTCAGTCTTTGTCATGGTCTCATTACAGTCCTGGTCTTCAGTGTTGGTCTTATTTTGGCATTGGTGTGAGTCTTACTATAGTTTTTGTATTGGTCGTATCAGCTTCAGTCTTAGTCTGGTTTTGAAGTCAGTCTCAGTTTTGGGCTTGATCTTGGTCTTAGTCTTGTTTCAGACGGGTTCTTGGTCTGGTTTTGAAGTAGGTCTCAGTTTTGGGCTTGATCTCGGTCTTAGTCTCAATTTCGATTCATTTCAGTATTGCTTCGGTTTCAATCGTGATCTTGTTTCGTTACGGTCTTGAGCTGGGTTTTAAGTCTAAATCTCGGCCTCGGTCTTTCAGATTTGGTCTGGATCTCGGTTTCAGTCTTTGTCTTGCTCTCGTTACAGTCCTGGTCTTAAGTGTTGGTCTTGTTTTGGTTTAGTTTTGGTCTGGTTTTGAAGTCTGTCTCGGTTTTGGGCTTGATCTTGGTCTTAGTCTTGTTTCAGACGGATTATTGATCTGGTTTTGAAGTAGGTCTCAGTTTGGGCTTGATCTCGGTCTTAGTCCTGTTTCAGATGGCTTCATGGACTTAGTCTTGTTTCAGACGGGTTCTTGGTCTTAGTCTCAATTTCGATTCATTTCAGTATTGCTTCGGTTTCAATCGTGATCTTGTTTTGTTATGGTCTTGAGCTGGGTTTTAAGTCTAAATCTCGGTCTCGGTCTTTCAGAGTTGGCCTGGATCTCGGTTTCAGTCTTTGTCTTGCTCTCGTTGCAGTCCTGGTCTTAAGTGTAGGTCTTGTTTTGGCTTAGTCTTGGTCTGGTTTTGAAGTCTGTCTCGGTTTTGGGCTTGATCTTGGTCTTAGTCTTGTTTCAGGTGGGTTCTTGGTCTGGTTTTGAAGTAGGTCTTAGTTTTGGGCTTGATCTCGGTTTTAGTCTTGTTTCAGACGGGTTCTCAGTCTTAGTCTCAATTTCGATTCATTTCACTATTGCTTTGGTTTCAATTATGATCTTGTTTTGTTACGGTCTTGAGCTGGGTTTTAAGTCTAAATTTCGGTCTCGGTCTTTCAGATTTGGTTTGGATCTCGGTTTCAGTCTTTGTCTTGCTCTGGTTACAGTCCTGGTCTTAAGTGTTGGTCTTGTTTTGGCTTAGTCTTGGTCTGGTTTTGAAGTCTGTTTCGGTTTCGGGCTTGATCTTGGTCATAGTTTTGTTTCAGTCAGGTTCTCGGTCTTAGTCTCAATTGTGATTCATTTCAGTATTGCTTTGGTTTCCATAATGATCTTGTTTCGCCACGGTCTTGAGCTGGGTTTTAAGTCTAAATCTCGGTGTTGGTCTTTTAGATTTGGTTTGGATCCCGGTTTCAGTCTTTGTCTTGCTCTCGTTACAGTCCTGGTCTTAAGTGGTGGTCTTGTTTTGGCTTAGTCTTGGTCTGGTTTTGAAGTCTGTCTCGGTTTTGAGCTTGATCTTGGTCATAGTCTTGTTTCAGACGGGTTCTCGTTCTTAGTCTTATTTCAGACGGGTTCTCAGTCTTAGTTTCAATTGTGATTCATTTCAGTATTGCTTGTGTTTCAATCGTAATCTTGTTTCGTTACGGTCTTGAGCTGGGTTTTAAGTCTAAATTTCGGTCTCGGTCTTTCAGATTTGGTTTGGATCTTGGTTTCAGTCTTTGTCTTGCTCTCGTTACAGTACTGGTCTTAAGTGTTGGTCTTGTTTTGGTTTAGTTTTGGTCTGGTTTTGAAGTCTGTCTCGGTTTCGGGCTTGATCTTTGTCATAGTCTTGTTTCAGACGGGTTCTCGGTCTTAGTCCCGTTTCAGACGGGTTCTTGGTCTTAGTCTCAATTGTGATTCATTTCAGTATTGCTTTGGTTTCAATCATGATCCACAGATTTTCTATGGGGTTGAGATATGGAGACTGGCTAGGCCACTCCAGGACCTTAAAATGCTTCTTACGAAGCCACTCCTTTGTTGCCCTGGCTGTGTGTTTGGGATCATTGTCATGCTGAAAGACCCAGCCACGTCTCATCTTCAATGCCCTTGCTGACGGAAGGAGATTTTCACTCAAAATCTCTCGATACATGGCCCCATTCATTCTTTCCTTTACACAGATCAGTCGTCAACCTCAACCATGAGAGACAAAATGTGGAGAGAAAAGAAAACAGAAAATCACATTGTTTGATTTTTAAAGAATTTATTTGCAAATCATGGTGGAAAATAAGTATTTGGTCAATACCAAAAGTTCATCTCAATACTTTGTCATGTACCCGTTGTTGGCAATAACGGAGGCCAAACGTTTTCTGTAAATTCTTCACAAGCTTTTCACACACCGTTGCTGGTATTTTGGCCCATTCGTCCATGCAGATCTCCTCTAGAGCAGTGATGTTTTAGGGCTGTCGTTGGGCAACACGGACTTTCAACTCCCTCCACAGATTTTCTATGGGGTTGAGATCTGGAGACTGGCTAGGCCACTGCAGGACCTTAAAATGCTTCTTACGAAGCCACTCCTTTGTTGCCCTGGCTGTGTGTTTGGGATCATTGTCATGCTGAAAGACCCAGCCAGGTCTCATCTTCAATGCCCTTGCTGACGGTAGGAGATTTTCCCTCAAAATCTCTCAATACATGGCCCATTCATTCCTTCCTTTACACAGATCAGTCGTCCTGGTCCCTTTGCAGAAAAACAGCCCCAAAGCATGATGTTTCCTTCCCCATGCTTCACAGTGGGTATGGTGTTCTTCGGATGTAATTCAGTATTTTTTCTCCTCCGAACACGAGAACCTGTGTTTCTACCAAAAAGTTCCATTTTGGTTGCATCTGACCATAACACATTCTCCCAGTCCTCTTCTGGATCATCCAAATGCTCTCTAGCGAACCGCAGACGGGCCTGGAAGTGTACTTTTTTCAGCAGGGGGACACGTTTGGCAGTGCAGGATTTGAGTCCCTGGTGGCGCATTGTGTTACTGATAGTAGCCTTTGTTACTGTGGTCCCAGCTCTCTGTAGGTCATTCACTAGGTCCCCCCGTGTGGTTCTGTTTTTTTTTTTTGTTTTTTTTGCTCACCGTTCTTGTTATCATTTTGACGCCACGGGGTGAGGAGGGAGTTGAAAGTCCGTTTTGCCCAACGACAGCCCCAAAACATCACTGCTCTAGAAGAGATCTGCATAGAGGAATGTGCCAAAATACCAGCAACAGTGTGGGAAAAGCTTGTGAAGAGTTACAGAAAACGTTTGGCCTCCGTTATTGCCAACAACGGGTACATGACAAAGTATTGAGATGAACTTTTAGTATTGACTAAATACTTATTTTCCACCATGATTTGCAAATAAATTCTTTAAAAATCAAACAATGTGATTTTCTCTTTTTTTCCACATTCTGTCTCTCATGGTTGAAGTTTACCCATGTTGACAATTACAGGCCTCTTTTTTTTCCAGTTTTTTTACTTATATTTTTGAAAAAATATTTTCACTGTTTTTCAAAATAGTTTTATTCTGATGTGTTTTTGCAGTTTTTCACAGGTCTTGTTTGGCATTTCTTGTCACGGTTTTTGCTTGATCCGATATTTATCTTAAAGTGTTTTTTGCCAGTTTATTGTTTTATTGCATTTTCTTGTAACCTTTTTTTGCAGGTTTTCAGTTTTTCATATTCTTTTTCCTTGTTTTTTTAAAAAAAAATTAATTTTTTTTTTCTTTTTTTTTTTTCTTTTTTCTTTTTTTTTTTTATTTTTTTACATTTTCTTGTCATGTTTTTTTGTGTGTGCTTTTTCCTTAATTTATATTTTAGGTTTTTTTTTTTTTACGGTTATTTTTTTTACTTATTTTTTGCATTTTATTTAAATTTTCAGTTTTTCCATTTTTTTTGCAGTTTTTTTGTCTTTTTTAAAAGTATTTTGTTTGTATTATTATTATGTGTTTTTGCAGTTTTTCACAGGTCTTCCCTTTTTTTTTTTTTGCCTTTATTTTGGCATTTTCTTGTCACGTTTTTTTGTCCCCTTCGTATATTTATTTTAAAGTGTTTTTGTCAGTTTATTATTTTTTTGCATTTTCTTGTGACTTTTTTGCAGGCATTTAGTTTTTTTTTTTTTTTTTCATGATTTTTTTGCCAGTTTTTCGTGTCCCCCCCGAATTTTAGATCTTAGAGTGTTTTTTGCCTTTTTGGGGGGGGCATTTTTTTGTCATGGTCTTTCTTTTGTTTTATTTCCACGTTATTTTGTTTTTTTTGCAAGTTTCCAGTTTTTCATGATTTTTTTGCAGCTAATTTTGCATTTCTTTGTCACAGTTTTTCGTGTGCATTTTTTTTTTGCCACATATTTTTCGCATCTTTTATTTCTATTTTTTTTTAAGAGGTTTACAGTTTATGATTTTTTTGCCTTTCTTTCCATTAATTTTGCATTTTTTGCCAGTTTTTTTGTGACACTCCCCCCACACACACACACTTTTAATCTAGTGTTTTTTTGCCTTTTTTGGTCATAACAATGTATTGAGATGAACTTTTGGTATCGACCAAATACTTATTTTTCACCATGATTTGCAAATAATTTTTTTAAAAATCAAGCAATGTGATAGTCTGTTTTTTTTTTCCACATTGTTTCTCATGGTTGAGGTTTACCCATGTTGACAATTACAGGCCTCTCTAATATTTTCAAGTGGGAGAACTTGCACAATTAGTGGTTGACTAAATACTTATTTGCCCTACTGTACATATCGTTTGCTCAAGTAAGACCTATTGAAAACCCAGGATGGGACTGAAAGCAGTTCTAGCCTTCTCCTCTACTACCATAGCTTAAACGCTGTAATCCGAGGAGCTCCTCTAAGAGTCGTTAAAGTTTTATGATGGCATTTGAGCCAGGAACAAACGTATCCACGTTACATAAAGTCGTTTTCAGCAACATCAAATGGCTCGGCTTAGAAAAATAAATACCACTATCATTTCTACCTTCTAATTTGCCTAATAGAATTAATAAACGGTATGTAATTTCCCCGCTAATTACATCTCTCGCGCAATATCCGATTAAATATTCCGCTTCCTTTGTATCTCGCGTACGCTGCGGCATTTCCAATAGCAACCGTTTTTGCCTGTTGAAACAGCTGGTGGTGTTAATAAATTGGACGCTTTTGTTTTTTTTTTTCCCTCTACCGTCGTGCGTATGTGGCAGCGGAATAGATAAGTGGAAACACGGGGCTCGGTGTTCAGCCGTGCAGAGCGCGGGAACAGCAATCTAACAGAGTCAAAAAACAAACCACCGTGACTCCAGACTGGAACACCTGCCGTCGGACCCGGCGCGCTTCACTCTATGCGCCGCCATTAAGGATTTGGTGACGAAATGTAGAAAAAGCTCAGTCGACGGGATGAGAGGGTTTCCTGAAAACTTTTTGATCATGTTGCTGAACCCTAAATCCTGGATAGAGGCCGCTATCCAGAGGCATTGAAAAGCCTTGAGTGTTTTTTTGTACTACTGAGAATTAGTCCCGATGTAGGTCAAATGTAAAAATCCGATATCAAACTGATACAGATATACTATATGGTTATGGACTAACATATTACGGCTGACTGACGGTAGCTTTGTATGTAATGCAGAGCTATCATCAATAATATTCCTATTTTTTATTTATTCTTTTTTTTGTTGTCCCAATGGCGTTTGTTCCCAGTCAAAACCGTTTGACCAAGAGACTGTTCGTACACCAAAATGACCGGAATTCTCATGCGAGAGGTAAAAGGACGTGACCCAAAATCAACAGGAAGTGCCCCAAAATTAACAAGTGACCCAAAGTCAACAGTCAAAGTTTTTTGTCATTATTTTTGAATTTTCTTTTCAAGGTTTTTCGTAATTGATTCATTTTCACGTTTTTTTCAGATTTTCAGGTGGGGTTTTTTTGCAGCTTTTTTACGTATATTTTTCAAAGAATATTTTCACTATTTTTCAAAATTGTTTTATCCTAATGTGTTTTTGCATTTTTTCACAGGTCTTGTTTGGCATTTCTTGTCACGGTTTTTGTTTGATCTGATATTTATCTGAAAGTGTTTTTTTGCCAGTTTATTGTTGTCTTGCATTTTCTTGTAACTTTTTTTGCAGGTTTTCAGTTTTTCATTCTTCTTTTTTTTTTTTTTTTTTTTTACATTTTCTTGTCACGTTTTTTTGTGTTTTCCCCTTAATTTTTATGTTAGGTTTTTTTGCTGGTTCATTTTTTTTTTTTTTCATTTTATCTAAATTTTCAGTTTTTCCATTGTTTTTTTTTTCTTCAGTTTTTTTTTAATTTTTTTTAGTAATTTATTTGCTTTATTATTATGTACTTCTTTTCATAATACTTTTTTCATAGTACTTTTTTTTCACAGGTTTTCAGTTTTTTGCCTTTATTTTGGCATTTTCTTGTCACATTTTTTTTTTGTGTTCCCTCCGGATATTTATCTTAAAGTGTTTTTGCCGATTTATTATTTTTTTGCATTTTCTTGTGACTTTTTTGCAGGTTTTCAGTTTTTCATATTCTTTTTTTTTTTTTTTTTTTTTTACATTTTCTTGTCACGTGTTTTTGTGTTTTTTCCTTAATTTTTATGTTGGGTTTTTTGGTGGTTCATTTTTTTTTTCATTTTATCTAAATTTTGAGTTTTTCCATTGTTTTTTTTTTCAGTTTCTTTTTATTTATTTTTTTAAAGTATTTTATTTTTATTTATGTACTTTTTTTCATAATACTTTTTCATAGTACTTTTTTTTTTTCACAGGTTGTCAGTTTTTTGCCTTTATTTTGGCATTTTCTTGTCACATTTTTTTTTGTGTTCCCTCCGGATATTTATCTTAAAGTGTTTTTGCCGATTTATTATTTTTTTGCATTTTCTTGTGACTTTTTTTTTGCAGGTTTTCAGTTTTTCATGGGTTTTTTGGGGGGCATTTTTTTGTCATAGTTTTTCTTTTGTTTTATTTCCAAGTATTTTTTTCTGTCGCGTTTTTTCGAATGTTTTATTTCAACATTTTTTTTGTTTTTTTTGCAGGTTTCCAGTTTTTCAAGATTTTTTTGCAATTATTTTGCGTCACAATTTTCTTGTCTTTTTTTTCCCACCTCCATTTTTAATCTTGGTGTTTTTTGCCTTTTTTGCCACGTATTTTTCGTATGTTTTATTTCAAATTTTTTTGTTGTTTTTTTGGGGTGGAGGTTTACAGTTTATGATTTTTAATCTAGTGGGGTTTTTTACCTTTTTTGTCAAGGTTTTTTGTATGTGTTTTCTATTCACGTGTTTTTGCATTTTTTTTTTTTAAGGTTTTAAGTTTTTCGTGATTTTTTTTCATTTCATTTCATTTTTCATGCCTTTTTTGCCACGTACTTTTCGCATCTTTTATTACAATCTTTTTTTTGGGGGGGTGGTTTACAGTTTATGATTTTTTTGCCGTTTTTTTCCCCCGTTAATTTTGCATTTTTTGCCAGTTTTTCTGTGACCCCCCCCCCCCCCATTTATAATCCAGTGGGTTTTTTTTTTGCCTTTTTTGGTCAAGGTTTTTTGTATGTGTTTTATGTTCAAGTGTTAGTCCAGGTTTTTTTTTTTTTTTTTTTTTTTTTAAGGCTTTAAGTTTTTCATTATTTTTTTTCTTAATTTTTTCGCCTTTATTTTTGCCTTTTCTTATCAATTTTAATCTTTGTTTTTGGCCATTAATATTATTTTTATGTATTTATTATTTTTGTATTTGCATTTTCTTGGGATGACTTTTGTGTTCAATTTTCACTTGTTTTTTTTTTTTTTTTTTTTTTTTACTTTTTCAGTATTTTGCCCTTATTTTGGCATTTTCTTGTTTCGTTTTTTTCCCCGATTTTTATTTTAGGGTTTTTTTCTGGGTTTTGGGGAGCGGTTTTTCCACAGTAATTTTGCACATTTGGCTGGTTTACATGCAAGACAGCACAAAGAGACTCAAAAATACACTTCCTGGTGTATAAGTGTATTTCCACTTGTGAACTCAATGTCTGTGGGAACTCTTGTTCATTCGTCCCTCTTGGGCAAAACGAATTGGGCGTCTCGCGCCCATAGGCGGAGTTTCACTTTGGGGGTGGGGGCATAACATGTTGATGACCCCGAAACGCAGTATGAGCAATAAAATTAACTTACAAGAATATTTATAATAATATGTTGTTTTTTGTTTCCCATCATTCTTGAGGAAAATTCTAAATCAGGCTTCTTTGGCAATACTTTTCGCCAAGATCGTCATCCATGGAATATGGTACGCCCGCCGGCGTCGTGCCAATGTAGTTACCCCAGTCAAAAATTGTATCCCCTGGGCGGAGCCATATGGAGGTAGATTTGTGTCTTTATTATTCAATAAAAAAAATGTTGCTTCAAAAAAAAAAAAAAAAAAGTTCAATCAAAACATCAAAATATATATTTTCAACCAAAAAAAAAAAAGTCGCTTCAATCAAAAAAAAAAAAAGTGTTGGAATGCAAAAATATATTTGAAATATATTTATTTTTCATCGAAAACGTTTTCTTTGATTGAAGCAATCCTTTTTGTGTTTGGGCCATATTATGGGTAAGAAATTTGTGTCTAAATCATTTAATTGCCCCAAAAAAAGTTGCTTCAATCAAAAAAAAATTTTTTTCAATCGAAAAAAATCATTTTAAAAATATTTATTTATTTTTGAAGTTATATGCAAAGCAAATGACCAAGTTCATAGTCACATGAGTTGCTAAAAAAAATAATTTTGACCCATTAAAATTTTTTGTTGTTGTTGTTCATTTCATTCATTTTTGTTGCAGTATTATTGCTTTACAACTTTCATATATACAGTCTAGGAAAGTTAATTACATGCAATGACACTTCTCGGACACCAGGGGGGCCTGGCCCCCCCCTTAAAATCCACATATGCTTGCGCCGTCACTGGCACTGAAACATGAGCCTTCAAAGCCAAACCTAATTGTACATCTACCATTGTCAATGGCACAGAAAGAGTTCAAATTTTCCGAGCTAAACTTTGAAGCAAATCAACTTTCCCAACACTGTCCTCATCTTCACCTCCGCCCCTCTCCAAAAAACACTCTATTTGCAGTGGTTCCCCACGGATGAAAAGGCCATTATCCTTTGCGCTTAACCTATAATCTGCGGTTAAAGGCCAACATGGAAATGACAACAGTGCTCCCTAAGCCAATAAAGAAGCCGCCGGTGGCTTACCTGAATGGAATTTCAACTCGCGATGATAGAAAATTATTAAGGACATTTTTGTTTGCTGGCAAAACTTGTTCACGGCCAAGCAAACGGGAGATAACTTGTCGGAATGGATCGCTATGGGGTAGATTAGAAAAACGATCACGGGAACGGATTGTCCTCCTAATCAGTCGTTTTGATTACACTTCATATTGCTTGGAGTGACTCCAGCTGCTCGATGAATGATGTAATCAAGTCCAGAAGGAGGATTTTTCAAGAATGACTTTGGAAATATGGTAGTTTTGAAGCCAAAATTCATCCAAGATAAACATTAGTAGCTTTTGAGGGCACGAGACGTCCAATCCATTTGAAGCAGCGGGGCTGACAGCGAATGTTCAGCAGGAAGTGACACAGAAATGCCCTGGGAACAAAAGGAAGTGACCCAAAATTAACAGTCTAATTCCCCAAAACCATAAAGATTACCTTGAAATGCCCCAAAAGTCCACAGGAAGTGACCTTGAAATGCCTCAAAATCAACAGGAAGTGACCCAAAATGAACAGGAAGTGACCTTTAAATGCCCAAAATCAACAGGAAGTGACCCAAAATTAACAGCATGTGACCTGTAATTCCCCAAAACCATGAAGATTATTTTGAAAGAAATGCCCCAAAAGTCAACAGGAAGTGACCTTGAAATGCACAAAAATTAACAGGAAGTAACCTGTAAATGCCCCACAATCAACAGGAAGTGACCTGTAAATGCCCCAAAATCAACAGGAAGTGACCTGTAATTCCCCAAAACCATGAAGATTACCTTGAAATGTCCCAAAAGTCAACAGGAAGTGACCTTGAAATGCAAAAATATCAATAGGAAGTGACCTGTAAATGCCCCAGAATCAAGAGGAAGTGGCTGGAAGTTACCTGTAATACACCCAAACCATGGATGTGACCTGTAAATGCCCTAAAATCAACAGGAAGTGACCTGTAAATTCCCCAGAATCAACAGGAAGTGACCTGTCAATGCCCCAAAATCATGCAGATTACCTTGAAATGTCCCAAAAGTCAACAGGAAGTGACCTTGAAATGCACAAAAATCAACAGGAAGTGACTTGTAAATGCCCCAGAATCAACAGGAAGTGGCTGGAAGTTACCTGTAATTCCCCATAATTACGGATATGACCTTGAAATGCCCCAAAATCAACAGGAAGTAACCTGTAAATTCCCCAGAATCAACAGGAAGTGACCTGTAAATGCCCCAAAATCAACAGGAAGTGACCCAAAATTAACAGGAAGTGACCTGTAATTCCCCAAAACCATGAAGTTTACCTTGAAATGCCCCCAAAAGTCAACAGGAAGTGACTTGTAAATGCCCCAGACTCAACAGGAAGTGGCTGGAAGTTACCTGTAATTCCCCCAAACCATGGATGTGACCTGTAAACGCCCCAAAATCAACAGGAAGAGACCCAAAATGAACAGGAAGTGACCTGTAAATGCCCCAGAATCAACAGGAAGTGACCTGTAAATGCCCCAAAATCAACAGGAACTGACCCAAAGTTAACAGGAAGTGACCTGTAATTCCCCAAAACTATGAAGATGAGCTTGAAATGCCCCAATAGTCAACAGGAAGTGACCTTGAAATGCACAAAAATCAACAGGAGGTGACCTGTAAATGCCCCAGAATCAACAGGAAGTGGCTGGAAGTTACCTGTAATTCCCCATAATTACAGTTGTGACCTTGAAATGCCCCAAAATCAACAGGAAGTAACCTGTAAATTCCCCCAAACCATGCAGATTACCTTGAAATGTCCCAAAAGTCAACAGGAAGTGACCTTGAAATGCACAAAAATCAACAGGAGGTGACCTGTAAATGCCCCAGAATCAACAGGAAGTGGCTGGAAGTTACCTGTAATTCCCCATAATTACAGTTGTGACCTTGAAATGCCCCAAAATCAACAGGAAGTAACCTGTAAATTCCCCAGAATCAACAGGAAGTGACCTGTAAATGCCCCAAAATCAACAGGAACTGACCCAAAGTTAACAGGAAGTGACCTGTAATTCCCCAAAACTATGAAGATGAGCTTGAAATGCCCCAATAGTCAACAGGAAGTGACCTTGAAATGCACAAAAATCAACAGGAGGTGACCTGTAAATGCCCCAGAATCAACAGGAAGTGGCTGGAAGTTACCTGTAATTCCCCATAATTACAGTTGTGACCTTGAAATGCCCCAAAATCAACAGGAAGTAACCTGTAAATTCCCCCAAACCATGCAGATTACCTTGAAATGTCCCAAAAGTCAACAGGAAGTGACCTTGAAATGCACAAAAATCAACAGGAGGTGACCTGTAAATGCCCCAGAATCAACAGGAAGTGGCTGGAAGTTACCTGTAATTCCCCATAATTACAGTTGTGACCTTGAAATGCCCCAAAATCAACAGGAAGTAACCTGTAAATTCCCCAGAATCAACAGGAAGTGACCTGTAAATGCCCCAAAATCAACAGGAAGTGACCTGTAATTCCCCAAAACCATGAAGTTTACCTTGAAATGCCCCAAAAGTCAACAGGAAGTGACTTTTAAATGCCCCAGAATCAACAGGAAGTGGCTGGAAGTTACCTGTAATTCCCCCAAACCATGGATGTGACCTGTAAACGCCCCAAAATCAACAGGAAGAGAGCCAAAATGAACAGGAAGTAACCTGTAAATGCCCCAGAATCAACAGGAAGTGACCTTGAAATGCACAAAAATCAACAGGAAGTGACCTGTAAATGCCCCAGAATCAACAGGAAGTCAACCAAGAGTAACAGAAAGTGACCCCTTGGATAGAAAATCACCCCGACACATTTTTCTAGTTTCCATAGAGATGTCCCTCCAATTGACATTTTACTAGCTAGCTATTAATGGCGTGTTTGTATGAACAGCTTTTGAAAAACATATCGTCAATTGATCAGAAACAAAGCTTTCAATTCCGTCTCCTAGGTAACGGCCAGACAATCTCGTCTTCCCGTGAGTACTGTGAACGAGCATTTTGTGTACTTGAAAAAACAGTCACACAGGAAAGTAAAGACTTCAAAAACGAGAAAATGCCGTTGTGGGTCTTTCGCAGCCACTTCCTGTTGATTATGGGGGCAATTCAAGGCGATGTAAGTATTACAGGTCACTTCATGCTCATTTTGTATCACTTCCTGTTGATTCTGGGGCATTTCTGGGTCACTCCCTGTTGATTTTGGGGAACTTCCTGTACATTTTGGGGCATTTACAGGTCACTTCCTGTAGATTTGGGGGTCACTTCTTGCTGATTCTGGGGCATTTCTGGGTCAAATTTGAGGGAATCACAGGTCACTTCCTGTTCATTTTGGGCCACTTCCTGTTGATTCTGGGGGATTTATGGATCACTTCTGGTTGATTTTGAGCCACTTCCTGTTGGTTCTGGGGCATTTACAGGTCACTTCCTGTCGATTTTGGAGCATTTCATTGTCTCATCCATGTTTTAGGGGAATCGCAAGTCACTTCCTGCTAATTTTGGGCCACTTCCTGTTAATTCTGATGCATTTAGAGGTGCTTCCTGTTTATTTAGGGGGCAATTACAGGTCACTTCCTAATGATTTTGGGCCAGTTCGTGCTAATTTTGGGCCACTTCCTGTTGATTCTGATGCATTTAGAGGTGCTTCCTGTTGATTTAGGGGGCAATTACAGGTCACTTCCTGTAGATTTTGGGGCATTTTGAGGTCAAATTCATAATTTGGGGGAATAACAGGTCACTTCCTGTTAATTTTGGGCCACCTCCTGTTCATTTTGGGGCATTTACAGGTTACTTCCTGTTTATTTGGGGTCACTTGTTTATTTTGGGGCATTTCTGGGTCAAATTTGAGGGAATCACTGGACACTTCCTGTTAATTTTGCGGCACTTCCTGTTGATTCTGGGGCATTTATGGATCACTTCTGGTTGATTTTGAACCACTTCCTGTTGGTTTTGGGGCATTTGCAGTCACTTCCTGTCGATTTTGGAGCATTTCATGGTGTCATCCATGTTTTGAGGGAATCTTAAGTCTCTTCCTGCTAATTCTGGGCCACTTCCTGTTAATTCGGATGCATTTAGAGGTGCTTCCTGTTGATTTAGGGGGCAATTACAGGTCACTTCCTGTAGATTTTGGGGTATTTCGAGGTCAAATCCATAATTTGGGGGGATAACAGGTCACTTCCTGTTCCGTTTGGGCCACCTGTTCATCTTGGGGCATTTACAGGTCACTTCCTGTTTATTTGGGGGTCAGTTCTCATTGATTGTGGGGCATTTATGGATCAATTTCTGTTGATTTGGGGGTATTTCAAGGTCAAATCCATGATTTGTGGGAATCACATGTCACTTCCTGTTAATTTGGGGCCTTTTCCTGTTGATTCTGGGGCATTTACCGGTGACTTCCTGTTTTGGGTCACTCTCTGTTTAATCTGGGACTTTCTGGGCCACTTCCTGCTGATTTTGGAGCATTTCAAGGTCTCAGCCATGATTTTAGGGAATCGCAGGTGACTTCCTGCTAAATTTGTGTCACTTCCTGTTGTTTTTGGGGCATTTACTGGTCACTTTCTGTTGATTTGGGGTCACTTTCTGTTGATTTTGGGGCATTTACAGGTCACATCCATGGTTTGGGGGAATTACAGGTAACTTCCAGTCACTTCCTGTTGATTCTGGGGCATTTACAAGTCGCTTCCTGTTGACTTTTGGGGCATTTCAAGGTAAACTTTATGGTCTGGGGGAATTACAGGTCACTTCCTGTAAATTTTGGGTCACTTCCTGTTGATTTTGGGGTATTTACAGGTCACTTCCTGTTGATTTAGGGGCATTTATAGGTCACATCTATGGTTTAGGGGAATTACAGGTATATACCATCATGTAGCAACCATCACGGCAAAAAGTTCCAATATTTTGAAGTCAAGCTACTCTTACTTAAGACATATTTATGCCAAGCTACCCACCTCGTCATTCCAAATCACACCCGAGAATGATTTTAGACTCTTGTCAGTCTTCCGACGTATGTTTTCTCGACTCAACAATGCCAATTTAACCAACAATCCGATCCGACCGACCCTCCGTCGCAACATTTTTCTGAGCAAATTGTCATCTAGGAGCGGGAGTGATTACTTTTCTGTGCTATGGCGCACTCTGCGTGTAAAATAGAGAGCGGTCTCGTGGCCCTTCTTCGATTGAACGCTCGGAAAAAAAACGAGCGCATTCGGGTGGTTTCCCCGGACCTCATTACCCAAATGCTTCCCCGTCGGGTAAAGGTTACGCATCGAGATTCTGGCCAAGATTCTCTCTCTGGCAGAGAGCGGGCGCAATTATGATCGGCGAGAGGCTTTAAAAAGCACGAGTTTTAACTTTGACTTTACAATGTGCTTTCCTTGCAAAACAGATGCTCGGGGGAAACTTTGAGTGCCTGTTTACCGTAGGTCACAGCATTCACGTCTTTTATTAAGTAGCGTCCGGCGCCGCTGAATATTCCCGATGGCGTCGGTTGCTACGTGACCGCTTTTTGAGACAGTAAGGTCATAGAATTGTTTAGCCAAAGCCGCTTGTTTTGACTTTGCCTAGTCCTTCTCGGGGCCACACTTATATTTGATGGCATGTCGCGCAAAAGCTACCATCGATAATGTTCGGTGTTTTGTTCTTCCACGTCTTCTCTTTACTTCCCTCTACTTCTTACACACCTATCAACTCAGTTCTAACTTTAACATTTTCAAAAAATTAATGCCACGCAGGCCTCTATTCAATTTTTGCCAACATTTCACTTCTTATAAAATGTCTTTTTTTTTTTTTTTACCCAAAAAAAATCCTATTCATTTTGTATGGCACAATCAATATTTTATACAGTATATTCCTTTTTCATGGCATTCAGGTGATTCCAAGTTCAATAAATTCAACAAGCATGTAACATATTTTCAGATTTTTCCATTTGTCACCAAAATTCCACAAATTTTGACAAAAATTTCACTAATTTTCAACAAAATCTTACCATTTCTTACCAAAATGTCACCATTCTTGACCAAGATTTCACAATTTTTTTGGGAAATTACACATATTTTAACTGAAATATCAGTTTCACCAAAGCCATCATTTTTTATTTTATTTTATTTTTTTACAAATTTCACCACTTTTCACAAAAATTACAATAAGATTGACCAAAACTTCAAATTTTCAACAAAATTTCATTTTCACCTAAACCATCTTTGACCAAAATTCACTGAAATATAAGTTTCACCAAGGCCATCGTTTCTGAACAAATTTCACCAATTTTAGCCAAGATTACACCAATAATCGACCAAAACTTCAAAGATTCACACCAAAATTTCACAAATTTTGACCAAAATTTCATTTAAATTTTTTTTTTTTATTTCACATATTTTCACCAAAACAACCGTTTATGACCAAAATTTCACCACTTTTCACCAAAATGACGCCAGGATTTTACCAAAACTTCCAATTTTCACCAAAATGTCATTTTCACAAAAAACAAACAAATTTTCATAAAATCTCACCACGTCTTCCAAAATGTCAGCATTTTCATCCAAAATTTCACATTCGTTTTTGCGAAATGTCACATATTTTCACTAAAATGTCAGTTTCACCGAAGCCATCATTTCTGAACAAATTTCACCAATTCTAACCAAGATTACACCAATAATTGACCAACATTTCAAAAAATGTCACCAACATTTTATTTTCACCAAAGCTATTTCTGACCAAAATTTCACAAATTTTTCAATAAAATCTCACCATGTCTTCCAAAATGACACGATTTTCATCCAAAATTTCACTTTTTTTTTTTTTTTTGAGAAATGTCATATTTTCACTAAAATGTCAGTTTCACCAAAGCCATCATTTCTGAACAAATTTCACCAATTCTAACCAAGATTACACCAATAATTGACCAAAATTTCAAAAAATGTCACCAACATTTTATTTTCACCCAAACTATTTCCGACCAAAATTTCACAAAATTTTCAATAAAATCTCACCATGTCTTCGAAAAGTCACCATTTTCATCCAAAATGTCACTTCTTTTTTTTTGTTGAGAAATGTCATATTTTCACTATAATGTCACAGTCTCACCAAAGCCATCATTTCTGAACAAATTTAACCAATTCTAACCAAGATTACACCAATAATTGACCAAAAATTAAAAAAAAACGTCACCAACATTTTATTTTCACCCAAACTATTTCTGACCAAAATTTCACAAATTTTCACCAAAAGCTCACCATTTCTACCAAAACCTCACCATTTTCACCGGGTCATGCAAAAGCTCCCATCTATAATGTTCTGTGTTTTGTTCTTCCACGTCTTCTCTCTACTCCTTCCACACCTACCAACTCCGTTCTAACTTCAACATTTTCAAAACAATTCACTTCTTCCAAAATTTCCTTTATTTGACCAAATAAAAGTCCCGTTCATTTTCTATGGCGCATTCAATGTTTCACATATTCCATATATGTGATTCCAAATTCAATAAATTTGAAAAACGTGTAACATATTTTCAATTGTTTTTCCATTTTTCACCAAAATTTCACAATTTTAGACCAAAATGTCACAATTTTTTACCAAATTTTCACACATTTTCAAAAAAATCTCACAATTTCTTACCAAAATGTCACCATTCTTGACCAAAGTTAATCCAAAATTTCACAATTTTTTTCCTAAAAATTTCACACATTTTCACCAGAACACCCGTTTCTGACCAAAAGTTTCACCAATTTTATCCAAGATTACACCAACATTGACCAAAACGTCAAAATTTCACCAAAATTTCATTTTCGCCCAAACATTTGACCAAAATAAAAAAATAAAAAATTAACAAGATCTCACCATGTCTAACCAATATGTCACTTTTTTTTTACCAAAATGTCACAAATTTGAGAAATTTCGCATATTTTCACCAAACCAAAATTTCATTTTCACCCAAATCATTTCTAACCAAAATTGTACCATTTTTGACCAAAATATCACATATTTTCACCAAATGTTTTACAGGTTTTCACAAGAATTTCATACTTTAACCTAAAACACCATTTTTTACCAAAACGTCACACACTTTCACCAAAACTTCCCAATATTTTACAAAAACCACAATTTCTGTCCAAAATTTCACCGTCACATAAATTTCACATGTTAACGAAACCACGATTCCTGAACAAAACCTTACCAATGTTTGACTGAAACCGCAATTTCTTACCAAAAATTTAAAAACATTTTCAATCTTTTTCAATTTTACACCAAATTTTGACAATTTTTGACCAAAATTTCTAATCTTCTCAAAAAACACTATTTCTGACCATAATTTCACCATTTATGACCGAAATTTTACATATTTCACATATTTTAACAAAGAAATCACAATTTCCAACCATAATTTCACAAATTTCCACCAAAACGTCCCCAATTTTCAAAAATATTCACCAACATTTCACTTTTCCCCCAAAACCACCATATTTAACCAAATTTTCACCAAGGTTTAACCAAAATGTCACCAATTTTCACCAGTCACATCAAATATTTGACCAAACCTCCAGTTTTTCATCAAAAATATATGATTTGACAGATTTTCACCAGAATATCACATTTTCACCCAAATCACAATTTCTGACCAAAATTTCACCTTTAATGACTGAGGTTTCACATATTTTCACAAAAAAATTGAATTTCCAACCAAAATTTCACAAACCTCCACAAAAAAACATTTTTTTATAACGTCACAAATTTTCACCAACATTTCACATTTTCACCAAAACCACTACTTCCGACTAAATTTTCACCAAAATCTCACCAATTTTCACCAAAATCACACAAAATATTTGACCAAAACTTGATAATTTTCATCAAAAACAGACAGATTTGACAGATTTTCACCAAAATATCACATCTTCACCCTAATCACAATTACTGACCAAAATTTCACCTTTAATGACTGAAGTTTCACATATTTTCACCCCAAAAAAATTCACAATTTCCAACCAAAATTTCGAAAACTTCCACAAAAACACATTTTTGATAATCTTCACAAATTTTCACCAACATTTCACGTTTTCACCAAAACCACTACTTCCGACTAAATTTTCACCAAAATCTCACCAATTTTCACCAAAATCACACAAAATGTTTGACAAAACTTCACAATTTTCATCAAAAACAGACGGATTTTCCATCAAAAATATCACATTTTCACCCAAACCACAATATCTCACAAAAACCCACCATTCCTGACCAAAACTTACACCAACTTACACTAAAGTTTCGCCAATATTTGATAAGTTGCAGAAATCTTAACCAAAAATTTTCACTCAAACCACCATTTTAGACCAAAATTTCACCCATTTTTCACCAAAACCACCATCCCCCCCCCCAAATCTCACAAAAAGACACCCATTGACATAATGTACGTCTAATGTACGCCAGCGCTATTGATGGTTAGGTACGTCAACTCCATTGACCCCCGTGTACGTCAATGCCAATGATAGCCACGTACATCCATGTACGTTCATGCCAATGACGGTTATGTACGTCAATTCCAATTGACAGGAAGTGACCCCAAGGGGTGTACCAGCTAAAGCAAAGCTACAATTGCAATTTCTACAGAAATCACATTGTCTATTTCAATATCAATTTTAACAACACTAAATAGTGGTGCCAGAGGTATCCACCACAAGTGCCATTGTCCAATCAGGAGCCGTATTTTTAATTTGAAGGTTCCTCCCAAGAAACAGGCCTTTCCCAGATCGATATGTAGAATATACAGTATATGGAAACAATCAATCTGGCTTGCCAGGTTGATAAAAATGCGTCCAAATGGAAAGCATTGCAGTCCAGGGGGAAAAAGAGGAACCGGAGAAAGGACGAGTATCAAATCTGGTGCAGTGCAAGTGGTCTTGGCAGAAAAGCCAAGTTACCATAGCGACCAGCAAAACCTCTGCAGCAAATGAGAGGCGAGGGGAGGGAAAAAAAAAAAAAACGAGTGTGGACCTTGAGGTTTTGTGTCCCTCTATGTTCACGTGTTGTGCTGAAGCAAGTGTGAGAAGGTTTCAAATCGCTTTGAGAATGGCGGCTGGGAGTTTTCACTTACTCCCGCTTTATTACGGAAGAGAAGTCGGGTTAATCAAAGTCCTATTAAGCTCATCAGTGCTCGGCTCCGTCGCTCGAAAGGAGATGAAGCGAAGCCGCATCTGGATGCTAATTGCGGCTTTTTCACGCATCGGTTTGCCTGGAGAGGTATTTTGCTCATTCGCCGCCGTTGGCCGCGATCGATACGCAATTCACGCAACAATGATCGATACAGGAATTCAATCTAGGATACTCGAAGAAAAACAAGCCATATCTAAATAGAAAAATAAACAATGTGCTGTCTTGCGATATCTCACTATATCGATATATTGTCACACCCCGGATCCCGAATCTCCAGAATAAAATGGCCTTATATCAACTGGAAATCAGCAAGCAGTGACCCGATATCAACAGGAATTGATCAAAAGTGCCTCAAAAATGAACAGGAAGTGGCCCAATATCAACAGGAAGTGATCAGAAATGCTCCAAATTCCACAGTACGTGACCTGTATCAACAGGAAGTGATCTGAAATCTACAGGAAGAGACCCAAAATCAACCAGACGCAATTTGATATTAACAGGAAGTGCCTCGAAATGCCCCAAAATCAACAGGACGTCACCTCGTATCACCAGGAAGTGACCTGAAATCAACAGGAAGTGATCACAAATAGCCCAAAATCGACAGGAAGTGACCCAAAATGCCCATAAATACACACGAGGCAACCTCAAATAGACAGACGGTGACCCAGAGTGTCCCAAAATCAACAGGATGTCACCTTGCATCAACAGGAAGTGATCAAAAATGCTCCAAAATCCACAGGACGTGACCTGTATCAACAGGAAGTGACCCAATATCAACAGGAAGTAATCAAAATGACTCCAGATCAACGGAACACGACCTAAAATCAACAGGAAGTGACCCAATATCAACATGTAGTGACCCAAAATTCCCCCAGATGAACAGAACACGACCCAAAATCAACAGGAAGTGACCACAAATGCCCCAAAATCAACAGGACGTCACCTCATATCACCAGGAAGTGACCCGAAATCAACAGGACGTGATCAAAAATAGCACAAAATCGACAGGAAGTGACCCAGAAAGCCCATAAATACACACGACGTGACCTGAAATAGACAAAAAAAATGACCGGAAGGGGTCAAAAATGGCCCAAAATCAACAGGATGTGACCAGATATCAATAGAAAGTGCCCCAAAATAAACAGGAAATGGCACAGGCAAAAGGACGTGGACTGATGTCAACAGGAAGTGACCTGTAATTGCCCCAAATCAAAACAGAGTGACCCAAAGCCCCAAAATCAACAGGACGCAACCTTACATCGACCCCAAATTGTCCTAAAATCAAGGAATTTACCACAAAATCCCAGTTAAAATGAATTGGACATTATTGACTGCCAACTAGATGAACGGGCGCTGTACAAAGAGTTAAGAATCAGCTCCCGGACAAATGAGACGGCTAGCGACTTAACAAGCCGATTTGCCAACTGAGCTTCGACGGACAAATGGGATTCATTGATCTCTGTCTGGTTATCCTCTCGCCAAGTCGCCACGCAACGGCGTTCCTCTTTCTTCATCTTCTGGGATGTTTTCTGGAAATCTGCGCCGTGTGTACACTGTGTCATTTAGCGCCACGCGGGAACCAGATCAACCGTTTTCCACCAGTGGGAAAAAGAAAAAAAAAATGTTCTCTTTCCCGGGTGTCACCATCGCAACAAGTCAAACAAGAATACGCTGACAAGATTGAGTGTAATTATGGGAGTCTTATAAATTACATTTTTTGGGAGGCATTTTTATGCAATTTATATTCCCATTTTCAGTCTTTTTTGGGAAAAAAAAAAAAAAAATCACATTTATTGTTGCTTTTTGCTTTTATTTGTGTTGGTTTTATTTTTTTTTTTGCTCTTTTTTTCGGGGTTTTTTTTATGCTTTTTGCATTTTTTCGTGTTGTCAGTTTTTTTATTTTGGGGAAAAAATATTTTTCATGTTTTTTTTTTGTTATGTCTTTTTTTTGTTGTTGTTTTAATTTTTGCTGTTTTTTTTTTCATGATTCCAGTTTTTCGTTTTTTGTTGTTTTTTTTTTCTGTTTTTGTTGTTATTTTTCCTTTTCACAAATTTTTGCAGTTTTAATTTTTTGGCGACTTTTTTGCATTTTATTTTCATGTTTTCAGTTCATTTTTTTTTTAAAAAACAATTTCAGGTTGTTGTTTTTTTTAAAGTTTTATTTCTGTTTTTTGTGTTTTACTTTTTGCAGATTTTGGCAGGTTTTTTTTCATGTTTTTCTTCAATGAGGCATTTTTGTTGCATTTTTTTTTTCACATTTACATGTCACTTCCCGTTGACATGGGGTGATTTCGCAAGTTTTTGGAGTTGTACTTTTTTCACGTTTTCAGTTTTAAAAAAAAATCGGTTCAGGGTAATTTAAGTTTTTGCGTTGTTGGGAAGTTTTGGTCAAATCCTGGGGTACTTTTAGTGAAAAGTGGTGACATTTTGGTCATAAACGGTTGTTTTGGTGAAAATATGTGAAATTTGTAAAAAAGAAAAAGGTGAAATTTTGGTCAAAAATTTGTGAAATTTTGGTCAAAATTTGTGAAATTTTGGTCAAAATTTGTAAAATTTTGGTGTGAATTTTTGAAGTTTTGGTCAATTATTGGTGTAATCTTGGTTAAAATTGGTAAAATTTGTTCAGAAATGATGGCCTTGGTGAAACCTACATTTCAGTGAAAATATGTGAAATTTTTAAAAAAATGTGAAATTTTGGTCAAAAATGGTTCGGGTGAAAATGAAATTTTGGTGAAAATTTGACGTTTTGGTCAAATCTCGGTGTATTTTTGGTGAAAAGTGGTGAAATTTGTAAACAAAAAAATGATGGCTTCTGTGAAACTGATTTTTCAGTGAAAATATGAGAAATTTATTTTTGTGAAATTTTGGTCAAAATTTTGTAAAAATTTGGTGTGAATTTTTGAAATTTTGGTCAATTATTGGTGTAATCTTGGTTAAAATTGGTAAAAAAAAAAATGTTCAGAAATGATGGCCTTGGTGAAACTTACATTTCAGTGAAAATATATGAAATTTAAAAAAAAAAAGTGACATTTTGGTCAAAAACGGTTTTGGTGAAAATGAAATTTAGGTGAAAATTTGAAGTTTTGGTCAAATCTTGGTGTAAGTTTGGTGAACAGTGGTGAAATTTGTAAACAAAAAAATGATGACTTAGGTGAAACTGATATTTCAGTGAAAATATGTGAAATTTCTAAAAAAAATAAATAAATAAATAAATTGAAATCTTGGTCAAGAATGGTGACATTTTGGTAAGAAACGATAAGATTTTGTTGAAAATTAGTGAAATTTTGGAAAATTTGTGGAATTTTGGTGACAAATGAAAAAATTTGAAAATATGTTACATGCTTGTTGAATTTATTGAATTTGGAATCACGTGAATGTCATGAAAAAGGAATATATGAAACATTGAATGTGCCATACAAAATGAATGGGAATTTTTTTTTGTTAAAAAAAATGACATTTTGTAAGAAGTGAAATGTTGGCAAAAACTAAATAGAGGCCCGCGTGGCATTAATTTTTAAAAAATGTTAAAGAACTGAGTTGCTAGGTGTGTAAGGAAGGCCTCGAACACAGTAAAGTGAATCACCTTATCGGCGCTCATGAGGGGGAAAAGGAAAAATGGAGCCGTTTCTCATAGGCACCGTCTAACTGTTTGCATTACTCAAACACACGTAATATAATCAATCAGGGAATAGTATCATTTCTGATATTCACTGTCGGACTGCACTACTCTAACACACCTAATGTAAAATAAATAGCACACCATAGTTTAAAGAAACAGAATAGATACACAACGCCATCTTATCACAGAAGCCCAAAACGTGTGCGCCACGAGCAAGATTGACGCACCAACTCTGGCAATCAGTCCTCCCGACAAACGAACAAGGACAAAGACCAGCGCGCTTTGTCCTAAAACAAGTAGAGCCAGCCCGGATAACAAAGTTGATAGCAGGCGCTTGTGACGTCAAGACCAGCGTCGGTCGCTGTGGCAACCACATCCCATCCACGCACGAACCTAAACAGCCCGAAACCGGCCAGTGAGGGATGATCCCAAAGCAACGCCCGGACACACCTTCGGCCGGCCCACGGACTTAAAAAACAATGGACACTGAGATAAGACAGATTTTGCTGCTCGGAAACATGTAGCCTTGTTTTGGATCCAGAATTGTCCCTCCGTCGTCTGTTTTTGCCTTGTTTTTGACCATTGCCGACGAATGAATTGTCAACCTGCTTTCGGCGAGTCTTTTTCAAACTTTTTGAACATGGAGTCAGTACAAAGGGTTAATATCAGAGATGAACGCGCGAAGTTCCGCCTTCCCGGTTGGCGCGCGCCGAGGCAGCATCGGCAGAGCGGCACTTTGTTCAGCTTTCGCTGTTTCCGTGCGGCTTGTCTGGGGAGGCGAATTTCAACAAAGGGATAAGAAATCTAAAATGTTCAAATTTCAATGTAAACTTGTGCATTTATTGAAGATTTAACCCCAGTGCCTTTGCCTGACATGCAGCCGTATATCATCAAGGACTGAGGGAATTTTCATGTCTTCAGGCAACCATCTTTGTAAATCTCACTGGAATGGCACCAAACAAAAGTTCCAGCATCATCACCTTGTCAAGAGTCAAGAATCTGCATTGGACAAGGTGATGATGCTGGAACTTTTGTTCGGTGCTGTTCCAGTGAGACTTTAAATGGCCCAAAATTACCTAATTGCCTGGCGTTGCTTGCCACTGATGGCCATAGACGTCCAATCCATTTGAAGCGGGAGGGTGGCAGCGAATGAACGTTCGTTCATTCGCTGCCACCCTCCCGCTTCAAATGGATTGGACGTCTACTAGTGATAAACTCATTCCAAATCGTATCGTATCGCTAGGTACCAAAAGGTTCCCATCCCTAGTATCGACGCTGAACCAATTCTAATCAGCGAGAATGGCGTCCCGGGTCGTCAACGGGAGGACGGAGGGCCAACTCTCAGCCGCGACCTGCTGTTCAGACGCGAGAACTCATTAGCATCCGCGCGGTCGGCCTCGCCGATGAAAGACGACACAGTTGGACGTTGATTGAAAATGTGCCATTTACATGCCGCCGAGCAAGAGCCAGACTTTTGTAAATAAACCTGTTTTGTTTTTTTGTTGTTGTTTTTTTGTCTAATATGGCCTACAGAATGCCAAAGAAGTAGCGCCATGTACAATATAGTGATATATAGTGCTTTGAATAGGAATGAGTGAAGGCATCATATATTTTAAAGTTTTAATTTTGTTTTATTTAGAATTATTTTTTAAAGCTTTATATATAAACACTATGTTTTTAAATTGATCATTTTTTAAATTTTTATTAGCTTTTTTTTTAATGACTTATTATTTTTACGATTTTTTTTTTTTTTCCAATTTATTATTTTTTTAAATCAAGGCTTTGTTTGAATTTTTAATAAATGTTTTATGTTTTAAATTGTTTTAATTAATTTTATTTAGATTTAGATTTTTTAAATATAAATTTTTTAGCTTGCATATTTTCTTTAAAAACTATTACTACTGCACCCCCCCCCAAATGGACCCTTCAATTCATCAATTTATTATTTCTATTCTTTTTTCCCTCTCAACTTTTTAAAAAAAAAATTAAGGTTTATTTTTTTCTCATTTTTAATACATTTTTTATTTTATTTAAGTTTTGTTTAGATTACATGTATTTAGGATTTATAATTTTTTTACAACTCCTGGCTTTTTTTAAACTTATTTTTAAAATACATTATTACTCCTTACGCCCCCAAAAATGGATCTTTCAATTCTTTTCTTTTTTTTTTTTTTTTACATTTTCATTTTCTTTATTACATTCTAATTCTAAATTTTATTTGTTTTAAATTTTTTTAAATGAATTAATTTTTTTAGTTCCATAATTGTTTTTTATTTTGAATATTTTTTTTAGGTATTAATATAAATATATATTATATATTTGAATTTGTATATATTTATTTTTTATTGGCAGGTTTTAATTACTTTATTTTTTATGATTTAAAATATTTCTTCCACCTAAAATTGATCTTTTGATTCCTTTAGTTTTTCATTATTTCTTTATTTTTCCCATTTTATTACAATTTTTTAAAAATTAAGTTTTGTTTTAATTTTTTATGTTTTATTTTTCTTAGCTTTAATTCTTTTAATTATATGTACTTTTTTTTTAATTATTTGTATTTATTACCATCTAAATAATTTCCCCCAAAAATTATCCTTCAATTTCTTTTCATTTTTAATAAATGTTTAAATTTTTTTTTTTTTAAGTTTTGTTTAAATTACATATATTTAGGATTTATAATAATGGATCTTTCAATTCATTTTATTTATTTAATTTATTTATTTTACATTTTCTTTATTACATTTTAATTCTACATTTTATTTGTTTTAATAAAAAAAAAAAGAAAAAAAATTTTTTTTAGTTCCAGAATTGATAGAATATTTTTTTTAGATATTACTATGAATATATACTATATATTTGAATTTTCATATATTTATTATTTTTATTAGCGGGTTTTAATTACTTTATTTATTATGATTTGAAATTTTTTTTCCCACCTAAAACTGATCTTTTTATTCCTTTATTTTTTTCATTATTTCTTTATTTTCCCATTTTATTACAATTAAAAAAAAAAAAAAAAAATCAAAGTTATGTTTGAATTTTTCATAAATGTTTTATTTTTCTTAGTTTTAATTCTTTTAATTATATATACTTAGACTTAATTTTTTTATCACTCGTGGAATTTTTTTTTGTTTTTTGACTTGCATATTTTTTTTTAAATACTTTATATTTATTATTACTTAAATAATTTCCCCGAAAAATTATCCTTCAATTTATTATTTCAGTTTTTTCCTCTTTTTCAATTCATTATATTTTTGAAAAAGTTTTGTTTTAAATCATTTTTTTAATTAATGTTTTAAAGTTTTGTTTTCATTAATTCATTTCTTTTCCCAATTACAATTTAATATTTTTCTCCAAGTTTTAATTGTTCTAATTTTTAAATTGTTTTAAAGTTAAATTAAAAAGTTGAATTGTATTTTATTTTGAATTATTTCCATTTATTACTTGTGGATTTTTTTTTTAACTTGCATATTTCTTTTAAATAATTTTATATTTATCAACATTTACATAATAGATTTTTTTTCCCCCAAAATTGCACCTTCAAATCATTTATTCAAAGCAAAACACACACAACACCGATACTACGATATGTCAAACGGGGCCGCAAAATACTGTCCTGCAGGCTGTAATTGGCCCCTGAGCCCCAAGTTTGAGACCCTTGTCCTCTATTTAAGAAAAAAAAAATTCATGCTTGAAAAGCGGTAAACAAATAGTACATGAAAATTTACCCCTTTAATAGTGTTCCTCAAACCGTATCGTAATACTGTACTTCCCCTTTAATTGAAAAGCCGCTACAGTATTTCCCTACAGACGCATGTTATTTGACAGTGACCCCGGCATTTAATGTAAGCGGTTGTCCGTCATGTCGCGGCGACTGCACGGGAATAACGTTGCAAAATAATCCATTACTTTTATTAAAAACCCAGCGTTTTATTGATCGCCACGTGAGCAAGCTTCCTTCATCTACCAAAAGTGATGCTGTATATCACTATAATGATGTCAAAATATTCACCCATAAACCGCGGGTCTGAGGTTTCTGAATGACGTCCAATCCATTTCGGCAGGGAGGACTGGCGGTAAATGATCGTGCTTTCGAGCCCCTCCCGGTTCAAATGGCTAGGATGTCCGTGGCTGTCAATGAGTTGACCCTCGAGTTAAATACATTTTAACAAAATAAGCTTTATTTGGGGAGTTCTTGGGGGCAGTAAGCAGTTTACTTCTCATGACAATTTCCCGAAAAACGAAAAACAACATTAAGTGACCATAGGCGGAGTTTGACTTTTGGGGCAAAACATGTTGATGACCCAAAAATGCAGTGTCAGCAATAAATTCACTTGCACGAATATTTATAATAATAAGTTGACAATGAGCGTTTTTTGTTTCCCATCATTCTTGAGGAGAATTCTAAATCAGGCAGCTTAGGCAATACGTTTCGCCAAGATCGTCATTCATTGAATTTGGTACGCCCGCCGGTGTCGTGCCAATGTAGTTACCCCAGTCAAAAATTGTATCGCCTGAGCGGAGCCATATGAAGGTAGATTTGTGTCTTTATTATTCAATCAAAAAATGTCTTTGAATGCAAGAATACATTTGAAACTAAAAAAAAAATGCACGTGGAAGCTATTTTTCTTTGATGAATTTTTAATTTAATTTTAATTTATTATTATTTTTTTTTTGGATTGAAGTCAAGTTTTTTGGGGGGGATTGAAGTAATGTTGAGCCACATTTTGGCTAGGACATTTTCTCTATTATTCAATCGGAAAATAAGTTGCTTCCAAAAAAATATATAGATTGAAAAATTTGTATTTGAACACTTCATTTTTCATTGAAACCTTTTCTTTGATTGAAGCAATCCTTTTTGTGTTTGGGCCATATTATGATTAGGACATTTCTGTCTAAATCTTTTAATCCCCCATAAAGTTGCGTCAATCAAAAAAAAATTTTACGAAAGAGAAATATTTTTTTTAAAATATTTTTTTCTCTAAGATATATGTATATATATATATATATATATATTTTTTTTTTTTTTTTTTTTTTTTTAATTATATGCAATGCAAATGACTCTCTAAGGTGCTCGAAGAATAATTTCGACCCATTATAAAAAAAAAATGTTTTTTTTGTTCATTTCATTCATTTTTGTTGCAGTTTTCTTGCTTTACAATTTTTATATATTAATATAGGAAAATCAATACATGCAATGACACTTTTCGGCCACCGGGAGGGGGCTTGCCCCCCTGGCCCCCCCCCCCTTAAAATCCGCTTGTGTAAGTGACGTAAAAATGCCCCAAAATCAACAGGAAGTATCCCGTGAATGTGCAAAAATGAACAGGAAGTGACCCCAAATGAACAGGAAGTGACCCAAAATCAACAGGAAGTTGAAATCTCATCCAAAATGAACAGGAGGTGCCCTGTAATTGCCTAAAATAAACAGGAAGTGACCTGTGAAGAAGCAAAATTTAACAGTAACGCTAAATCAAAGTCACTCAGCAATAACCCCAAATCAACAGGATATGACCCGTAATTGCCCAAAATCAACAGGAATGGACCCAAAATAAAATGGAAGTGACCAACAAATGCCCTCCCCCCCCAAAAAAACAACAAAGGGATGTAAAAAAAAAAAAAAATCAACAGGAAGTGACCCGTGAAATGGACAAAAATTACCAGGAAGTGACGCAAAATCAAAATTAACAGAAGGTGAGATGTATATTTAACAAAATGAACAGGAACTGGCCTAAAATGAACAGGGAGTGACCTGGAATTTCCCAAAATCAACAGGTAGTGACCAACAAATGCCCCAAAAATCAACATGAAGGGATGTAAAAATGTCCAAAAATTAACCGGAATTGACGCTAAAGTCAAAGTCACCCAGAAATGACCCCAATTCAACAAGAAGCGGAACATAATTTGCCAAAAGGAACACAAAGTGACCCGGCATTTCTAAACATCAGCAGGAAGTGAAAAAAAAAAAAAAACACCCCCCCCCACCCAAGAAAAAAAAAAAGAAAATCAACCAGAAGGGACGTGTAATTGACCAAAATCAACAGGAAGTGACCAAGAAATGCCCCAAAATCAACAGAACGTGACCTGTGAAGGTGCAAAATATAACAGGAAATGACACAAAATCAGTCACCTAAAAATGACCCCAAATCAACAGGAAATGACATGTAAATTTGAAAAAATGAACAGGAAGTGACCCAGAATTTCCCAAAATCAAGAGGAAGTGACCAAAAATCAACAGAGAGTGGCCAATAAATGCCCCAAACTAAACAAGAAGTGACCCGTTAAATGTGCAAAAATTAACAGAAAGTGACACAAAATCAAAGTCACCCAAAAATGACCCCAATTCAACAAGAAGCGGAACATAATTTGCCAAAAGGAACACAAAGTGACCCGGCATTTCCAAAAATCAACAGGAAGTGACCAAAAAACACCCCCCCTCAAAAAAAAAAAAAAAAATCAACATGAAGGGACGTGTGATTGCCCAAAATCAACAGGAAGTGACCAAGAAATGCCCCAAAATCAACAACATGACCTGTGAAGGTGCAAAATATAACAGGAAGTGACACAAAATCAGTTACCTAAAATTGATCCCAAATCAACAGGAAATGTCATGTAAATTTGCCAAAATGAGCAGGAAGTGACCCGGAATTTCCCAAAATCAAGAGGAAGCGACCAAAAATCAAAAGGAAGTGATCCAAAATAAACAGTAAATGCCCCAAACTAAACAGGAAGTGACCTGTAAAATGTGCAAAAATTAACAGAAGTGACACAAAATCAAAGTCACCCAGAAATGACCTCAAATAAACAGGAAGTGAAACATAAATTTGCCAAAAAGAACAGGAAGTGACCAGGCATTTCCTAAAATCAACAGGAAGTGACCAAAAAAATACCCGCCCAAAAAATAAATAAATAAATCAACATGAAGGGACGCGTAATTGCCCAAAATCAACAGGATGTGACCAAGAAATGCCCCAAAATCAACAGAACGTTACCTGTGAAGGTGCAAAATATAACAGGAAATGACACAAAATCAATCACCTAAAAATGATCCCAAATCAACTGTGTCAAGTTCAAAAATAGATCCTTAGGTAGACATTGTAAAATTACCCAAAAATAAGGAGAGAAGACACTCAGTTTTCTTGGCCAAGGGGAGCAAAATGTGACTCGTGAGTCACCAAAATTGATCTAAAGGAAAAAAATCGTCCTTGGTATTTTATTTAGGGGTTTGTCCTAAACAAAAATGGATGCCGCCCTGAGGGAGGGGAGAGCAAGCTGGAGACACCCATGTGGTTTTCGATTGGATATGTGTGTGCATGTAGGTGGAACTAAGTGAATACACGTGTGGAAGCAAGAGCTTATGTAAACAATCATGTAAACAGTCAAAACAATCATGTAAACAGTCAAAATAATCCAGACACTTCAGTTATGCAACGCTGCGGCCATGGAAGATGTCCTCGGATGGAAAATTGTCCTCGAAGGTCTAGACAAAAGTCCAGACGCCAGGTGCTGAAGATGCCTCGGAAGGTCTAGTTAGGCAATGATGCGGCTATGAAGCAAAACAGTTGTCATCCCGACCCTCTTTTACTCTTTGTAACACTTAAGCATTATACTACAACCTGGTATAGCCAGCAATAATCATTTACTGGTTATATAAGTAAGAAAAATATGGCAATATGTATTATTTATGGTATATACGAGCACAAGCAAATATTCAATCAACCAACCAAGCAAATATTTAATCAATCAAACCTCGATAATTACCTCAACAAACTGGAAATGACATGTAAATTTGCCAAAATAAACAGGAAGTGACCCGTAATTTCTCAAAATCAAGAGTAAGTGGCCAAAAATCAACAGGAAGTGATCCAAAATCAACAGAGAGTGGCCAATAAATGCCCCAAACTAAACAGGAAGTATACTGTAAAATGTGCAAAAATTAACAGGAAGTGACCCAAATCAAAGTCACCCCGAAATTACTCCAAATCAACTGGAAGTGACATATAAATTTGCCAAAATGGACAAGAACTGACCCAGAATTTGCCAAAAATCAAGAGGAAGTAACCCAAAATCAACAAGAAGTGGCCAATGAATGCCCCAAAATAAACAGGAAGTTACCAGTTAAATGTGCAAAACTTAACAGTAAGTGAAGCAAAATCAAAGTCACCCTGAAATGACCCCAAATCAATAGGAAGTGACCCAGTTTTGGCCATAATCAAAAGGAAGTGACCAAGAATTGCCCCCTACCTCTAAAAATCAACATGAAGTGACGTAAACATACCCCAAAATAAACAGGAAGTGACCCGTGAATTTGAAGTGTGAATGAATCAGGTTTTACAGTACTTCCAAGACCTTTTATTGTAGGGATTATGACATGCCTGTCTTCCTCCCAAACTAATATCTGCCACTGTTAATGACAGAAGACGGACTACTTGGCAATATTAGAATGTCTTCCTCTGAGAATCCCTCCAT
Organism: Corythoichthys intestinalis; assembly: GCF_030265065.1. Classification (NCBI taxonomy): domain Eukaryota; kingdom Metazoa; phylum Chordata; class Actinopteri; order Syngnathiformes; family Syngnathidae; genus Corythoichthys; species Corythoichthys intestinalis. The sequence goes on along the minus strand of NC_080399.1, from coordinate 2,900,521 downwards.
GATGAAGAAGATGATCCCACCTCTAGCATGGGATCAAGCAACAAAAATAAAATATGTAAGTGTTTCCTGAAGGGATTCTTTATGCTAGGACACCTATACCACTGTTGCCCATTGAGTTGATTTAAACTCAATCTAGACCTGCTGCTTTTATTTTTTTACCGCAGATTTTAAGTGTCTGTGGCGTCTAATGTTAGCGACGAATCATCCTTCTGCTGTGATTTTAAATGAGTTTGTCGCTTGTAGACGTCAAAGAGGTCAAAGGTGAAAAGTCAGAGGTCAGAAAAAGAATTTTGATAAAAGATTCGCCTAGTAAACTTAAATTTGCAGGGTAGGTGATATGATCAAAAGGTGACAAAAAAAGAAATTTTGCGATAACTTGATAACAGATTATTTTATTAAAACTCATATTTGCAGGGTAGGCGATATGTTGAGATTAAGGGTGAAAGGTCAGTTATTCATCTGCAATCATATCACCACATGAAAATCTAGCTGGACTTTTAGTCATTAGCTGCCATTGACAAAAGATTTTTACTGAGAATGAGGAGAAGGTCAAAGGTGAAAATTCTTGGAGGTCAGAAAAGGTATCTAACGATAAATAGGCCAATGTGTTATCAGGTTAAGTCAAATTTGAAAGGGAGTCTGAAAGGTCACAGAGGTCGGAATAGGAATTTTGCATTAACTTGATAATGGACTAGCCTATATAAAATCATATTTGCAAGATAGGTTATGTAATGTAAGGGTCAAAGGTCACAGAGCTCAAAAGAAACTTTGCCATTACTTGATAATAGATTAGTCTATTCAACGAAAATTTGCAAAATAGGTGATATAATGCAAGTAAAGATCAGAGGTCACAGATCTCAGAAAATGAATTTTGCCTAACTTGTTAATAGATTAGCCTATTTGACTCAAATATGCAAGGTTGGTGATATGAAAGTAAGGTTCAAAAGTCGGATATTTACCGGTAATCATACCACATAAAATTCCAGCTTGCCTTTAACTCGTTGCCTGCCACTGGCAACAATAGATGTCCAATCCATTTTTACTGGTGATGAGGAGGTCAAAGGTGAAAATTCGTAGAGGGCCAAAAAGGAATTTTGCCATAATGTGATAATAGATTAGCCTATTAAACTCACATCTGGAAATTAGGTTAAATGATGCAAGTAAGAGTCAAAGGTCACAGAGGTCGGAAAAGGAATTTTGCAATAACTTGATAATGGACTAGCCTATATAAAATCATATTTGCAAGATAGGTTATGTAATGTAAGGGTCAAAGGTCACAGAGCTCAAAAGGAAGTTTTGCCATTACTTGATAATAGTCTATTCAACAAAAATTTGCAAAATAGGTGATATAATGCAAATAAAGGTCAGAGGTCACGGATCTCAGAAAATAAATTTTGCCATAACTTGATAATAGATTAGCCTATTTGACTCAAATATGCAAGGTTTTTGATATGAAAGTAAGGTGCAAAAGTCAGATATTTACCGGTAATCATATCACATAAAGTTCCAGCTTGCCTTTAACTTGTTGCCTGCCACTGACAACAATAGACGTCCAATCCATTTTTACTGTATAGGAAGAGGTCAAAGGTGAAAATTCGTGGAGGGCAAAAAAGGAATTTTGCCATAACGTGATAATAGATTAGCCTATTAAACTCACATCTGCAAAGTAGGTGATATAATGCAAGTAAGAGTCAAAGGTCACAGAGGTCAGAAAAGGAATTTTGCAATAACTCAAGTCTAATAAAACCAAATTTGCAAGGTAGGTGATATGACGTGTATGGCTTAAAGGTCACAGAGGTCAGAAAATGAATTTTGCAATGACTTGATAACAGATAAACCTATCAAAACGTAAATTTGCAGGGTAGGTGATATGATAAGAGAGTCTGATGAATTTTTGAAGACATCAGGTCGAAGGTCGATTGCCCTCTCTACCAAATGCTTTGAATTTGGCTGCTTTGAGAGAACAATGCTTTCTAAGAGTGCTCCTCTAGCATCAATACGTTAATTTTACCTTGAATGTGTCATAGAGTGACCTCCAAATTTCAATCCAAGACTTTTCCCACAAGAGAGAAGTGTCACGCAAACTGAGGACCCACTGCATAACAATGCTTCAGTTATTTCCAACAAAAACACATTTCTTGCTAGCGTACCTGCTAATTGGCAACTCTGGAACACCAGATTAAAGCCCTAGGCAACACATTCACCGCTAATCCAATGAAGGGACTAGCTGAAACGCTGTCATACAACAATGCACTGATAAGGTATTCAAAACCCAGCCAATCTGGCAGAAGCGAGGCGAGAAGATACAGTAAGCGAACGAGGCAGCGGATCAAGCGTCCCGTGTCTCCTATGTAGATTGTTGTCGACTGCCTGTCACGGTGGGCATAAATTACCTTTGCTATCTCGTAAGCACTCCTGGCGGCAGCCTTGTCTTGACTGACTGATGCGACTTTTGTTTTCCTGAACGTTTACAGGTGGCGCTCACAACAGTAAAAAAAAAAAAAAAAACTGAGGAAGTTGGAATAAGTAGCATAGCAGTTATAGCCATTAGGATTTGATATTAAGTTAATTCAAATTTGAAAGAATGAGAGGTCATGAAAGGTCGTAGAGGTCAGAAAAGGAATTCTGTGATAACTTGATAATAGACGAGCCCATGCAACTCAAACTTGCAAAGAAGGTGATATGATGCGAGTAAGGGTCAAATGTCACAGAGGTCAGAAATTTAATTTGACCATAACCCTGAAAAAAAATTTGCGAATTAAAGTCAAATTTGCCAGTTAGGTGATATGATGCAAGTAAGGGTCAAAACTCACAGAGCTCAGAAAAGGAATTTTGCGATAACTTGATAACAGATTAGCCTATTAAATTGACATTTGCAGGGTAGGTGATATGATAGGAGTACGGGTCAAAGGTCACAGAGCGCAGAAAAGGAATTTAACAATAACTCGTGAATAGACGAGCCTATGCAAATCAAATTTGCAAAGAAGGTGATATGATGTAAGGATCAAAGGTCACAGAGGTCAGAAATGGAACTTTACCATAACCCTGAAAAAAGATTAGCCTATTAAATTCAAATCTGCAGGTTAGGTGATATGATCCAAGTAAGGGTCAAAGGTCACAGAGCTCGGAAAAGGAATTTTGCGATAATGCGATAATAGACTAGCCTATTAAACTCAAATTTGCAAGATAGGTGATATAATACGAGTATGGGTCGGATAATTTTTTGCGATAACTTGATAACGGATCAGCCTATTAAATCCAGATTTGCAAGGCAGTTGATATGATAAGGTCATATCTAGGGGTAAGGTTCAAAGGTCACAGAGCTTAGAAAAGGAATTTTGGGATAACTCGATAATAGACAAGCCTATGCAACTCAAATTTGCAAAGAAGGTGATATGATGCGAGTAAGGGTCAAATGTCACAGAGGTCAGAAACTGAATTTAACCATAACTTGGGAAAAGATTAACCTGATAAATTCATATTTTCAGGTTAGGTGTTATGATGCATGTAAGTGTCAAAGGTCACAGAGGTCAGATAATGAATTTCCCAATAACTTCATGACATTAGTTTATTCAACTCAAAGTTGCGAGGTAGACAATGTGACAGTAAGGTTCAAACGTCACAGAGGTCAGAAAATGAATTTTGCGGTAACTTGATTATAGACTAGCCTTTTAAACTGAAATTTGCAAGATGATGAAGAAGGTGATATAATGTAAGGGTCAAAGGTCACAGATCTGAGAAAAGGAATTTTTCGATAACTTGATAAAAGAATAGCAAATTAAATTCACATTTGCAGGGTAGGTGACATCAAAGTCAGGTTCAAAGGTCAGAGCTCAGAAAACCAATTTAGTGATAACTTGATTATAGACAAGACTATGCAACTCAAATTTTCAAAGAAGGTGATATGATAAGGGTCAAAGGTCAGTGATGTTTTTACCACCACTTGATGAAAGATTAGCCTGTTAAACTCAAATTTGCAGGGTAGTTAGATAATATAGGTGTAAGGGTCAAAGGTCAGAGAACCCAGACAAAGAAGTTTGCAATAACTTGATAATAGACAAGCCTATTAAATTCACATTTGCAAGTTAGGTGATGTAATGCGAGCAGGGGTCAATGGTCACAGATGTCAGAAACGGAATTTTGCCATAAGTGGACAATAGATTTGTCTATTAAACTCAAATTTGCAAAAATGTTATACGGAAAATGCGAGTAAGGGTCGACGGTCACAGATCTCTGAAAAGGAATTTTGCGATAGCTTCATAAGATTCGCATATTATAATTCACATTTGCAGGGTAGGTGACATGATAGGAATAGGGGTCAACGGTCACAGAGCTCAGAAAAGGAATTTTGTGATAACTTGATGATAGACGAGCCTATGCAACTCAAATTTGCAAACACGATGATATGATGCAAGTAAGGGTCAAAGGTCACAGAGGTAAGAAACTGAATTTTACCATAACTTCATCGAAGATGACCCTATTAAACTCAAATTTGCAGGTTAGGTGACATGATGCAAGTAAGGGTCAAAGGTCACAAAGGTCAGAAAAGGAATTTCGCCATTCACTTGTGAATAGACAAGCCTGTTAAACTCACATTTGCAAGATGGGTGGTGTAAGATTCGCATGTTATAATTCACATTTGCGGGGTAGGTGATATGATAGGAATAGGGGTCGAAGGTCACAGAGCTCAGAAACGGAATTTTGTGATAACGTGATAATAGGCGAGCCTATGCAATTCAAATATGCAAAGAAGATGATATGATGCGAGTAAGGGTCAAAGGTCACAGAGGTAAATGGAATTTTACCATAACTTGATAGAAGATGAGCCTATTAAACTCAAATTTGCCGGTTAGGTGCCATGATGCAAGTAAGGGTCAAAGGTCAGAAACGGAATTTTGCCATAAGTTGATAATAGATTAGTCAATTCAACTCAAATTTGCCATTGCAATAAGGAAGGCTAGCAGTGATCATTAATTACAAACATTGTTAGAAAACTAAAAATTGCAAAATAAAAATGGACAATCGATCAAAATTGTTTATTAATCTGATAAATTGCCCATTACTTAATCGTGGCTGCCCAATATAAGACATCTTGAAAGCTTCGCATTCCAATAAATCCCACTTTCCCCAACTTTAAACCCAAATTTAACGAACACGCTCAAACGTCAAAATTGCGTTTTGGGGACATGACAAGCTCATACGGATGAAACATTGAGATAAACATAACCCAACTACTACGAAACGTCAATCAAAAGCAAGCGTTAAGTCCCCACAATACACAAGTCGAACATCATTCTTATCAAAATACATTAGAAGAATACAGTGTTAATAATGAATTCTTTCCTACCTGCAGAGTTGAACATCAAGAGGTGAGCAAGCCGTTTCGTCTCGACTGCTAATTCACATCTGAAGAAAAAAAATGAAAGGTTTAATCATTCAGAAAATGATGAAAAGTTAGTGTGTCGGCACTGGAAGTCAGTTTCAGTGCAAAACGTGACTGCTGTGTTCAGTCTGCCAACCCCAAACTTGCTCCCCAGTGGGTGCGCGTATGCTACCCTCTCTTCCCAAATTTCCACTTTTTTTTTTCACCCGAAATGCCTAACGCACTCAAATGTCAAAATGTATTAAATAAACATAAAAAACAGCTTTTATCAACCTTCTGCTGTGAACTAAATGGAGTTAATCACTAGTAGACGTCCAATTCATTTGAACTGGGCGGGTGGCAGCTGCCATCCTTGCCACTACAACAAATTGGACGTCTATGGCGGTCAATGGGAACCAATGGATTTCATTTTGGGGCATTTCAGGTCATCTGTAGTTGATTTACAGTCATTTTGGCATTTATTGGCCTCTTTCTGTTGATTTTGGGTCATTTCTTGTTGATTTTTGGTCACTGCCTCTTGATTTTTGGCAAATTCTGGGTCACATCCTGTTTATTTTGGCAAATTTTCATATCACTTCCTGTCGATTTGGGGTAATTTCTGTTAATTTATGCACACTTCACATGTCACTTCCTGTTTATTTTGGGGAACTTTTAGTTCACTTCAATTTGCTTTATCAGGGCATTTCCTGGTCACTTCCTGTTGATTTCAGGTCACATCCTGTTGATTTGGGGGCATTTCAGGTCACTTCCTGTTGATTTGGGGGAATTTATGGGTCACTTCCTGTTGATTTCAGGTCAAGTCCTATTGATTTTGGGGCATTTCGGGTCACTTCTTTTTTTCATTTTCTGTCACTTCCTGATGATTTTCGGGCATTCTTGGGTCACTTCCTGTTGGTTTTGGGGCATATCGGGTCACTTCCTATTGATTTTAGGGCAATTTGGGTACCTTTCCGTTGGTTTTGGTGCATTTACGGGTCACCTGTTGATTTCAGGTCACATCCTGTTGATTTTGGGGCATTTCAGGTCACTTCCTGTTGATTATGGGTCACTTACTGTTGATTTCAGGTCATGTCATGTTGATTTTATGCCATTTCATGTCACTTCCTGTTGATTTTAGGTCACATCCTATTGATTTTGGAGCATTTGAGGTCACTTCCTGTTTATACCAGGTCACGCCCTGTTGATTTTAGTCACTTCCTGTTTACTTGGGGCATTCATGGGTCACTTCCTGTTAATGTTGGTGCATCTTGGGTCACTTCCTATTGATTTTAGGGTAATTCGGGTCACTTCCTGTTAATTTCAGGTCACATCTTGTTGATTTTGGGGAAATTCAGGTCACTTCCTGTTGATTATGGGTCACTTCCGGTTAATTTCAGGTCACATCCTGTTGATTTTGGGCCATTTCAGGTCACTTCCTGTTGATTATGGGTCACTTACTGTTGATTTCATGTCATGTCATCTTGATTTTATGCCATTTCAGGTCACTTCCTGTTGATTTTAGGTCACATCCTATTATTTTGGAGCATTTGAGGTCACTTCCTGTTTATAACAGGTCACGCCTTGTTGATTTTAGTCACTTCCTGTTAACTTGGGGCATTCATGGGTCACTTCCTGTTAATGTTGGTGCATTTTGGGTCACTTCCTATTGATTTTAGGGTAATTCGGGTCACTTCCTGCTAATTTCAGGTCACATCCTGTTGATTTGGGGGAAATTCAGGTCACTTCCTGTTGATTGTGGGTCACTTCCTGTTGATTTCAGGTCGCATCCTGTTGATATTGGGGCATTTCGGGTGGCTTCCTGTTGATTTCAGGTCACTTCCTATTGACTTTGGGCATTCATGGGTCACTTCCTATTGATTTCAGGTCACATCCTGCTGATTTTGGGGCGTTTCCAGTCAATTCCTATTGATTTTAGGGCAATTTGGGTCACTTCCCGTTGTTTTTGGGGCATTTACGGGTCAGTTCCTGTTGATTTCAGGTCACTTTCTGTTTATTTCAGGTCAAGTCCTGTTGATTCAGGGGCATTTCAGGTCACTACCTGTTGATGTCAGGTCACATCCGGTTGATTTTGGGACATTGCAGGTTACTTCCTGTTGATTTTGGGGGATTTATGGGTCACTCCCTGTTGATTTTGGGTTACTAAACAGAAAATGACCCAGAAATCTCCCTAAAAGAATAGGCAATGACTCCAACTCAACAGGAAGTGCGATGCAAATGCACCGGAAAGACCGACTGGTTTCGAATAAACGAACACTCCCAGTCTAAATGGATTGGGCATCCAGCGCTGTTAATTTTCAGTCACTACATGTTGATTTGGGTGCATTTGTGGGTCACTTCCTGTTGACTTCAGGTCACTTCCTGTTGATTTTGGGGCATTTTAGGTCACTTCCAGTTGATATCAGGTTGCATCCTGTTGATTTGGGGGCATTTATGGGTCACTTCCAGTTTATTTCTGGTCACATCCTGTAGATTTAGGGGCATTTCAGGTCGCTTCCTGTTGATTTCAGATCACGTCCTGTTGATTTGGGGGAATTTTGGATCACTTCCTGTTGATTTCAGGTCACGTCCTGTTGATTTTGGGGCATTTTAGGTCACTTCCAGTTGATATCAGGTTGCATCCTGTTGATTTTGGGGCATTTATGGGTCACTTGCAGTTTATTTCTGGTCACATCCTGTAGATTTAGGGGCATTTCTGGTCGCTTCCTGTTGATTTCAGATCACGTCCTGTTGATTTGGGGGAATTTCCTGTTGATTTCAGGTCAAGACCTATTGATTTGGGGGGATTTTGGGTAACTTCCTGTTGATGTGAAGTCACGTCCTGTTGATTTTTGGGAATTCTGGGTCACTACCTGTTGATTTCAGGTCACATCCTCTTGGTTTTGGGGAATTTTGGGTAACTTTCTGTTGATTTCAGACCAAGATTTGTTGATTTTGCGGAATTCTAGGTAACTTACTGTTGATTTCAGGTCAAGACCTATTGATTTGGGGGGATTTGGGGTAACTTCCTGTTGATGTGAGGTCACGTCCTGTTGATTTTGGGGAATTCTGGGTCACTACCTGTTGATTTCAGGTCATATGCACTTGGTTTTGGGGAATTTTGGGTAACTTCCTGTTGATTTCAGGCCAAGATCTGTTGATTTTGCGGAATTTTAGGTAACTTCCTGTTGATTTCAGGTCAAGACCTATTGATTTTGGGGCATTTCGGGGTCACTTCCTATTGATTTTAAGGCATTTCGAGTCACTTGCTGTTGCTATCAGGTCGCGTCCTGTTGATTTTTGGGCATTTATGGGTCACTTCCTGTTGATTTCAGGTCACATCCTGTTAATTTTGGGGCATTTCAGGTCACTTCCTGTCATGAGATCATGTCCTGTTGATTTTTAGGGAATTTGGGGTTACTAACTATTGATTTCAGATGATGTCCAGTTGATTTTAGGGAATTTTGGGTCACAAACTGTTGATTTCAGGTCACGTCCTTTATTTTGGGGAAGTTTGGGTAACTTCCTGTTGATTTCAGGTCAAGACCTGTTGATTTTGGGGAATTACAGGTAACTTCCTGCTGATTTCAGATCACGTCCTGTTGGTTTTAGGGAATTTTGGGTCACTCCCTGTTGATTTCAGGTCACGTCCGGTTGATTTTGAGGAATTCTGGGTCACTACCTGTTGATTTCAGGTCACATCCTCTTGATTCCTGTTGATTTCAGGTCAAGACCTGTTGATTTCAGGTCACGTCCTGTTGATTTTGGGGCATTTCTGAACCCTGGGTTACAGAACAGGAAGTGACCATTGAGCAACCATTACCAGAGACACTATTCTCATGGAAGATTGCGGAAGCAACCTGTTGTTTCCTTTTCTTTTTTTTTAAAGAAGTGACACCTTTTTAAAACGATACATTGATTCTTAGCAAGAGCATATCGATTATGTTTCGGGATGCAAAGTATCACGATATATCACCATTTCGATATTTTCTCACACATCTGCCGTCAATAGAAGCCAATGAATTAACAACGCGTAAAAATGTCTTGACAAGGTTATAAAGGATGAAACACGCATGCTCACCTCTCTTCCCTTATTTCCACTTCTTTCCACCCAATTTGCCCAAATTTGACTGCCTGGCTCACACACGCAAACGTCAAAATAGATTGAAGCTATATCACCGTCAATGCCAGCCAATGAGATAACTATTCTTAAAAATGTCTTCTTTTTGTAGCCATGACAAGCTCACACGGATAAAAGATTGAGATACACATCACATAATAACAACAAGCTTTCAAGGTCCAACCACTAAGAAACGTCAATCAAAAGCAAGAGCCAAGTCCCCACATTACACAAGTCAAACATCATTCTTGTCAAACTAGGTTGGAAGAATATAGTGTTAATAATGAACTCCTTCCTACCTGCAGCAGTTGTGAAGAAAGGTTTAATCATTCCAAAAAAAGAAGAAAAGTTACTTTGTCTGCGCTGCAAGTCCGTTTCAGTGCAAAACGTGACTGCTGCGTTCAGTCTGCCAAACTCGGGTCCCCAGTGCGCGCGCGTGCTTGTGCGCGCGTACGCTAGCCTTTCTTTGTTGTCCCCAGTAAGAGGATCCCATTGGTGAAACAATATCGCTCCATTCAAACGGAGTCGCACTGAGCAAGCCTTCGACGGAACAGGTGATAAATTCAAAGTGTGTGTGTAGGTTTGCACTAGCCGCAGGTTCAAAGGTCATGCTGGTTTGTTTGAGATGAAAGTTGGGTAAACAGTATGAAAGATCGTTTTTTTTTTTTTTAACCATGCATAGGGCAAGTGACCATTTTTCAGAATTTAACCCCAAAAAATACCGTAATTTCCCGAATATAAGGCGCACCCGTGTATAACGCGCACCCCAAATTTACTTGTAAAATTTAGGGAAAATTATTGTACCCGTTTATAACGCGCAGCCAAATTTTAGCACCAATAAATAGAAGAATACAAGAAAACCGAGCTCGTGTACAGATACAGAGATGTCATTTTACTGACTGGTGAAACACAGCACAAGCATAGCACATTGGTAGTTCAAAACATTACCGTAAACTGACAATATTTACGGTAATAATTAGGGCTGTCAAAATTGTCGCGTTAACGGGCGTTAATTAATTTTTTAAATTAATCACGTTAAAATATTTGACGCAATTAACGCACTAGGCCCGCTCAGACAGATTTAAATGTCAGTACAGTGAAAGGCCAACTTGTTAATTGTGTTTTATGGAGTTTTTCCGCCCTCTGCTGGCGCTTGGGTGTGACTTGCATATGTTATGTGGCGTAATGTCGCCCTCTGCTGGCGATTCAGTGCAGCTGATTATTTGGGTTTCGGCGGGCTTTTCTGACGTGATTATATGTCGACGCGAACTCACACTAATAGACAGTGCTATTCAGACCAGCTAACGTCCGCATCCAGTATTCAGTGGCAGTTCTCATAGCCCCATCACACTGTTTGTGTCCAATACATGCATCGCTTGTGAGTTATATTCCTCCTTTGTTTATATTCATGAGCATTAGATAGTTATTGATGATGTGTATTTGAATTTGTTCACATATATGGTGAAATGCAGTTACATTGTTAGATGCTTGTGAGCTAATTGGCTAGTGCTACTGCTCAAATGGACACGTGTGTGTACATTTTATGTTATTTTGTGATTTATGCAAGTTATTGACACATTGCCTTGTTATTTTCAGTTTTACAAAAATACAAGAAATGTGCTCCTGTCAAAAAGAGATGACTTCAGTAAAACCCATGCAACTTTGCCACACCGTCTGATTTCTTTTTGGAACTTATGTTCGCTATCTGTCAATTTCTGTACTCACACACATTGAGGACAGAATAGGGCTACTGGTTTATTTTTTGATTGAAAATTTGACAAATTTTATCAAAACGAAAACATTGAGAGGCGTTTTAATATAACATTTCTATAACTTGTACTAATATTCATCTTTTAAGAACTACAAGTCTTTCTATCCGTGGATCACTTTAACAGAATGTTAATAATTTTAATGCCATCTTGTTGATTTATTGTTATAATAAACAAATACAGTCCTTATGTACCGTATGTTGAATGTATATATCCATCTTGTCTTATCTTTCCATTCCAACAATAATTTACAGAAAAATATGGCATATTTTATAGATGGTTTGAATTGCGATTAATTGTGATTAATTACGATTAATTAATTTTTAAGCTGTAATTAACTCGATTAAAAATTTTAATCGTTTGACAGCCCTAGTAATAATATGATTTGACAACTTCTCCAACTTACCAGAATCTAGGAGAAAACAAAACAGATGTGACTTTTCTTTTAAAGGCTGCTGTATAACTTGCTCGTTTCCTCATGATGAATAAATGTTTCTTCCATGGATTGATACGGTAAAATGAAAGTGAGAACGTAAGTCGGAAATCCTTGAGAGCTCATCGCTGTCAACATGACAGTAACAAAAGGAACTATTGTTATTTGCGTTTGAGTTTCCCGAGGGACCGATATAGTTGACGGACACAGGAAGTATGTGTCCTTACATTTGTTATGGTCCGAATTGCAGAGCTGCAATAAACGTCGACTCAAATGAGTTCAAGAAACTGAATTCTGTGCTTTATGAAGAGTGAAAAAAGCAGAATTTAACACAGACGAAATCATTCGGCCGATTAGAGTGAAGTATTACCGAAACAAAATGGTGACGTCACATACCGTAATGGTCGGCAACGGGTCGCCGCATACGTTTCTTCAACACAACGTGGCCGTGTCAATGAAAAAAAATCGGTTTATATATATATATATATATATATATATATATATGTAATACAAATATATTTCTGTCTCCATCCACGTACCCGTTTATAATGCGCACCATGAGTTTACAAGTTGATTTTGGGGAAAAAAAGTGCGCGTTATATTCGGGAAATTACGGTAATGTTTCCATAAACACAAAAACTTACGCAGACAGCACATTAAAGTGATCCTCTACCTTAAATACATGTAAGCTCTAATAAACCACAATTGTTCTCTTGTACTAAAATATGTTGTTAGAAACACATAAAATGTTAAATCGATGGCAATATTTAATAATATTTAGTCCATATTTTGACCGTTAGTTGGCACCATGGTTTGCGGGCTCGCGGTGACGACGTCATTGGTATCTTTCGTGTTCAACAATTGCTTATTGCTGCCTAAACTCGCAAAGTAAAATGCCACCATGTGCTGCTTTTGGATGCAATTTCCAGTCAAATGGAAAAAAGGGGAGTGAAGTGAGTGGTCAAGGTGGAATTATTATTTTTAGTGAATAAACGTGCATAAGTGGAAGCTTCTCCCCCTTTTTGGTCCCTGTATGCATGTATCCTACCCACCACGCGTTACAACTGGCGCCCGAACATTTTTCCCGGATCCTCAGTCAAGTAAGGGTCCCATCGCGTCTGCAATAATGGTTTTGGATCTGTCCATTTATTTTTATTCGTCGGTCCCACAGCAGCTTTTTGGATCCGTCTATTTAGTGGAATCGACGGCCTAATCGCGGCTGCGATATTTCCGTGGGATCTGTCTAATTCCTGGATCTTCGAGTGAGTAAACGCGGATTTGGATTACTATTGCTGTCTTTTTTGTTGACTATTCTTCGTGGGAGTTTTCCCCAAATCATACTAAATAATCAAAGCACTATGGCACGCTACAGTGACGACCGTAACTCTGACGTGGACCTTACAACAATGTTGTAGTTCGTCAGGGAAAGCTTGTTTGCTTACTGCTGAGCTCCCGAGTGAAGAGTGGTCAAGGTGGAAATATTATTTTTTTGTGAATAAATGTGCATAGTCGAAGCTTCTCCCCTTTTTGGTACTTTTATACACGTATCCTAGCTACCACGCGTTACAATGTACAAGACAAGGTGTGCTCTTTGGCCTGTACTGTATCTAAAGCACACAACAGCTCTGGATGCTAACAATCTACATAACTATATTGGGAAAACGTTTGAAAATGCAATATGCTTACCTTGAATATGTGCTAATAAAACCGGACAGCATACACTCTCGCTCCCAACCGGACTTCCCAACAGGACTCTCTCGCATCACCAGTTTTGCCCAACTTTTGTCTTATCAGGAATTTGCTGCACGCATTTTTCCCTGAAGCTCATCTTGTGAACGACCGACAGTGCTGTCCTGCTCTTCACTTTTCAGATCTGGTTCAAATAGGAAGGGTAGAACCAACGACATGTTGGGAAAGCAAACGAGTGATACGCTGGAATTTCGGCAACGTAACAAGAATGGCGACCTATCACTTAAAATAATTTTACAAACTTTATTAAAACAAAAACATTAAGAGGGGATTTAATATTCAATTATTATAACTCATACTAACATTTATGTTTTAAGAATTACTTGTCTTAAAAATAGAGGATCCCTTTAAGAAAAAAATGACTAAAACTCGGACGAACATATACATTCAACATACAGCACATAAGTACTGTATTTGTTTATCATGACAATAAATCCTCAAGATGGCATTTACATTATTAACATTCTTTCTATGAGAGGGATCCACGGATAGAAAGACTTGTAATTCTTAAAGGATAAATGTGACTTTGTATATTGTGACTAAATATTGCCATCTAGTGTATTTGTTGAGCTTTCAGTAAATGATACAGTAGCCATTTAACTGTTCTGCCCAAATGCATGATAGGAAGTGCAACCATGACTGTGCGTAGTGGCACCAATTGATATATCTTCTCTGCGTTGGGGAATAACATAAGGTGTTAAGAAAAAGATCAATTGCTACCTTGCCTCCCCACAATATTTCTAATTGTTGAGAGAGGAATTGTAAAGCTTTAGCCAACTAAAAAAAGGTGTCAAAGACTGCCAAAATTCACTCTACTCATTTTACACTGCCTTTTAGCTCTATATATAGATAAAATGGCGCCATTATAGATTGAACGTGACAATGCGTGAGAAGGTCGTGCAGCGCATGCGTTAATTGCGTTAAATATTTTAACGTGATTAATTTAAAAAACAATTAATTACCGCCGTTAACGCGATAAATTTGATAGTCCTACTTTAAGCCAAAACTAAAGACTCTGGATGAGTGTAAGACATTTTGTCCGTAACATTAAATACAATTGGAAAACGATTTAATTAAAAAATATATATTAGGGCTGTCAAACGATTAAAATTTTTAATCGAGTTAATTACAGCTTAAAAATTAATTAATCGCAATTAATCGCAATTCAAACCATCTCTAAAATATGCCATATTTTTATGTAAATTATTGTTGGAATGGAAAGATAAGACACGGCGGATATATACATACAACATACTGTACATAAGTACTGTATTTGTTTATTGTAACAATAAATTCCCAAATGGCATTAACATTCTTTCTGTTAAAGTGATCCACGGATAGAAAGACTTGTAGTTCTTAAACGATAAATGTTATAGTTACAAGTTATAGTAACTTTATATTAAAACTCCTCTTCATGTTTTCGTAAAAATTGTAAAATTTTCAATCAAAAGTAGAGTTAATATAATAAGAATAAAAATAACAATAATAAAATAAAAAATAGAGTGACCAAAGTTTTACGTGTATTTTGCATAGCTATTTTGATATGGAATGCCAGTTCATTTTGCATTGTTGTTTAAGAGGGCCTCATTACTATAGACTGAAGTTTTTTTTTTTGTGATTTTTTTTTTTTTTTTTGAAAGATAGGAATATTATTTTTGTTGTGCTTTCACTAAACTATACTTACATTGGGGAGAGCAAGTATTTGATACACTGCCAATGGGTTTTCCCATTGGCAGTGTATCAAATACTTGCTCTCCCCACTGTATGTTTGTTGTGAAGGAGTTGCCAATAAACGGCGCGGTCTAAAGAACGCCTGTGTCCACTCGCCTTTACTGTATTAAATATATCTGTACATATCTTACCCAAAATACAACAAGAGACACATAATTGCCACTAAAAGAAAGAAAACTTACCGAAATATGTGTGGAGCACAGATAGCAATTTGCGTTGCATTGTGAATACAGCATAAACGTCTCACAACTACTAATTCTCCCACGTTTTGAAGAAATAACATGAGTATGGAACGGCGCTGCCCCCAAGCGGCCGGTGGCATTCTCTTCACTCTTAATGTCCATAAACGGCCTCATTGTATAATCTGTTTGAGGCAATATGCGAGATGGTCATTCACCCAAGCGCCAGCAGAGGGCGGCAAAACTCCATAACAACAAGTGAGCTTTTCACTGAACAGTCATTTAAATCTGTCTGAGCAGGACATCTGCGTTAATTGCGTCAAATATTTTAACGTGATTAATTCAAAAAATTAATTAACGCCTGTTAACGCGATAATTTTGACAGCCCTAATATATATATATATATATATATATATATATTAAAAAAAGGCATGTCCGATATTTTTTTGTCGACTTTGATACTTTGAAAATGACGTGATCGGACCCACATCTTTAATAAATACGTAAATAATGGCAACTGTTAACTTCTGTCGGAGCTTTGACAGTAAAATCCCATTTGGTGTCGCATCGTTGCGCTGCCGATGATTGTAAACTTTTCAAGCAAAGTTTGATTTTTGCCTCAACTAGCTATCAGTAAGCTAAACCATGCTAGGCATTATGGGAAACGTAGTTTTGAACTGCTACGTTTGGAAACATGCTGGTTGAATAGTTTGTCAGTTTACTTCGGTTATTGTTTGTGTGCAATCTAGAACATTGAATGAAAATATCAAATTAATGGGAATAACAATTTGTCAAGGACAATTGTCGTGATAGTAATTTATAAAAATGTTTAATTGGCACATAGCCTACTCTGTGTTGACTGGACTACTATTTCCATGGGTCTGCATTATATAAATTATATTTTAGTCATTATTATTATTATTTTATTTTTTTCAGATTGCATTTTCCCATCCAGAGTGAGGGCGCACACTTTAAATATATTAAAGTGATATAGACATCGTTGAGTGAACTTCGAGTAGAATTCAAGTATGTTGAGGCCGGGCTGAGTGTCCTCTGTTTTGGAAATCAAAATATGGTCACCCTACCATAAACACAAAAACATATGCGGACAGCACATTAAGGGTCATTTAGGCCAAAATATTTATTGTTTAGTATTAGAGGTATATAGAGTAACCAAAATTTTGAATCAAGTAGGAGTAGCGTTACTTCAAAATACAGTGTTGTCACGGATTACTTAAAAAAGTAATTTAATTCCTGATTACTGATTACACCTCAAAAAAGTAATCTAGTTACTTTACTGATTACTTCATTATCAAAGTAACTAAGTGTTTCTTTTTAAGATTTGCAGTTTTCACTTTTTGGGTGGTGTTTTTATGCATTTTATCTTTACATTTTTTGTTTTGTTTTTTTCCTGTTTTTTGCATTGTATTTATCTTTACCCCCCAGAGTTTTTTTATGTGACTTTTTATTTTAACGTTTTCAGTTTTTCGATTTTTGAAAAAAATATATTTTTCATGTTTTTTTGTTTTCTTTTTATTTGTTTTTTTGTTTTACGTTTTGCAGTTTTTTGTGGGGTTTTTCTGATGGAGTGGGGGTTTTTTTCTGTTTTTATTATCATTTATTTTATTTTCACATTCTCAGTTTTTAGTTTTGAAAAAATATTATTTAAATTATTATTATTTATTATTACATATATATTTTCAGCTTTTTTTGTGGCAGTTTTCATATTTTTCGGCGCCTTTTTTGCATTTGATTTTCATTTTTTGAGTTTTATTTCTGTTTTTTTGTGTTTTATTTTTTACAGGTTTTGACAGTTTTTTGTGTGTTTTTTTTTTTCTATGAGGCATTTTTGTTGCATTTTATTTACACGTTTTCAGTGCTTCGAAAAAAATATTCGGTTCAGGGTATTTTTAGTTTTTGTTTTTTTATTTTCCACAAGTTTTTGCAGTTTTCACTTTTTTGGCAGCATTCTTTGCATATTATTTTCACAGTTACAGTTTTTCGTAACAAAATATTTTTCAGGGATTTTTTTCTGGTTTTCAGATTTTTACAGTTTTCACTGTTTTTTTTTGCTTTCTCTTTGATAAAGCGTTTTTTGCATTTTATTTTTACATTTTCAGTTTTGGGGGAAAAATCTGCTTATTTTGCCTTTTTCCCATTTTTTGTGTTTTTTTTTTGTTTTACTTTCGGCTGTTTTTTTCAGTTTTTTTCAGTTTTTTTTTTCTCAATTTTTGTAGGGTTTTTCGTGGGGGGGTTTTGTACCCTTGCGGGCTTTTGCAGTTTTCACCCCCCCCCCTTTTTTTTTTGTGTGTGTTTTTTTTCTATGAGGCATTTTTGTTGCATTTTATTTTCACGTTTTCAGTGTTTTGAAAAAAATATTCGGTTCAGGGTATTATTAGTTTTTGTTTTTTATTTTCCACAGGTTTTTGCAGTTTTCACTTTTTTGGCGGCGTTCTTTGCATATTATTTTCACAGTTACAGTTTTTCGTAACAAAATATTTTTCAGGGTTTTATTTTCTGCTTTTCGGGTTTTTACAGTTTTCACTTTTTTCTGCTTTCTCTTTGACAAAGTGTTTTTTGCATTTTATTTTTACATTTTCAGTTTTGGGGGAAAAATCTTATTTTGCTTTTTTCCCATTTTTTGTGTTGTTTTTTGTTTTACTTTCTGCTTTTTTTTCAGGTTTTTTTCCCCTCAATGTTTGGTAGGTTTTTTTGTTTGTTTTATACCCTCGCGGGCTTTTACAGTTTTCACTATTCTCTTTTTTTTTTTTTTTTTTTTTGCTGGTTTTAACACAAAATGACACAAGAGACAATAAAATACAATTCCTTGGTTACTTCCTGTATATTATTGCTCACTTCCTAAGTTTGCCCCTCCCAGTCAATATGGAGTGGCAGCCAATGAGTTAAATAACTGCCTTATGAAGGGTTAACCATTGTACATCCACAACAGCATGAATAATTGAATAATGCCATCTTTTTCTCTATCCGCAGTGTTGTCCCCCAAAAAGTCGGCCAAATTCCGCTCCTTTGACGGCAATTTGCCAGCCGGGAATGAAGGGGATAAAGATTAGCGTCTGATAATTAGCACCTCTAAGCGGCGGCGTGACACTGTTATCAAGGCACTTACACACACATACAAAGACTATTATTCCTTTCGGTCTCTCCCACCTGAGAAGGGCAATGCCTGCCACTCATGGCAATGAGCTTCCCGGCTATTTAACAGTCTGCGACTCGGCCCTCCTCCGAACCAATGTGGCCTGTAATTGAGCTCCCCGTCAAAAAATAGCAAACACAATAAATGACATTCGCCGCGGCGGCGACCAGGGTCACCTTCAAGGAAAGTTGATTCACGTTGATGGAGATGGTATTCGGAAAGTAGAAAAATGCCATTCCAGGAGAAATTGCGTTCATGAAAGTGGATTATGTGGCAACTTCCTGATGCTTTGGTGTGTATTGGCAGGTCACTTCCTGTTGATTTGAGTCACTTCTGGTTGATATCAGGTCACTTCCTGTTGATTTTGGGGGACTTTGGGTCACATCCTATTGACGTAAGGTCACATCCTTTTTATTTTGGGTCACTTCCTGTTGATAACAGGTCATTTCCATTTGATAAAAGGGCACTTCCTGTTGGTTTAGGGGGGATTTTGGGTCACTTCCTGTTGATTTTGGGGGATTTCGGGTCACTTCCTGTTGATGACAGATCACTTCCTGTTGATTTTGGGGGATTTCGGGTCACTTCCTGTTGATTTTGGGTCACTTCCTGTTGATTTGGGGGGATTTCGGGTCACTTCCTGTTGATGACAGGTCATTTCCTGTTGATTTGAGTCACTTCTGGTTGATATCAGGTCCCGTCCTGTGGATTTTTGGGGCATATCGCGTCACTTCCCGTTGATTTCAGGTCACTTCCTTTTGATTTTGGGTCACTTCCTGTTGATAACAGGTCACTTCCAATTGCTAACAGGTCACTTCGTGTCGATTTGGGGGGGAATTCGGATCACTTCCTGTTGATGACAGGTCACTTCCTGTTGATTTTGGGGGTCTTCAGGTCACTGCCTGTTGATAACAGGTCACTTCCTATTGATAACAGGTCACTCCCTGTTGATTTGGGGGGATTTCGGTTCACTTCCTGTTGATGACAGGTTACTTCCTGTTGATGTGGGGGGATGTCGGGTCACTTCCTGTTGACGTAAGGTCACATCCCTTTGATTTTGGGTCACTTCCTCTTAATAGCAGGTCACTTCCTGACCATACGAGGTCACTTCCTGTTGATTGGGGGCTTTTGGGTCACTTCCTGTTGATAACAGGTCACTTCCTGTTGATTTGTGGGCGATTTCGGGTCACTTCCTGTTGATGACAGGTCACTTCCTGTTGATTTGGGGGGACTTCCTCTTGATAGCAGGTCAATTCCTGTCGATATGAGGTCACGTCCTGTTGATTTTGGGGCATTTCAGGTCACTTCCTGTTGATATCAGGTCACATATGCTCTATTTCGGGGCATTTCAGGCCACTTCCTGTTGATGACAGGCCCTGTCCTGTGTATTTTGGGGGCATAACACGTCACTTCCTGTTGATTTCAGATCACTTCCTGTTGATTTTGGGTCACTTCCTTTTGACAGCAGGTCCTGACCTGTGGATTTTGAAGGCAAATCATGTCGCTTCCTGTTGATTTTGGGGCATGTTGGGTCACTTTTTGTGGATAACAGGTAACTTCCTGTTGATTTTGGGGGACTTCGGGTCATTTCCTGTTCATAACAGGTCACTTCCTATTGATAACAGGTCACTTCCTGTTGATTTGGGGTCATTTCCTGCTGATAACAGGTCCCGTGTTGTGGATTTTGGGTGGAAAAGCGCTATATAAGTATAACACCATTTACCATTTATCTTGTCACTTCCTGTTGATTTCAGGTCACTTCCTGTTGATATTGGGGCATATTGGGTCACTTCCTGTTGATTTGGGGGCATTGCATGTCACTTGCTGTTGATAACAGGTCACTTCCTGTTAATTTTGAGCGCATTTTGGGTTACTTCCCGCTGATACCAGGTCACTTCCAGTTGATTTTGGGGCATTTTGGGTCAATTCCTGTTAACATCAGGTCATATCATATAGATTTTGGGGGCATATCACATCACTTCCTGTTGTTTTCAGGACATGCCCTGTTGATTTTGGGGCATTTTGACTTGCTTTCTGTTGATATCAGGTCACATCCACTTGATTTTGGGCATTTCGGGTCAATTCCTGTTAATATCAGCTCATGTTAATTCGAGGGCATTTCAGGCCACCACTCTGATAGCTGAAAAAAGACCCCAGCCCACCCCCAAAAAAATGGCGGAAAAGCCCCTTCCGGTTGTTACAGGAAGTCGTGTTTGGTACCAATCGATGCAGAATGCTCATGTTTATTCTCCTAAATGTGGTCAGAATCGACCTAAGACCTTCCTATCAAAAGTTATTATTTATTTTACGTCAAATACTGGGATAATGTCACACATTTGAATAAGGAGGTACAAATAGTTGGCAGGTTTTACTAATAATAATGCTATTTAAGATTTTATTTTTGCTGTCGTATACAGTACACTTGGTGAGTAACACTGTTATCCGATCCAATCCCCGCCCCCACCTTCTCCTTGCGTGTGGACAGTAACCGCGGTCTGCAGGGGGCGTCATTACAAGGGGCACCAATTATAATAGCAGATATTTACTCGCGTTTATTCGCCCCTAGCAATTTACTGCCCCGGGCGACCGCCCAACCTGCCGGGAACCGCCACTAGAGCAGCTTTGACAAGCACTGGACAAGCAAGAAGCTGCTTCAGCACCACAAACCCAACAATGCGGGAAAACGTAATCGAGCGTGACGCAAAGAAATAGGATGTCACTTCGCGGCCGGCGCGTCGCTAATTGATTCGAGGTACGGCAGCCGACACGCACCGCGATGACCCGAGTAGCAATTCGCTAAGTCCCCGTGGCTAATAGCCGGCCATGCTAATTCCCAGTCAAGAATGCAATTAGACACCTCGAGACGCCGTACCCGCTAATTCGTTTACGTTCATTAAGCCGCCGGCTTCCTCGGCAAATGAATTTCATGTGATTAAGCCGAGCCGACGCCGGAAACGGTAACGAGAATGATGAGCTGACGCTGACGCCGGTCTGCGGAGACGCTCGTTATGCAGCGGGGGGAATTCCGTTCTGGGAATTTTGCCGGTAATTTTTTATTCGATACGGCTGGTAATCAGGACAATATTT
Organism: Corythoichthys intestinalis; assembly: GCF_030265065.1. NCBI lineage: Eukaryota > Metazoa > Chordata > Actinopteri > Syngnathiformes > Syngnathidae > Corythoichthys > Corythoichthys intestinalis. The sequence goes on along the minus strand of NC_080399.1, from coordinate 2,878,943 downwards.
ACAATTTAGTCACTATTTAGGAGATATCACGAATATTTAGCATGTCAAAGAAGGTAATGTTGTCGATTACATGTTTTGGGAGCTGTTGAATTGCGGAAACTGTCACGTTAGAGCTTTTGATAGGCGATGAATGGTTTAAGGCCTTTTCACACTTGCGTCAGCCCAGTGTGAGGAGCGGTACACGGCAAGGACAAAACGGGAGGAGCCACGTAGCCTGATGTAGACACTGACAAGAAGTGAAAAGCGGCAAGCAAATTTACTATAGTCCCAAGCATCAATAAGTTTAGTTTTCATTGTTGCAGAAGAAAACAGCGATTTTTCTCATTTCAAGGAATAAAGGGCATTATAATAGCCGAAATCAACAGGATGTGACCTGTTATCATTACAAAGTGACCCGAAATCAACAGTACGGTACATGAAACCAATAGGAAGTAACCGACAATGCCCCAGATCAACAGGAAGTGACCTGTTATCAACAGGCAGGGACCAAAAAATGCCTAAAAAACCAACAGGAAGTAACCCAAAGTGCCCCAAAATTAAAAGGAAGTGACCTGTTATCAAGAGGAAGTAACCAGAAGTGCCCCAAAATCAACAGGAAGTGACCTGAAATCAATAGGAACTGACCCGAAATGCCCCAAAATCAAAAGGACGCGATTGTTATCAAAAGAAAGTGACCCACAATGCCCCAAAATCAACAGTACGTGACCTGAAATCAACAGGAAGTGACAAGAAATGCCCGAATATCAAAAGGAAGTGACCTGTTATTAACAGGAAGACACCCAAAATCAACAGTACAGTACATGAAACCAACAGGACGTAACAGACAATGCCCCAGATCAACAGGAAGTGACCTGTTATCAACAGGCAGGGACCAAATATGCCTAAAAACACACAGGAAGTCACCCTATATGCCCCAAAATCAACGGGAAGTGACCAGTTATCAACAGGAAGTGACCTGAAACGGCCCAAAATCAATAGGAAGCAACCTGTTATCAAGAGGTAGACTCTTGAAATGCCCCAAATTAACAGGAAGTGACCTATTATCAACAAGAAGTTACCCGAAATGCCCCAAAATGAACAGGAAGTGACCGGTCATCAACAGGAAGTGACCCGAAGTCCCCCAAAATCAACAGGAAGTGACCTGGCAATCAGGGCCGGCCCAGCGAATACGCAGACTATGCAGCTGCTTAGGGCCCCTGACCACTAGGTAAGGTACTAGGCTAAGCACGAACTTCCCTCCACTTAGCCACTTCAACTAGCTCCTCAGGCAGAATCCCAAGGCATTCCTAAGCTCCCCCCCATTTTTTTTTATGTTGTTTATCTTATGTTTATGATGTCAAGCTACCCTCTTCCTTGAAGGGATCCTCTATTTTTAAGGCAAGTAATTCTTAAAAGATAAATGTTAGTATGAGTTATAATAATTTGATATTAAAACCCCTCTTAATGTTTTTGTTTTAATAACGTTTTGAAGGAGAAACGATATCGTCATCGCACACACCATATAATTGTCTGCATTAGTCTAACACATATATAGTCTAACACATACATATGGTACAGGTTGGCACCGTCTAACTGTTTGCATTACTCTAACACACGTAATATAATTAATCAGGAAATAGTATAATTTTCATATTTACGGTAGGACTACGCTACTAATATAAAATAAATAGAACACCATAGTTTAATGAGAAGAAATAGAAGAGATAGATACACAATGCTGTCTTATCACAAGAGTGACGCACCAACTCTGGCAATCAGCTCTCCCAGCAAACTCCACGGACAAAGCGCTTTGTCCTAAAACAAGTACAACCAGCCCGGACAGCAAAGTTGATAGCGGGCGTCCCAATCCGCGCACGACCCTAAGCCGCCTCAAACCGGCCAACAAGGGGAAGACCAAAAAGCAACGCCCAGACCCACCTTCAGACACACCTTCGACATGACCGGCGTCAGCAAAGACTTTAAAAAGACTGGACACTGAGATAAGACAGATTTTTTCTGCTCGGAAACATATAGCCTTGTTTTGGATCCAGAATTGTCCCTCCGTCGTCTGTTTTTGCCTTGTTTTTACCATTGTTGACGAATAAATTGTCAACCTGTTTTCGGTGAGTGTTCTTCAAGCTTTTGAAAGTACAAGTAGTCAGTACAAAGGGTTAAAAAAAGAGGACGCGCGAGATTCGGCCTTCCCGGCGGGCGCACGCGGAGCAGCGTCAGCCGAGCGGCAATTGTTTTGGCTGGTGCTGTTCTCGGGTGAGTCTGGGCCGGGGGGGCGAATTTCAACAGTTTGTAAAATGATTTTAAGTGATAGGTCGCCATTCTTGTTACGTCGCAGTGCGTGACGTCACCGGGCCCGTTGCCGAAATTCCAGCGTGTCAATCGTTAGCTTTCCCAACATGTCGTCGGTTCTACCCTTCCTATTTGAACCAGATTTGAAAAGTGAGGAGCAGGACGGCACTGTCGGTCGTTCACAAGACGAGCTTCAGGGAAAAATGCGTGCAGCAAATACCTGATAAGACAAAAGTTGGGCAAAAGTCTCAATGACAACAGAGTGAGAGAGCGTACGCTGTTGGGAACTCGAGTTTTATTAGCAGATATTCAAGGTAAGCATATTGCGTTTTCAAACTTATCCTAATATAATTATGTAGATTGTTAGCATCCAGAGCTGTCGTATGCTTTACATCCAGTACAGGCCAAAGAGCACACCTCGTGTAATCCATGTCTTGTACATTGTAACGCGTGGTAGCTAGGATACGTGTATGAAAGTACATAAAAGGGGATGGTCTCCCAGGCTTCAACTGGGACCATGTGCTTTGGTCAGATGAGACCAAGATTGAGCTTATTGGCAACAAACACTCTAAGTGGGTCTGTCGTGCCTCGAAAGATGCGCATGCTGAAAAGCACCTCATACCCACTGTGAAGTATGGGGGTGGGTCAGTGATGCTGTGGAGCTGTTTTGCTTCCAAAGGCCCTGGGCAGGGGTCGCGTTCACCGGAAATTTTCCGTCGTTGACCGGTTTTTTAAAACGGTGACGGAAAAAACTGAAGTCCGTCCGTCATTTTGACAGGTTGCAATTCACACCCCAGACCACAGGGTGGCGAGTTAGCATATTAATTAGCTATTGTCTCTCTTAATGCATGGATATTCTGTCAGAATATTGTAGCGTCACAGGGGTCTGGCGGCGGCACCGTGATTGACACATCAACGTGAGGTTCTTATTCAGGCATGCAAACTTGCCACCTTTCGGCGAAATTTCGCCGTTTTGAAATCAAAATGGGTCATTCTTCTGAATCACGTAGATCCGAGGAGAAAAAAAATGGGGCGGGGGGGGGGGGGGGGTCAGGGGCGTCTGTCAACGAGTGAGTGAAACTTAACTTCAAAACTGTAGTCCATGCTCAAAACTACACTCTAGTCCAGGGGTGTCCAAACTTTTTGCAAAGCGGGCCAGATTTGGCGTGGTAAAAATGTTGGGGGCCGACCTTGGCTCACGTCCTTTTTACGTAGAACAATATATTTAAGCAAAATTTAGCAAGCCATTCAGTGTTTCACATTTGCGTTATTATTTTTTTAAATGAATAATTTCAACAATCTCACAACGAGCCTATGTGGTGTTCTCTTTTAACTCTCGGGCTCTTGCGAAATACTTCTGCTGTGAAATTAAACTAGCTTGAAGTTGCTTCAATTTCTCGCTGCGTATCTTCCCTGTAATCTTGTTGTACATGTCAGCGTGTCTTGTTTGGTAATATTGCCTCTTTGCAAATGAGGCAAGACACTGTTGTTGCGTATTTTAGTGAAGATATAGTCCAATTTCCACCTATCCTTGAAGAGTCGGCCGTCAGTCAACTTTCTTTTTTTTTTTTGACTGTCGCCATTTTAGAAAATGGAAGTAATTGGTCACACGGAGTAATGTTGCTTAGCCCTTAAATGCCTTCAACATTAAGCAATTATCAGAGAATCCCAAAATGAAACCTATTTTTCAAATTTGTAAAAAGAAAAGTCAAAATGAATATGTGTAATAAGCGCTCTAATATCTATAACCCATGCTAAATCATGTTTTTTTCTCATGGAACCTGCTGATGCATGTGTAGACTTGCATCCATCATTTTTTTTTGTCGAAAAGAAATGTCAAAATTCCAAATTAGTCTCAAAATCATGAAATTTTAGGTGTATCAAATGTCATACATTTGGCAATAAAGGGTTAAAGTGCTGCTGCCTTTTAGTGGGTAAATGAGGAGCAGCATTTCATGTGTAAGCTACTTCATATGCTGGTTGCAGTGCTGCTGACCAATTTATTAAGTCTGTGTGCGGGCCAGACGTTATTGATTTTATGACAGAGGCTTGGGGCCGGATGAAATTTGACCACGGGCCGCATTTGGCCTCCGGGCCGGACTTTGGACATGTCTGCTCTAGTCCGATGACCTAGACCTATCACCGCCACTCTCTTCTCGTGACAACAAATGACTGACAATAGTGAGCACAGTTAGCACCAATCAGCAATGAGGAGGCGGAACCCCTCCCCATCCCAGCTTCTCGCACGGACCCGTTGGAAATTGCGGCAAGGTAAGGGATTAATGTCAAAAATGGTTAACTTCTTAAAGCTAAAAGTTTGAGTGACGGCCTATAATAGTCTTCATAAATCATTCAATCCTGTTGTTCGATCAATTCCTGCGCTTGTAATGGTGTCTATAACACAAGTATTCGCTTAATTTCTTGATAACTGACTTCAGATAGTCCTCGATATTTCACCGCCTCGTAGAACGCGGTTACTCGAGGTAGCGCTAACTGCGGAGCGGCTAACTAGCGCCTTTCACACAGGGCTTTGTAAGTAAAGTTAGCGAACGTCAGTTGGGATCTGAATTGTCGCCAGTTGGCGTTGTGACGAGTTATTTAAGGCCCCTTTGTAAAGCGCTTGTCAACGATAAAAAACAAAAATCATGAGCAATGAGGTAACTAGAGTGATGAACTAGTGCCTTCCATACAAGTCATGTTCAGGGCTTTGTCACTAAAGTTCTGAATGGTCACCAGTTATTTTTGACAACGAGTTATTTAAGGCCCCTCTATACTTTCCGATAATTACATAAAGGGAAGAGTTTTGCCTTGTTGTGGAGGTCGTTTCATTCGTTTAGCCATCGAGAGTTTATCAAACCGGAGAGCTCCGCTACAGGTTGCATTTGAAAGTACCCCCATTCCCGCGTTCTTCGTACACACCCCCGTTCATAAAACAGCCTACAGGTGTACGTCTGTTTATCCAGTATGATGCCCTATCAATCGAAGTTAAGGACCATGGGACTAATTGCTTTGGTTGAATGTAAATAAAGTTATGATCACTACAGTTAATGCTTTTGAAGACTTATATATTTTTTTTATTCTACAGTGGGGAGAACAAGTATTTGATACACTGCCAATGATTGGCAGTGTATCAAATACTTGTTCTCCCCACTGTATCTATCTATCTATCTTACACATAATAGTTAAGTGAATGGAATTTATACTGTACCTGTACATTTATATTTTATGCTGTACAGCTGTTCTCTGCTTAATGCAAATGGGACATACTGTATATTTTATAATTTAGATTTTGTATAATTTGATACTTAATGCGTCTTATATGTTCTGATTTCAGGATGAGAGATTGACTTGTATATGTTAAATTATTATGTACTGTTTTTAATTCGAGATGTCTCTGGTTGCACTATGAAATGCACTTTTCTGCGCATGCCGTGTGTCCATGTTACTTTGTCACCTTTTTCACCCCTAACCAGTTTGCATGCCTGCTTATTGGTGCACCCGGTGTGCCAGCGCGTCATCCAATTGATGGACAAGATTGCCGCCTATGTATAGGCCCCAATCACATGACGTCACAACTCCGCCCCCCTGACCGGAGCCGCCATATTGTGTGTCAGCTCGTCATGTTTACACATTACCGCTACGTACATGCCTCCTATTACGGCGTGTTTTTCTGCTCGTTAATATTAATAATCAAAATGGTGAAGGCGTGTGTGGCGGTTGGTTGCTGTAACAGAGAAGATAGACGGAGAGACTTGAAGTTCTACCGTATTTTGAGAGACCCGAAGATGAGAGCGAGATGGACTGCTGTAATTCGACAAGAAATCTGGGCACCAAACGATCACCACAGACTATGTAGTAGTCTTTTTATATCTGGTAAGATGCATTTAATATATATTTAGAAGATTTTGGGCTGACAACCACAATTAAGATCATTGTGTGACGTTGGTGATTGGGGTCTATATCGTTGCCTCCTTTTCTTTGGGGGCGGAGTTGTTGGCGGTAAGCAGAGTAAAAAGGGAGAAAAATACCACGACTTCCGTGTCTAATTTTTTGCCGCCAAGCAAGCGTTACAATATTAATTAAAAATGAATGAAAACTAAATACTATTGAATATGTCATCATTATCATTTTAAAAATTTAAGTGACGGGTAAAAATAGACTATGACCGGATTTTTATGACCCTGTCAGTCAAAATGACAGACAACGAAAATGTCTAGCGCAACCTCTGGCCCTGGGACCTTGTTAGGGTGCATGACATCATGAATGCTTTGAAATACCAGGACATTTTAATTCAAAATCTGTTGCTGGGTGAGCTGAAGAGGAGAGTACAGAGGAGATGACCCAGGTCTCTGGATGATTTAGAGAGATTCTGCTCCTTCCCTCTTTCTGTCTTTTACCATCTTGTGGAACATTATAGGAGAAGATTTTTTGAAATATAAATAAACCAATCTATTGTGATAAAACAACAAAATGGCAATAACTGCATTAACCATCAAAGTGAAGTCTAACTGTAATTAGTCTTGAAACAAATCTGAATAAGGAAAAACATTGCAATAAAATAATGCAAACTGGTTAAACTTGAATAGCTGAGATCTGTCATGACAGAACATCAATTGCTTCAATGATATCTGGCGCCATCTAGCGTCGTGAATGGGTATAGTGTCCAGACCGCGAATATAAGACGACCCCCACTTTTTCAGTGTTATTTCAATGCAAAAAACACCGTCTTATATTCGGGCCAATACGGTAATCAAAATGGGATTTCATAGATGTGTAAATATTAAATAATTGGGGGGGGCGGGACAATTTAGATACATACATGTTGAACTAAAAAAAAAAAAAAAAAAAACGAAATATTTTTTAGGGCTGTCAAAATTATCGCGTTAACGGGCGGTAATTAATTTTTTTAATTAATCACGTTAAAATATTTGACGCAATTAACGCACATGCCCTGCTCAAACAGTCTACAATGACAGTACAGTGTAATGTCCGCTTGTTACTTGTTTTTTGGTGTTTGGTGCTGGTGTTTGGGTCCAACTCATTTTATGGGTTAGTACCATGAGTTAGCATGGTGTAATTATTGACATCAACAATGGCGAGCTACTAGTTTATTTTTTGATTGAAAATTTTACAATTTTTTTTTTTTTAAACGAAAACATTAAGAGGGGTTTTAATATAAAATTTCTATAACTTGTACTAACATTTATCTTTTAAGAACTGCAAGTCTTTCTATCCATGGATCGCTTTAACAGAATGTTAATGTTAATGCCATCTTGTTGATTTATTGTTATAATTAACAAATACAGTACTTATGTACAGTATGTTGAATGTATACATCCGTCTTGTGTCTTATCTTTCCATTCCAACAATAATTTACAGAAAAATATGGCATATTTTATAGATGGTTTGAATTGCGATTAATTACGATTAATTAATTTTTAAGCTGTACTTAACATCTTTTGACAGCCCAAATATTTTTATAAATCTTGAAATAAATACATGGTGGAATAAGATTTGTTGACTTATTATTTTTACTTAATTACTAATGAATTATTTAATTCTGAAGATCCGAGTCCATAATATTTTTGCTTGTAATTGATGCTTGAAAAACATACAAATAAAGACAACTAAATTAAGAAAGCCTTTGCTCAATTCAACATGTGATCCTTCTACGCCCCCTAGTGTTCATAGCAGGCTGCACTTTTTTTAAAAACGTGTTCTCGTATTTCAAACAAAGGGTCACAAACTCCCTAAATTACTAAACTTCAGCCTGGTTTTTGCTTTCAAACAAAGAATGATCCAACTTCTTTAGTCCCGATGACGGCGACAGATGTCTGAAACCATTTCAACTCCTTCCCCTCCAAATAGATCGGGCGTCCATCACAGTCAACGGTGGCAAATAAATGAAAGTAGCGGAAGATACACACGGGCAAAGTGGCACATCTTGGAAGCTTCATCTTTTCCGATTCCAACGTGGGCGACGGGAGTCCTCTGATAGCTTGGCGAGGCTTCTGATTTGGAATTCCCTCTATGGAGATCTTTTCCATGTCTGCTTTCATAGAATGTGTGTGTGTGATTTCAGTCAAGTGAGGTAAGCTCTTTTAAGATGAGGGCTATAGGATGGAAAACAGTGCTTGAAAAGTAAGCCCCGAGGTGTACACAAAACAAAAAGTTCAACCCAAGTTTGCTACTTTTGTGTTTATGTGAAGATTTGACTCTTGAAAAGAGTCCTTTAACTTATGATGTGGGGTGGGGTAATCCACAAATGATTATTTTGATAGGCCGTCCATCCATCCATACGCTCCAGCATATTCAAGGTTGAGTCGCCCCAGCCTCTTCATCCAGGTCTTCCGGGAGGATCCCAAGGCGTTCCCAGGCCACCAGGCCAGAACACCTGACTAGGGATGTTCCGGGAGGCATCCTAATCAGATGCCCGAGCCACCGAGGCCCCGCCTGTGGGAGCCTGCCTCGTAACTCACGCACGCTCCACCTGGCACTGTAAATATCTTTAACTTCTGGCAACTACACACTCATTCATGTCTTCTGGGAAAGTCGGAACGGGGCCGTAGAGTACTGGGCCAACTCCCCCTTGATTTGAACCCATCATACAGTGGGGCAAATACAGTGCCCTCCATAATTATTGGCACCCCTGGTTAAGATATGTTTTTTAGCTTCTAATATTGCCGACCCATCTTCAGCTTTCGGGCAGAGGGCAACAGGTTTTGATTTCAAATGTCCTGGTATTTCAAAGAATTCATGATGCCATGCACCCTAACAAGGTTCCCAAGGCCTTTGAAAGTGAAACAGCCCCACAGCATCACTGACCCACCCCCATACTTCACAGTGGGTATGAGGTGCTTTTCAGCATGCGCATCTTTCGTGGCACGCCAGACCCACTTAGAGTGTTCGTTGCCAAAAAGCTCAATCTTGTTCTCATCTGACCAAAGCACACCGTCCCAGTTGAAGCCTGGGTCCGTGTGCATGCCTTCATACTCCCTGAGGACCCCCCCCCCCACACACACACACACAGGACTCCCCCTAGAGACACAGTCAAACGCCTTCTCCAGGTCCACAAAATACATAAAGCCCGGTTAGGCGAACTCCCATACCCCTTCACGTACGGACATAAAGCTGATCCACCGCTCCACCGTGTTTTCCGAAATTTCCGGGTTCGCGGAGAGTCAGCAACCAGCACACTTTTGCTCACTAGACGATGTTTATTGATTAGAAAATGCAGAATAAATGAGATTTATTGATTACAATCCCACAAGACCAAGCAACAAGTATCAAGAACAAGCATAACAAGTGGTAAAGATGACGTTAGATCTACTTTGTCAATCCCAGAATCCCCACGTTACCGTTACAGCACAACAAACTGTTCCTTAACAATGAAAATCGCTTACCGTTGACAAATGAGCGGGGAGCCAACGCTCTGGCAAAGCGGCAAAGGAACAAAGCCAAGCGACCCGTACGTAATCCTCTGGCAGACTTCGGGGGGAATCCCCCGACTCTTATAGGCACGTCTGACGCGGGGACGCGGGTGGCCACTCCTCGCCCCCACGACAACGCACCACCCGAACTCGTGAGACCCCCCCCCCCCCCCAAGGGTAGGACATTCCCCCCCAGTTGAGGCTCCCAGCGGTTAAAGTGGAATGTTTATTTAAGTTATCTCGTGAGATTCCCTCCTAACTATGGAACTCAAGTGCGTACTATGGTGCAAAACAAGTTATCTCGTGAGTTTCCCTCCTAACTACGGAACCCAAGCTGAAAAACAATAACAAGTTGTTACAATCTAGGTCACAGAGGCAATCATACATCACGAAGGCATAATGTGCTAATGTTAAGGCATCACATAATATTTTCTCCCATCACACCGCAAGGATGAAAACAACACTACTGCTCCTCCTGATTATAGGCCGATCTACTATTCAGGCGAAGTAGGCGATCGCCTTAGGCCCCCAACCAGTAGGGGGCCCCCAACCAGCTGCCCTTACCCCAACAAGCAAGAGCTTGGGCCAACGGAGCCAGCAGCACCCCCAACCTTTCGTCATGTATAATTATGTCAGCATACCAAACAAACAAATAACAAAACAAAAAAGAAAGCCATTTGAATGCTGCATTTATATTATCCCCCCCTCCCTCCCCCGCACACACACACACACACACGCACTACAATCAGTGGCGGACTTGGCAATTTTGGGGCCTAAGGCGAATATTTCCAGGGGCCCTCTTCTTGGGTCAGGGGTTAAAAAGGTGAGACGGGTGGGAGGAAATACAGTGCCCTCCATAATTATCGGCACCCCTGAAAAAAATGTGTTTTTTTAGCTTCTAATATATATATTTTTTTAATTCAAATAATATGGGACCTTAATGGAAAAAAGAGAAAAATCCAACCTTCAATACAAGTGCATTCATTCAGTGGGGAAAAAAATCCCACATAAAGATAAAATTATTTGACATCAAATAATGTGTGTCACAATTATTAGCACCCCTGGTGTTAATACTTTGTACAACCCCATTTTGCCAACAAAACAAGGTCTGGGGACTGAGATGGCCATGGGAGGAGCTTGATTTTGTGTCTGGTGAACCATTTCTGTGTAGATTTGCCCATATGTTTAGGGTCATTGTCTTGCTGAAAGACCCAGTGACGACCCATCTTCAGCTCTCGGGCAGAGGGCAACAGATTTTGATTTAAAGAGCATACGACAGGAGAAAAAAAGTCTTAAATGGCATTATTATGTGAATTAGAATCATACTTTGAGACGAGTCAACTATATATAACAATTTAGCAAAGCGCAGATGACGAGAAATTAGTCTTTTAATCTGCCGGTTAGCCACGCCTACTATTATAGGGCTTTAGCGTCCCCAACAGGTGGATGACGTCAGCGGTAGACTCTGCTCATCGGTTTTACTATTCAGCCCATTGAGGGGGAATTATTCAGAACGAGGAAAACGCGACGAAGAGAGCCGGAAAATGTCATTGTTTCAGTCTTTCTACTAGAATATTTTTACAGGATATTCTTTTTATCCAAGTATTTTTCCCCAATAGCTATATAAATGGCTTGAGAAGGACCAGTCAGCCCGTCGAGGGGGAACTATTCACAACGAGGAAAACGCGACGAAGAGAGCTGCAAAATGTCATTGTTTCTGTCTCTTTACTTCAATATTTTTACAGGATATTCTTTTTATCCAAGTATTTTCCCCAATTGCTAAATAAATGGCATGGTCATGACAAATAACAGTCTTGTGCTAAATGGAATATGGAATAATAAAAATGCATTTATTCAGGACGACATGGCAAAATTACTCCATAATGGTCCAAACTGTCAACTTCACCTTTACTGTCGCACCTCCCGAACAATATTTTATGACACCTAAATCGGACATATGTCATTTCCCTTCCCCGGCTTCGGAGAATGTCAACAAACCAAAAGGCGTGACAGCTAGCCGACATGCTAACCCTAACAGAGTGATGTTTCAAAGTCTTCGAAGCTGAAAATCACACGTAACGAGCCTGGATCTATTGACATGACGACTGGGTTGTCGATGGTCTTCGCAGATCGGCAAACTGCCCGGCGGAGAGCAATTTACAGTTCGTTCCCCGGAGGAGGGTGGCTGCAGTTGTTGTGCAGCTAACGTGCTGCTAATGTGCGTGAGTAGAGCTTTTTACATGCCTATCAACGATCAAACGTAAGTAGTCCTTTATTTAAAGAAAGTTTGTAGTGTTTACTTTGTAGTCGCTGTATTCGTATTTGACAATACAAAACAAGATGTTTACTCACTTCCTTGTAAGTCCAATGGTCCCACAGTAAATATCCACAGTGAATGGGAACCTTTTGAAACTCCAAAAAGGCGCATGCGCCTCTCCCTCAAACAGAATGATTTTTCTGCAGCCGTTTGGCTGGCGTAATGCGAAAAATAAACGTATTAATCCGCAAAATCAGCTGAATCCTTCGTCCTCATACACAACTGTACGCTGTATAGTGAAGAGGACGTCTTCTACCGTACACGTCACAGCGCCCTCCTCCTCAATGCAAGACCGAAGCCGGAAGTCACTCATTTTCCTGGCGCGGGATTAAAAAAACTAAATAAATGAAGCGATCCCTTCCACACACATCCAAGCTTCCATATCATTCAGGAGCATAAAATACCACGTGTATTATGAAATAAACATGCTTTTTCGTGTCACAGGCACTTTAAAATAGCCTGGTATTTCAAAGCATTCATGATGCCATGCACCCTAACAAGGTTCCCAGGGCCTTTGGAAGTGAAACAGCCCCACACCATCACTGACCCACCCCCATACTTCACAGTGGGTATGAGGTGCTTTTCAGCATGCACACGGACCTAACCTAACCCTAACCCTAATACGACTGCACTGTCCTCACCGAGACGCTAAGGCTCTGTCCTGGCTATGCAGCTAGCTAAACTCCCAAATGACGATGCAGAAGACGTTGGTATAATTTGCTGACTTTATTCAACCATCACTTGAAGAGTGAAACTAAAAATTGAAATGAAACAAATCAATTTCGTCCCCAATAACAAACAGGTTTGCATCAACGTAAATCAGCGATGATTAGCTGCTAATACAATAATAGCACAAACGGTTAGCATCAGGTCGTTTAGGACAGCCCTAGTGTACCGAAACATATTTCCTCCACACCCTTCTCACGTTTTTAACCCCTGACCCATGAAGAGGGCCCCAGGATATGTTCGCCTTAAGCCCCAAAATTGCCAAGTCCGCCACTGCTCCTGAATGAATCTTAAATGAATGAACATTCGTTCGAAACGGATAAGACGTCTAGCACCGTTAATTGCAGCCTATAAGCCAACTATTTTACCTCCCCCTTTATTCATACAGCATAATTTTGTACAGGACCGTCCAGTCACTGGACTATAAAAGAAAACCTCATGAATCCAGCAAATCACTGGCCAAGTCAGATAAAAGCGCCGTTTCATCAATCACTATATTCTCATCTCATTTGAATACACGCCTTTAACCGCCTCTCCCTCACACTACGCTGAATGTAGGTCAGCCCTGCAGAGAGATGTGAAAGCGAATAGTAAATCAAAACTATCAGCAGATGCTACGGCAACGATTCCCTCCCAAGGCTAAACTGCAGTGTGCAGTAAAAAGACACAACGGCGCGCAGTTAACACCAGTGCAAACTGGAAACCTATTAGTGCAACAAATTGGGGTTTTTAGCAGTGGTAGGTAGACTAGCCAAAATTTTGACTCAAGTAAGGGGCCGTTTACATGGTGTCTAAGAGAATACGAAAAATTTCAAATTTGCATTTGCGTCTCCATTTAAGCAATGTCGCAATTCCGCATGAAAACCATGTAGTATTCATGCCAGGCCCTAGGGGGCAGTGCAGACGAATGATGCACTTCGACCCCACCAAGCTCCCTCAGCCCAGAAAAAAATATGCCCGCCCACTCGAAGCAATGTCATTTTTCTTTTTTTCAAAAAGGCACAAAAATTGAAACCTTCAACTAGGGCTGTCCCAAACGACTAATTTTCTCCCGATTAGTCAGCCGACTATTTTTACGATTGGTCGACTAATCTAATAATTTGGAAAAAAATTTTTTTTTTTTTTTTTTACTAATTTAGCAATGAAATTTTTGTTGACGCTTATCAATTCACAAAAACATATTGGAACACTTCAATTATTTTTTAAAGAACAAATAAACACGTAAATAACAACAATAATTCACAAATAAACAATTGAGTTCAAATGCTGATAGAATTAACCCTTGAGAGTCGAAGGACGCGCCGGCGCGTCCTCAGCGCACGTCGTCTTTGAAGCGCCCTCACGTTTTAATTACGTCACCCACATGCCGTTGGTTGGTCTCGTTTTAAAGTGCGGAAGTTGCGGTTTACTCTCGTTATTATTTGAAGTCAATCGACCAACTAAAACGTGAGATATTGTCATTTAAGTTTTATAGTTTTATTGTCCTCTCAAAAAAACATTAAAACGCTGCATGGATCATTTGTTTATGTCTATATTTCCATCATTTCTTGTCCTTTTTCAAAACGGAAGCTCCATGAAAAAAACACAAATCAAACGAACCCTTTCGAAGTCACAGTGGAAGCACAAAATGCGTTTTTTTAATAAATATAACTGCCGTGCGAGGTTCCACCGAACGAGAGGGAGGAGTGTTCTGAAGCAGCGAGGTGGCGAGCGACGGCCGTTTGGATCGAGCAGCGACTTTGTGTGACTTTGAGAATGAACGGAAAACTAAATTTAGCGTAAGCAATTGTGCTATTTGATCAACTTGAGGAAGAGGATGGTCCAAATTCGTCATCATCGTCTTCTTAGGAAGAGTCCTCGAGTGAAGTTAGTGACGGATTTGAACACGTGGGTGACGCCATCGACGAGCAGAGGTAAGCAAACTCACTTTTTTTTTTTTTTAAATGCTGAAAGTTTCTTTTGAAAGTTTCTTTTGATATTGCAAGACAAAGTTAATTTTGATGCAATATAAGTGTGTGTTTGTGTATATAATAATAAAATGTGCATATCAGATCAAAGTCGTACGTGCACTGTGTGTATCCAACGCAGGAATTCATAATTATGATGATCTTCTTTCTATATGAAGATTAGGGATGTAGTACATATTCAGCTATGGTATTCTTTCTATTGTCATACATATAGATTTCCATTATTATTTATTGCTGTATATATTTTTATTTTATACTTTATTATTTTCATAAATACTGACTTTTTTTCATGTACATTTATAGTGACAATGAAAGTAAAGTGAAATGAAAATGGAAGGGTGGAAAGAGGACCGACACCCCATGGAAGTGTGGGCTGTGTGATGTCGCCCTGTGTCGAATTCCAGGACGAAACTGCTTTTCGGAGTGGCATGCCTGAAAAAAATTTAACTTGTTTATTGTAAATATTTTTGAAAATACTTTTTTTCCCAATGTTGTATATATATTTTTTTCCCCACAATCAGTCTTCTCAATTTGTCTAGATAAATGTGTGTTCAAGAAGCTTGATTGTGTGTACATAGTTTTCATCAGGCGATGGGCCGCAATACCTAAACTCACAAAGAGATGGCCTCTAAACACTTTTTGTGTTAGATGGTATATATTTTTTCACTGTTCGGTCTGCTGTATATAACCTGTTTTGACTAGAGCAGTGGTCTCAAACCGACTCCACAAAGGGCCGCAGTGGGTCCTGGTTTTTGTTCCAACAGATCCAGCACAAACAGTTCAACCAATGAGGTTTCTACTAACATAAGCAGCACCTGATTGCAATCAACTGATTACACTTGTAAGAAACCAGATTGGTGAAAAGGTATTTGTCTCGTTTGGTTGGAATGAAATCCAGTACCCCCTGCGGCCCTTTGAGGACCGGTTTGAGACCACTGGACTAGAGCATGTATAAAGGCAAAAAACGCCTATGGCTATACCTGTTGTTTATGTTGAATTGTCAAATATAAGACTATTTATTCTAAATTTTTTTGGTTGAATGTTCATCCTAACATGTTGAATAAATATTACAAAGTTTCAAAACGGTTCGTTACGCATGTTTGGTTGTCAATTGGACATCAATATTAAAAAATTTGACTAAACGATTTTGGAATTTTTGGTCATTTTGGGCCCAAAATGATGATTTATAATTGGTCAGTGAATGAAACAACAGTTTGGACATGAAGTTCAATGTGTCACAAAAAAAGGGACCAAACCAGGCCATCGTGAACAATTCTTTCTTTGAAATATAAAGGCAACTTCAAAGGCATGCAAAATCAGACAAAATAGGCCCAGACCTTAACCCTTGGGCGTTATTTTATCTTGACTAAATTCTTGTGATTTTGTCCAAAAAATGGCTTTTCCTTTGAAGTGTGATAACTAAGTCATTTCTGAATATTTTTTCACTTTCAGCCACTCAAAATCTTCAGTGGCGTCAGACCTATCTACACATATAAAGTTTTTTTTTTTTTTTTTTTCAATGCCCCCTATGGACAATAATAGCAGCATTATCCGAATAGCAAAACTAACTATGCTGTATATATATAAAAAACAAAAGTCTAATTTGAATATTCCATATCACATAGTTAGAGGCTTGAATAAGTCGTTAAGTCATAACAACCGATTTTTTTATGCATGCCCAGTTTTTACACATTTGCAGTTTTCTCATTTACACTAAACTCTTGTGATTTTGTCCAAAAAATGGCTTTTCCTTTGAAGTGTGATAACTAAGTCATTTCTGAATATTTTTTCACTTTCAACCACTCAAAATGTTCAGTGGCATCAGACCTATCTACACATATAAGGTTTTTTATTTTTTTTATTTTTTTCAATGCCCCCTATGGACAATAATAGCAGCATTATCTGAATAGCAAAACTAACTATGCTGTATATATAAAAAAAACAAAAGTCTAATTTGAATATTCCATATCACATAGTTAGAGGCTTGAATAAGTCGTTAAGTCATAACAACCGATTTTTTTATGCATGCCCAGTTTTTACACATTTGCAGTTTTCTCATTTACACTAAACTCTTGTGATTTTGTCCAAAAAATGGCTTTTCCTTTGAAGTGTGATAACTAAGTCATTTCTGAATATTTTTTCACTTTCAACCACTCAAAATCTTCAGTGGCATCAGACCTATCTACACATATATAGTTTTTTATTTTTTTTATTTTTCAATGCCCCCTATGGACAATAATAGCAGCATTATCCGAATAGCAAAACTAACTATGCTGTATATATATAAAAAACAAAAGTCTAATTTGAATATTCCATATCACATAGTTAGAGGCTTGAATAAGTCCACAAGTCGTAACAACCAATTTTTTTATGCACACCCACTTTTTACACAATTGCAGTTTTCTCATTTACATTCAACTCTTGTGATTTTGTCCAAAAAATGGCTTTTCCTTTGAAGTGTGATAACTAAGTTATTTATGAATATTTTTTCACTTTCAACCACTCACAATGTTCAGTGGCATCAGACCTATCTAAACATATAGTTTTTTTGTTTTGGCCCCCTATGGACAATAATAGCAGCATTATCCTAATAGTAAAACTAACTATGCTATATAGGCTATATATAAATCAAACTAAAATATTTTATATTACATAATTACATCATTGGATAAGTAAAAGTCGTAACAATAGATTTTTTTTTTTAGAACAAGACTGTGACAACGTGACAATAACTGATTTGATGATAGAATTTATGTTAACAATTTTACAAAACATACATACAATATAACAGTTAACATAATAACAACATACACAATTCATGATGTGCACTTTGAGATTTGTTGTTCAAATGTAAAGTGCGTTATAAATAAAATGTATTATTATTTATTATTATGTTCGAAGCCCGAAGTGGCTTTGTGCAAAGGCCACATTGTTTGCGCTTGGACGGGGGTCCAGCTCGCTGCTCAACCAAGCCTTCGGCAGAAGGCGGTGGTTCCCGTTTTAGGACTTCTGGCCGAATTAGAGCCTTGCCAAGTTCCTCAAGAAATAGTCGGCGCTTGTAGCTTTTCTTCACGTTCCACTCAGGGTAGATCTCCGTGAACAGCACAAACGAGGGTAGATCTCCGTGAACAGCACAAACGCGCTGCATGACGAAATGTCGGCATGTGAAAAAACTCACACATTGGCCACCTGAGTGCGCGCCGGCGGCAGGAGTATGTGCCACAGGCCTGCAAAGCACAAGCGCACACAACAATAACAGCTTTGATCTTTGATCAGCTTTTACAAGACAAACCTTGATATGCAAAACATTTGCTTATTCACTCTCGTCATTACCTCGATCGCCGTCATTTTCGTCATGCGCCTGAACGTGGTCATATCCGTGCCCCCGCCTTCTGCTCCCCGCTTTCATCTCGTTATGTTGTCAACTATTTCCTAATCCTCGTCATCAAAGCCGTCCTCCTCCGGCATCGAAAGTCCGGAAGAATTTGTTCAATGTCTTCTGGGCTCTCCAAAGAAGCGTCCGAACAAAGGTCGTCGTCGTCGGAATCAGGATTTTCTAACACCATTCGAATCGTGTCCTGCGGTGAAATACTTCTCGCCTCCATCGATCACAGTTGTGTTGGAAGAAATGCAAAATGGTGATCCTCGCGAGAACAGAGACTCCCAAAATGCCCAGAACCAATGAGAGTAAAGAAATTCAAACACCCGACCAATAAAAGTTGAAATTCAAACGACAACAATAAACACGTGGTTTTTTGTTTTGGTTTTTTTGCATTTCCGGGAAGTACCTTTTTATTGTCTTGTGCAAACGTGCAAAATTGCAAATACGCATGCCCAAATAGACTGAAAGTGAGCTCAGACAACATTGACACCATTTTTTTGGTAAAGCCAACCGTCTTTATTGCATTAATTTTTGACCGATCTGAAGCTAGCTTCGCAAGCAAATTCATGTATTGGCCTATGGCTCCATCTAGTGACTTCTGGGTGTCAACACAAAAATTTTTTTATCTGCATGTTTTTGACTCGCCAAAGAAGCGATTGCATCAATAATCACGGAAAATGCATTATAAAACATCAGGTTTACAGCATATTAAAAATCATGATTTATAATGGGAGTCAATGAGCCAAAAAATGGCAAAATAACAAGAGTTTAGTGCAAATCTTCCCAGCCTGTTTGCAATAAGTTAGAAATTGCCGGATGGTGCCATTTCGAACTTCTACATGATTTAGTATCCTGCAGGAAATATCAGCTCCCTAGTGTATTTTTTCATATGCTTTTTTTCCTTTTAAACACAGAAAAAAACGAAAAAAGCCAAAAAATGGACAAATAACACCCAGGGGTTAAAGGGTTAACTAGTGCGAAAGAATAGACCAATTCATAAGTAAACATAATAACAAATAAACAATAACAAATAAAGCATTCATTCAAGAATGGAATGTAAACAGATTCAGAACACTGACTTCGCCTTTCCAACATGATTCAAAACAATTCTTGAAAAAACACCTAGCATTAATATTATAGTGTAGTACTACATATAATTATTTTATAATGATAATTATTCATTGCCAATCAGATTTTTCATAAAGGGTGTCATTTTAAAGGTATTCTTAGTGTAGAATCTGAATTCGGAAGTATGTGGGATTAAGTCCAGAAATCGCTATTTATATGACGAACATGACATGCTTTTATTTTGAAATGTCCACCGGAAGTACGTTCGCTAAACCGCTAACTTCAGCTTTACACGCTGCAAAAAAAGCACTTTTGGTCATTGCATGTAGCGTCAGTAATACATTTTTTTGGTCATTTTTTTGTTTGAAAATGCTGTTAACCAGCAATTTTCCATGTTTGAAGTGCCACCTTTTACCCGCAAGTTTGCTTTCACGAGACGACTGCCAATGTTTTATCGCAGGCTAAAGTACCGGTAGGTTGCCTTTTTCCCCCCATTCACCTCAGTGTAGCAGTACTAACGTTACAGTGTTTAATATAGATGTGTTTTCTTATTTTGTATGTCTGAACTCTAATTCTACAGCGTGTTGATAAGAGAAAGGAACTGGAGTCTCATATGCCATCAGCACGCACGCACCAACGTATGCACGCACGCACGCGCGCAGCGATAGAAGGCAGCCGTGAAAATTACCGCCCTCATTTTTATTTGCCGTGCGATAAATGGATTCATTGCATATCGCGACAGGCTTAGCAACTTCAATAAAACATGTCGTTAGTTAGTTAGATGGACTTACAAACTGGGTGACGGCGCTTGAGGTGTTTATTCACGGCCGACGTGCAGCCAAGCTTGGCATTGAAGAAACAGGACACAAGAGTGTACCCTCCTTTGTTTCTTTGAAATAAGTCAATGTTTTGGACACTCGGGTGCGCTTTTTCTGGCTTTGTGCCGCTTTCCCCGCTTGAATACAGAGCGTCCGACATTCTGAACTTTCCTCGCATATATTTTTTTAACCCTTCATTAACCGTCGACGGGATGTTGTGCTCATCGACGGATTTACGTCATCGATGACGTCGACTATGTCGACTAGTCGGGACAGCTCTACATTCAACATATTTAATTTAAAAATATTATTAAAACAGTAAATTAAAGCCGACATTCCGCACGCCCAATGTGACGTGTACGAGTGCTGACGTTACGGCGCGGTCTCGCGTCGCAGCAGCCTTTGATATGCATGCCGAGGAAGCCCCCCTCAACCCCCCGCAATCGGATTCTTCCACTTTGGAGGCAGGATTCAGAATTTTTCGTCTTCACCGACACCATATGCACGCAAGGCGAGTCCGCTACTCAGTCATTGCGTCTTTGTGTCGCAGAGTCGCCATGTAAACTGCTCCTAAGAGTAGCGTTACTTCAAAATAATATTACTCAAGTACAAGTAGAGCTGTCCCAACTAGTCGGCATCATTGATGACGTAAATAAGTTGACACCATCCCTTTGACAGTCAATAAAGGAATTTTAAAAATGTATGCGTGGAAAGTTGAAAATGGCGGACGCACTGGATTCAAGTGGGAAAAGCTGCACAAAGCCCAAAAAACGCACCGGAGTGACCAAAGCATGGATTTATTTCAATGAAACAAAGGAGGCCACTTCCCGAAGAGATCGCAAAACTCACTAAACGGCCGCTGCGAGAAGCGTAAGAGATAACGCCATCTTATCACAGAAGCCCAACGTGTGCGTCTGACTGAGCAAGATTGACGCTGACAAGTCCACGTCTGCAATCAGTTCTCCCGGACAGTCCAGAACAAATGGCGGGACACCCTGCCCCAACACAAGGAAAACACCTGATATCCCACTGATAACAAGCCTGACAAGACTCCAAGAGCCCCTTTGACGCTGAGGTAGTAAAATCCATAACCTTCGTTGCCCGGACAACGGTAACTCCTGAATCCTGTCCAATCCACAAACATACAATAATCCAAAACACACCCTTCTTCCTGCCCATGACCCGCGAAAGCCTTCAAAAGACTGAATGTTTAGCAAATCGTTGCCATTTTTCGCAGAAACCTTTTGTTGACTTCTGATATGACCTTGGAATGAGCTTGCATCCCCGCCTGAGTGTTTCTGTTTCGCCTTGCCGTTTTGATCTCTGTCGACCTGAATAAATTGTCAATTGTCATTGGGCAACATAGACTTTCAACTCCCTCCACAGATTTTCTATGGGGTTGAGATCTGGAGATCGACAAGGCCACTCCAGGACCTTGAAATGCTTCTTACGAAGCCACTTCTTTTTTGCCCTGACTGTGTGTTTGGGAATTGTCAACCTGAAAGACCCAGCCACGTCTCATCTTCAATGCCCTTGCTGATGGAAGGAGATTTTCACTCAAAACACACATGGCCCCATTCATTCTTTCCTTTACACAGATCAGTCGTCCTGGTCCTTTTGCAGAAAAACAGCCCCAAAGCATGATGTTTCCACCCCCATGCTTCACAGTGGGTATGGTGTTCTTTGGATGCAATTCAGTATTCATTCTCCTCCAAACACGAGAACCTTTGTTTCTACCAACAAGTTCTATTTTGGTTTCATCTGACCATAACACATTCTACCAGTCCTCTTCTGGATCATCCAAACGCTCTCTAGCGAAACGCAGACGGGCCGGGACATCTGCTGGCTTCAGCAGGGGGACACGTCTGGCAGTGCAAGATTTGAGTACCTGGTGGCGCATTGTGTTACTGATGGTTTGTTACTGTGGTCTCAGCTCTCTGTAGGTCATTCACTAGGTCCCCCCGTGTGGTTCTGGGATTTTTGCTCACCGTTCTTGTTATCATTTTGACGCCACAGGGTGAGATCTTGCACGGAGCCCCAAATCGAGGGAGACTATCAGTGGTCTTGTATGTCTTCCATTTTCTAATAATTGCTCCCACGGTTGATTTCTTTACATCAAGCGTTTTACCGATTGCAGATTCAGTCTTCCCAGCCTGGTGCAGGTCTACAATTTTGTCTCTGGTGTCCTTCGACAGCTCTTTGGCCTTGGCCATAGTGGAGTTTGGCGTGTGACTGGCTGAGGTTGTGGACAGGTGTCTTTTATCCCAATAATGAGTTAAAACAGGTGCCATTAATACAGGTAACGAGTGGAGCCTTGTTAGACCTCGTTAGAAGAAGTTAGACCTCTTTGACAGCCAGAAATCTTGCTTGTTTGTATGTGACCAAATACTTATTTTCCACTCTAATTTGGAAATAAATTCTTTAAAAATCAAACAATGTTATTTTCTATTTTTTTCCCCACATTCTGTCTCTCATGGTTGAGGTTTACCCATGTTGACAATTATAGGCCTCTCTAATCTTTTCAAGTAGGAGAACTTGCACAATTGGTGGTTGACTAAATACTTATTTGCCCACTGTATATATATATATATATATATATATATATATTAAGGCTGTCAAAATTATCGCGTTAACGGGCGGTAATTAATTTTTTAAAATTATTCACATTAAAACATTTGACGCAATTAACGCACATGCCTCACTCAAACAGATTAAAATGAAAGCACAATGCAATGCCAACTTGTTACTTGTGTTTTTTGGAGTTTTGTTGCCCTCTGCTGGCGCTTGGCTGCGATTGATTTTATGGGCTTAAGCACCCATGAGCATTGTGTAATCATTGACATCAACAATGGTGGGCTACTAGTTTATTTTTTGATTGAAAATTTTACGAATTTTATTAAAACGAAAACATTAGGAGGGGTTTTACTATAACATTTCTATTACTTGTACTAACATTTATCTTTTAAGAACAGCAAGTCTTTCTATCCATGGATCGCTTTAACAGAATGTTTATAATGTTAATGCCATCTTGTTGATTTATTGTTATAATAAACAAATATGGCATATTTTATATAGGGTTTGAATTGCGATTAATTATGATTAATTTTCAAGCTGTAATTAACTCGATTAAAATTTTTAATGGTTTGACAGCCCTAATACACATATATATATATATATACATATAAATTTTAATATAATACTGAATTTTTCTATCCAGATGGAGAAGGCACACTTTAAATATATTAAAGTGATATAGGCATCTTTGAGTGTAAAATTCAAGTATCTTGAGGCCGGAGCGAGTGTCATCTTTTTTGGAAATCAAAATATGGTCACCCTAGACTAGACCAGTCAATATGCAATGGAAACCATTACACAATACAAATATAGTACAAGAATACAATCCAGGAAAACAGTTATCGCCTCATAAACTGGAAGCTAACTGCTTATTTAAAACAACAATTGGCAACATTAACCCACTGCCTCTATATACTAGTCCTTCTTTAAAAAAATGAGCATTTTTTGTGATAACGATCATCATTTTCTGTAATGTACTGATAAACATTAGGCTTTCATATATTTTAGATTCATTACACACAACTGAAGTAGTTCAAGCCTTTTTTTGTTTTAATATTGATGATTTTGGCAAAAAAAAAAGTCAAGATTATTCAATAGTTTTTATCGAGATGGAGGCTCACTTTGTGTTGGTGTTATGCGCGTTTTCATATAATGTAAGCTAAGAACAAAATTATTTTCATAAATGTAACGATGAAAAACAGGTTTGGCTCATGCAATTACAACTAACTAGCAACAGGTGCACTCTCTTCAGTGACGAAATAAGTCTGTTTAAAAGCTTAAATCCACATTACTATATCATTTTCACGATTAAAACGATCAAATACAATAAGTCTTCTTGGAACCGTTTAATTAACTTACTACATACCTGTGTGGATAATACATGGATCCGTTTGTTTTAAATTTGTAGTGATAACACAGCCCGCGGTAGCGGAGGACTACACTTTTGCATTTGTGTGACGTCACACATACGCGACGTGCGGCGGGAAGCAAACACGTGACTTTATTTTGGTGGCGCATCGTGTAGAATGGACTTTGTCCGCTGTTGTTTTGTATTGTTATTGTTGTTTTTTGTTTGCGTAAACGCTGTTTCGCCGCCCAATTTCGTGCTCATTTTCGCTGATGATTTGGGTTTTGGAGACTTGGGGTGTTACGGGCACCCCAGCTCGCTTACGCCGAATTTGGACCGACTTGCAGCGGGGGGACTTCGCTTTACGGACTTCTACAGCACTAGCCCCGTCTGCAGCCCGTCCAGGTAACCAGCAAACTTTGTTATCTCCTAAGATAAGATGCTATTGTTTAGCTATCTTAGTTACCTAAGGAAGGTTTGGAAGCGTGTTTGACTTTTTTGTGGTTTTGTAATCATGAACCGTTCAGTTTTAAATGTCTATTTTTCCTCCTGAATGATTGCTATCGCTGTCAGGCTCAAACAGATGTTGGCAGAACACCGGTTAAAATGGAACAGACGTCTAGGGCCGTCAATGGCACTGAAACATGAGCATTTACAGCTAAAATGAATTGGATGTCTATGGTTGTCCATGGCAATCAGTGGGTTAAATTTTATGAAATTTACAGAAGCGTATTGCTGAAAAAATAATAACTGTATCACGTTTTTACGTAATAGTTTTCACGTTTTTACATAATTATCAAATTTTTATGGTATTTTGATTTGTTTTAAAGCACTTTGAGGCCCTCTCGGGGTTTTATTAAGGGCAATATTAATAAATTTGATTTGATTTGATGACAGTTATCACATTTTTACACGATATTATCATGTAACGGCTTGAAAACTATCATGTGAAAACGTGGAAATTATCACGTGAAAACTAAGGCTGTCAAATGATTAAAATTTTTAATCGAGTTAATCACAGTTTAAAAATGAATTAATCGTAATTAATCGCAATTCAAACCATCTATAAAATATGCCATATTTTTCTGTAAATTATTGTTGGAATGGAAAGATACAACACAAGATGGATATATACATTCAACATACGGTACGTAAAAACTGTATTTGTTTATTATAACAGTAAATCAACAAGATGGCATTAACATTATTAACATTCTCTTAAAGCGATTCTTGGATAGAAAGACTTGTAGTTCTTAAAAGATAAATGTTTGTACAAGTTATAGAAATTTTATATTAAAAACCCTCGTAATGTTTTTGTTTTATTAAAATTTGTAAAATTTTCAATCAAAAAATAAACTAGTAGCTCACCATTGTTGATGTCAGTAATTACACAATGCTCACCCATAAAATCAGTCGCACCCAAGCGTCAGCAGAGGGCGACATAACACCAAAAAACACAAGTAACAAGTGGGCATTGCACTGTGCTGTCATTTTAATCTGTTTGAGCGGGGCATGTGCGTTAATTGCGTCAAATATTTTAACGTGATTAATTTAAAAAATTAATTACCACCCGTTAACGCGATAATTTTGACAGCCCTAACTGTATCACGTTTTTACGTAATAGTTTTCACGTTTTTACATAATTATCAAATTTTTACGGTGTTTTGATTTGTTGTAAAGCACTTTGAGGCCCTCTCAGGGTTATATTAAGGGCAATATTAATAAATTTGATTTGATTTGATGACAGTTATCACATTTTTACACGATAGTATCATTTAACAGCTTGAAAACTATCACGTGAAAACGTGGAAATTATCACGTGAAAACTAGGGCTGTCAAACGATTAAAAAATTTAATCGAGTTAATTGCAGCTTAAAAATTAATTAATCGTAATTAATCGCAATTCAAACCATCTATAAAATGTGCCATATTTTTCTGTAAATTATTGTTGGAATGGAAAGATAAGACAAGATGGATGTGTACATTCAACATACGCTACATAAGTACTGTATTTGTTTATTATAACAATAAATCAACAAGATGGCATTAACATTATTAACATTCTCTTAAAGCGATTCTTGGATAGAAAGACTTGTAGTTCTTAAAAAATAAATGTTAGTACAAGTTATAGGAATTTTATATTAAAACCCCTCTTAATGTTTTCGTTTTTTCACATTTTTACATGTAAACATCACGTTTTTACATGGTAATTAATTATCACGTTTTTTACATGATAATTATCACATTTTTACATCATTAATACATTTTTTCATGATGATTATCTCATTCTTTACATGATAATTAATTATCGAGTCTTGACATTTTTACAGAATTATCACATTTATACATGTAATTTTCATATCTTTACATGATTGTTATCACCTTTTTACATATCATGTTTTTACATGATTGTTTTCACATTTTTACACGTGAACATCACATTTATACACGATAATTATAACGCTTTTACATTCTGTCACACTTTTACAAAAGAATTAAATTTTTACATGATCATTTTCAAGTATTTACATGATAGTTATCACGTTCTTCCGTAATAATATGTAAAACCGTGATAAGGGTCTTGTTTGTTTGTTTGTTTGTTTGTGTGTGTGTGTGTGCGTTGGTTTCGCTACATTAGCGGGACATTTTATCGGTTTACGTACCAGCATTACCAGGACCAAACGGTTTATCGGGACACTTTCGGTGTCCCGATAATTCAAGCACTGTAAATGCATTCAGAACAATGGAAATGACATCCTCCCGCTTTTTCTCGTCATGTCCTCATAAGTACGAAAACCCGACATATTTGTGTCTCACACACGAAGTCATACACGCAGAAAAAATTTCCCGCCATTGGGCTTTCAGACACAAACGCGGGAAAAGAACACACAAATTTAGCGGACTTCATTGGCGGAGTACTTCCTTGACGTATTGGTCACCGATTGGCTGTTCTCAACGTCAGTCAAACGTCAATCAACGAGGTTCTCCGCAGTGATTGGAGGAATGCCTTTGGCGTCAACCCGGAAGCTCCAGAGGGGAGCGCTGTCAGTGATTGGCTGGTGAGTGGACACTTTTTGAGCACATGTAATGTCCCTTCAATGGAGGAGGTAAGGCAAATGTTTGATAAAAGCTATTTAAAGTACAGTCGAAGTGTATTAATGTGTTCGTGCTATAGTCGTTTACTCTCCCTACTGACTCTATTTCGCCGAGTTGTCTGGCTGTTTTAACGGAGTTTAGATACTTTTTCGTCAACTCTGCAACTAGGCAAAATAGTCAACAGGTTAAAGAGCATATGACACCAGAAAAAAAGTCTTAAATGGCATTATTATGTGAATTAGAATCATATTTTGAGACGATTCGACTATATACAACAATTTAGCAAAGCGCAGATGACGAGAAATTAGTCTTTTAATCTGCCGGTTAGCCACGCCTACCATTATAGGGCTTTAGCGTCCCCAACAGGTGGATGACGTCAGCGGTAGACTAGGCTCATCGGTTTTACTATTCAGCCCATTGAGGGGGAATTGTTCAGAACGAGGAAAACGCGACGAAGAGAGCTGCAAAATGTCATTGTTTCAGTCTCTCTACTCCCAATATTTTTACAGGATATTCTTTTTATCCAAGTATTTTTCCCCAATAGCTATATAAATGGCTTGAGAAGGACCAGTCAGCCCGTCGAGGGGTAACTATTCACAACGAGGAAAACGCGACGAAGAGAGCGGCAAAATGTCATTGTTTCTGTCTCTTTACTTCAATATTTTTACAGGATATTCTTTTTACCCAAGTACTTTCCCCAATTGCTAAATAAATGGCATGGTCATGACAAATAACAATCTTGTGCTAAATGGAATATAAAATAATAAAAATCCATTTATTCAAGACGAAATGGCAAAATTACTCCATAATGGTCAAAACAGTCGACTTCACCTTTACTGTCACACCTCCCGAACGATATTTTATGACACCTAAATCGGACATATGTAATTTCCCTTCCCCGGCTTCGGAGAATGTAAACAGACCAGAAGGAGTGACAGCTAGCCGACATGCTAACCCGAACCGAGGGATGTTTCAAAGTCTTCGAAGTGGAAAATCACACATAACTAGCCTGGATTATTTGACATGACGACCCGGTTGTCGAGTTTCTTTGCGGATCGGCAAACCGCCCGGCGGAGAGCAATTTACAGTTCGTTCCCTGGAGGAGGGTGGCTGGAGTTGTTGTGTAGCTAACGCGCTAACAGCTAACTGCTAATGAGCATGAGGATAGCTTTTTACATGCCTATCAATGATCAAACGTAAGTAGTCCTTTATTTAAAGGAATTTTATAGTGTTTACTTTGTAATCACTGTATTCGTATTTGACATAATACAAAACAAGATGTTTACTCACTTCCTTGTAAGTCCAGTGGTCCCACAGTAAATATCCACGGTGAATGGGAAACTTTTGAAACTCCAAAAAGGCGCATAGGCCTCTCCCGCATACAGAATGATTTTTCTGCAGCCGTTTGGCTGGCGTGATGCAAAAAATAAAAGTATTAATCCGCAAAATCAGCTGAATCCTTCGTCCTCATACACAACAGTACACTGTATAGTGAAGAGAACGTCTTCTACCGTACACGTCACAGCGCCCTCCTCCTCAATGCAAGACCGAAGCCGGAAGTCACTCATTTTCATGGCGCGGGATTCAAAAAACTAAATAAATATAGCGATCGCTTCCACACACATCCAAGCGGTCCATATCATTCAGGGGCATAAAATACCGCGTGTATTATGAAATAAACATGCTTTTTCGTGTCACAGGCACTTTAAAGGGACGTCGATGTTCGTCTATAGGACATTAAACACTACAGTCTAAGTATATTAATGTGTTTGTGCCATAGTCGTTTGCTCTCCCGTTTAATTCTGTTGCACGGAGTCATCCAGCTGTTTAAACGGATTTATTTCGATACTTTTTCGTCAAGCCACATTCACAGTCCACAACTGAAGCTTTTCAAAATTGTCAGCGGGTAAAAGCGACGTCGATCTTCATCTATATAAACACTGTAGAGTTACGGATTTAACATGAGTACGTTTCTAAAACGCCGTTTTATCCATCAGCCTATTTCTGCTCATTCGGTGCCTCAATCGTTCCATTTAAATAAAAAAACAAAAACGACAACATAAAAACTCTTTAAATGCACCTTGTTTTATTCATCATTCATGAGTTGTAATGCAAAACTTCTATCTAGAGCCCTGCCAGCCTTCCTGGTTTTGGTAGACTGATCTAACGTTCCTTATAATATGTGGCGTTTATGTGTAGATTGTATTTTATATGGTGCTATATGAGCAGTAACATTATGATATTTTAACTGCCGTCATATTTAAATTTAAATATTGCTGAATTACACATTCTAACAATTAATAGCCTTCTTTATTCATGACATCTATTAGTTTGTCTGAAATATTATATTGTAATATTATTGTCTGTGGATTACAGCAAAGATGGCTGAGAAGAGAAGCAGGAGGAGAAAGAGTCCAGAACAAGATGCTGTGGAACATATAATTGAGGAAAAAGATAAAACATTCATTGAGGAAAGATTTATCAACCACTATAAAGGTAAATTTCATAATTTATTAAACTTTGTCTCCTTGCGTACTAGACTTGGAATATAAAAATAGTTCTTAATGTGGTTAAATCAAGAAAAATCTGGTTGTTAAACTGAGTTGCTGGCCTAATTAAGAAACAATGTTAAATTGAAATATACATGCATACTAGACATGGAAACAAGCTGTAAACAAGTACAGTCCCCGAGGTCACCTATCCGGTTTGTTTACCAATATTCCTTCTCTAACACACCTGAATCAAATAATCAGGACGGTTGATGATGTGATCATTTGATCCAGATGTGTCAGAGGAGGAAAACATGGAAAACAGGCTAGATATGTATCTTTGAGGAACGGACTTGGACACCCCTGCTGCAGAACCTCTGGATGGTGGATGCTCAAACCTCATCCTGATTACTTTCCCAGTGTGACCAAAGCCACCCCCCTACTCATCATTAACACACTAAAATTATTTCCTCACAGTATTGATTTTAAGCAACCAGTTGTGGCTACAAAGAAGCTTGTGCAAGTTCGTGCAAGACTATTGAAGCCAACAAACGCTTGATAATTCTTTTGTAGTTTTAAATGCTTCCGTGGTCAAACATTGCAGTTAAATTTAAAAGCACAGTGTCCATGATTAATTGATAGGGTGGCTTCAGGAGACCTTTGGGGCCGTTTTATTACTAAATACAACTTGTTGCCATGCAACTCTGCTGTTTGGAAACTTTTTTTCCTTTGGTACTCCAGAAAGTTTATTTTCTCAGCAGGTAAAGAGTTAATAATTGACTTATTCCACTCGTATCCCCTTGAAAAGATGACCACAAATAAGGTTGGTTACAAAAGGTTTTTTTTTTTTTTTTTTCAGGGAGAGGTGTATTTGCAAGAGAGTACATTGAACCCAAAAGTTTTGTGGTGGAGTACCGAGGAGTTCTGTCTCTGAGTAAAGGTGCAGATGACAAAAGCAACAAATATGCATTTGATTTCATATGGAATGGAAAGCAATATTGGTAAGTATCTTACCCAATTATTTCCTTGTTACTTGTCCATAAAAATTAATATATATATTTATGAGATAAAATGCAGTAGCATATTCGAAAATGCGAAAGTAATCTTGTTCTGTTAAAATAAGGGTTCTGGTCTAACAAGTCTGCAACATGAATAACTGCAGGGTTCCCGCAGATCCTTAAAAAGTCTTAAAATGTCTTACATTTAAAATCCGGATCATTAAGGTCTTAAATTGCCTTCAATTTAATGGAAAATTGCACTAGGTATTACATTTCCAGACGATGCATGTAATGCCAGGGAAATGACCGTCTTCCGTAAAACTTCTAATGGTGTGCATTTGTTTTATCAATGGCCTTGCACGATATACAAGAGTTTTGGATTAATATGTTATACGGTACGTTGTCCACTACCTCAGCATACGCGACTTGACATGACGGCATTTCCTGGTTGTTCGCGGTTGTAGAGGTGAGTGGGAATATGCCGAGATGGGGAAGTTGGAATTTAATAAATAAGGGACCGAAGATCTTTTATGTAAGCGGTGGTTGGCCCCTGGTCAAAATAACAACAGTGCCCGGTACAAAGTAGGGATGTGACAATATATTGGAAAGGTGGAATATCATGGTACTTTGTGGGCCAAAGGTTATCAATATGCTTCCACCAAGAATCAGTATATCATTTTTAAAAGGTGTCACTGTTTGGGGGGGGAAAAAAAGGAACCAACAGGTTGCGACCAAAATCTTCCATTAGAGTAGTGTCTGCTTTAGCTCTCTGGTTACCATTGACGGCACTAGACGTACAATCCAGTTACTGAAACTAGAGCATCCACAGCCAGTCTTTTGTGGGCATTTAAAGGTCACTTCATGTTCATGTTAGGTCATTTACAGGCTACTTCCTGTTGGTTTTGAGTCACTTCCTTTTCAGTAATCCAAGATAGACTACAAGGGACTTTTAAATGCCCCCAAATCAGCAGGAAGTGACCCATAAATGCCTCAACAGCAAAAGGAATTGACCGAAAATCAGCAGAAAATGACGTCAAATGCCACAAAATGAACTGGTTCTCTGCTATTAGCTACAACTGATGGCCATGGATGTCCAATCTGTTTGAAGTGGGAGTGTGGCAGCGAATGAACATTATTGATAAACTCATTCCTGTTCACAGCAGAAAGATATAAAGACTTTTTTTCTTTGCTTATTGCTTGTTTCATGCAATGATTTCCTGACACATATATCGATAATTGTTTTATCGCCATATCCTGAGATCATTGTTATGATTATGATTATCGTGAGGTATCCAGAGATTTCCACCCCAAATGCAAACTCAGCAACTTTTTCGTTAGGACAATAGGGGTTAAAGCCATCGATTCCCACACGATAGTTGGAAAAATACCATTTGTGGCAACAGTTGCGTTTACAGTAAAATAAAATGTTTTTTCCTTAAAAAAATTGTTGTGACATGTCTTGGTCTTAAATTCTATTTATTTTTAAAGTCTTAATTATGTCTTTAAAAGCATTAAGTTCTACCTTCAAAATGGTGCAAGAACCCTGAACTCATTTCATCAACTGATCTCGGATTTAATACAGCTGTTTGGGGCACCCATTGTGGTTTGGAAGAAGAACTTGGAGTTGCATAACCCTTTGAGTTATTTAACCCTTTATTTGCTGTCGTCATTAGTAGTTCAAAGTTACTCTCCTGAGTGAATTAAATATGCAGTGGAAGGAAAATCAATATAAGGCATATAAATTTGACTATAAATAAGTATCTAAAGTAGCATATTGTCCAAAAAATGGATTTTAATATTCATATTAGAAGGCTAAAACTTGTGTATTAAATAGTTTCAGGTTAATTTATTTCAAGTACAAATAGAATCTCTCATGAATCAACTTTGGGTCCTGACCCTGTCTTAGGGAATTATTGTATTAGAACAGTTTTCATATAGTCGTCTACAGTCCCTTTCTAGTTTTAATTAATTTACCAGTATTGTAACTCCTTTATATTATCAGGTATCAGGACTTTAGTTTAACAATATATGAGTAAGGGATACATTATGCACCATTTATTGGAAAAACAAAATAGCTTGTTTTTAATTTAACTGTTTTTAATTGTGATTTTCCGTAATACCCTACAAATAATGGAACCACAAGCCAAGTTTAAAGTCACCGCCTTTTCCCCACAGCATAAATGCTTCAAAAGAAGACCAAACACTGGGACGGCTAGTGAATGATGATCATGTTCATCCAAACTGCAAAGTCAAAAGAATCATGGTTCGAGGGAGACCACACTTGTGTCTGTTCGCTATCAAAGACATCTTTCCAGGAGAAGAAATAACTTATAACTATGGTGATTCCTCTTGGCCATGGCGCTCACTGGTGAGTCAATGTTTTCATGTTATTTATTGTATGCTGCAAAATTTGATTGTCAAGTTGCAAAAAATCTTTTCAATGTGACTGAATCCTCCTGTTAAGTCCCAATTTAAATGAAGTGAGACTATTTTGAGACTGCATTTCCTCTGCGTGATTTCAGGCACCTTGTGAAGAGCAAAGTGACCTGAAGGTCCACGAACGTGAGCCACCATCAGAAAAGGCAAGTGGTGACTTGTACTAGGACAGTGACTTGGCACGTAAATATATTCATCATATTTTGTTTATTGAATGGAACATATTTTTTCTGTTTCAATTAATCAAATTTGGCTATGTTATTAACTCATCCACAGGAAGCCTTGGGTAAGAGTGAGGCTGAGAGGACAGGAGTCAGTCTTGGTCTTGTTTCATCCCATGATGAACCAGTAAGTGGACTCGATTTTTGTTATGGATTTACCGAAAGCAAAATTCTTGACCGAAATCGAAAACCGTATATTGGCAACACTTGGCTGAAAACGAAGGGCCAAAAATGCAAATGTATATAATTCATGTTTTATATACCGTAATTTGATCAGTTATTTACTTTCCGATTAATGCCCTTTGCGTTGGCATTTGTTCTACAACTCAGGAGGCACGAGACATTTTGTTTGAAAGGTGCCAATTCTGAAACCCCATGGGAAGGTGCGTTACCAGCGGCAGTGAGCGTTTTGTGTCAAACTCTAAATGGTGCTGGCGTCATCGTAGCAACACACGTCATGGCCGATGAAACTTTGATGAATGCGTATTCTTGGAAGTTTGGGACACTCTAAAGATGGGTCTCACCCCTCCAGTTGCAAAGCTAAATGAGATCTCGTTGTATGTATATAGTTCACAACAACAACAACAACAACAAAAAACTATTCCAATCTTGACGAAACTATTAAAGTTCTTTACAAGGCTATTACAATCTCTCCTTAAAATGAGACTTGGTGTGTTTATGTACAAGAAGCGGAATTGATCGAGTCGGATGATTTCTAGTGGCGACCGAGCAGAGCGAAATCGATCCCGGGCGAATTAAACAGCGACTGGCATAGGGGTGTGGAAGTCTCGGGGGAAAAAAATGTGACAAATAGAGGAAGTGATCGTACGATAAACCTATTGTTCTAAACCCCAGCAAATGCACATATTTGCATTTAAATCGTACTTTATTTCAATACTGTTCACTTGATTAATCTCTAAACTACTACTTGATGAGACGCGGGACATCATTGGAAAGGAAACTTCAGAACGCACATGCAGCCGCGATAAAGCAAATTTCTTTTCCTTCGTTTAATAATTTATATATTTCTTTGATTCACTAGAATACTTTTAAACCGCAGACATGTTGGCTGTGAGCCACTAGTGTTGCGTCTTGCCGTGTTTTGATTACGTCAGCAAAAGAGACTATATGGTTCTTCACACTATTCAGTTGTAAAGTTTCTTTTAACCGAAAACCAAAAATGCAAGTTTAGATATTTTCGGCCGGAAGTTTTTGGCGCCTGTTTTTTGTGACTTTAAAAAAATATAGTGTATAAATATTCTATTGTACTGTGGGTTCCAAATTTCAATTGTCAGGCTGCAAAAAATATCTTTTTGACTCAAGCCTCCTGTTATATTCCCAAATTAAGTCAAGTGAGAGTATTTTGAGACGGTGCATTTCCTCTGTAATTTCGGGCACCTTGTGAAGAGCAAAGTGATCTGAAGATTCACAAAAGTGAGCCAGCATCAGAAAAGGTAAGTGATGACTTGTACTAGCACAGTGACTTGGCTAGTTTAATATAGTCATCATATATTACGACTACAACCCCTAGCAAAAAGTATGGAATCACCAGTCTCGGACGAGCACTCAGACATTTTATTATGTAGAACAACCTCTGATGAAAAGCTTGAAAAAATAATGAATTAGTTCAAAAGTACAACTCTTTAGCATTCTAAAACACAAAAAAATGAATAAAAAACATTGTGGTGGTCAGTAAATGTTACATTTATAGAGCAAGTGCAGGGAAATATGGAATTACTTCATTCTGAGCAAAAATATATGGAATCATACTTTTCTTTGGTGCCGTTAGTGAGATTTACAAAGATGACTGCCTGAAGAAACCATCAAAATTCCCTAAGTCCTTGATGATATGGGGCTGCATTTCAGGCAAAGGCACTGGGGAGATGGCTGTGGTTAAATCTTCACTAAATGCACAAGTTTACATAGGAATTTTAGACAGCTTTCTTATCCCTTGAATTAAAAATGTATGGGGACAATGAAATCATTTTCCAAGATGGCAATGCATCGTGTTACAGAGCTAAAACTGTTAAAGCATTCCTTGGAGAAAGACTCATCCAGTCAATGTCATGGCCTGCAAATAGCCCAGATCTCAGCCCTATGGAAAACCTGTGGTGGAAATTGAAAAAAAAAATGGTCCACAGCAAGGCTCCGACCTGCAAGGATGATCTGGCAACTGCAATCAAAGAGAGTTGGCACCAAATTGATGAAGAATACTCATCAAGACCATGCCTCAGAGACGGAAAGCTGTCATAAAAGTCAGAGGTGGTACAACTAAATACTAGAGATGTGTTATTTCTTTGTTTCTCATTATTCCATACATTTTTCCTCAGAATTGAGTGATTCCGTACTTATTTCCCTGCACTTGCGCTATAAAAGTACCATTTACTGACCACCACAATGTTTTTTTTATTCATTTCTTTTAGTGTTTCTGAATGCTAAAGAGTTGCACTTTTGAACTAACTCATTATTTTTTTCAAGCTCTTTATCTGAGTTAGTTCTACATAATAACATGTCTGAGAGTGCTCATCCGAAACGGCTGATTCTATACTTTTTGCTAGGGGTTGTACATAGGTCTTGCTGCCTAGTGTACATTGCAGTCTAACCTGGTAGACAAGAGGGTAGCCTCCCTCTGCCTTCGGTGGGGGATCCTAACTGTTGTTTGTGCTAATGTACCAAACAGCAGCAGCTCAGAGTATCCACCCTTTTTGGAGTCCTTTGAGCTGGTGCTAGGGAGTATGCTTCTAGGGACTCCCTTGTTCCGCTGGGGGACTTTAATGCTCACATGGGCAATGACAGTGGGACCTGGAGGGGCGTCATAAAGCCCGGCAGACCCAAGCGTTTTATGAGGGTTTGCTGGAAACGCCTGGCGGAGACCCCTGTCCAGGGAGAAGCAGGGGACATTGAGCCCCAGTGGACCATGTTCCGCGCCTCTATTGCAGAGGAGGTTGACCGTAGCTCAGCCCGCAAGGTGGTCTGGGCCCGTCGTGTCAGCAATCCCGGAACCCGCTGGTGGACAGCAGTGGTGAGGGATGCCGTCAAGCTGAAGGAGTCCTATTGCACCTTTTTGGCCTGCGGGACTCCAGAGGCAGTTGATGGGTATCGACTGGCCAAGGAACATGCGTCTCTGGTGGTCACTGAGGCAAAAACGCAGGCATACGAGGAGTTTGCTAAAGCCTTCGACAACAACATCAGGACCTCTTCAAAGAAAATTTGGTCCATCGTTCGGCATCTCAGGAAGTGAAAGCATTGCACCACCATCACTGTGCATAGTGTGTTTGGGGCGCTGCAGACTTCAGTCTGGGATGTTGTGAGTTGTTGGGCCAAATACTTTATACTCGGTTATACTTTATACTCCTCGACTTTACCAACACACCTTCTCATGAGGAAGGGTTGAAGTCACTGAGGTGGTTAAAAAGCTCCTCAGTGGCAAAAGTGGGATGAAGGCTCTCGATGTTAAGGGGTTGTCTTGGTTGACACACCTCTGAAACATCGCGTGGACATCGGGGACAGTGCCCCTGGATTTTTTTTTCTCTTTCATGGAATCGCTAAGTTGGCTCTTTCATTAACATATTCACAGGAAGCCTTGGGTGGGAGTGAGGCCAAGAGGAGAGGAGTCAGTCCCGGTCTTGTTGAATCAAATGATGATACGGTAAGTGGACTATTTTTGTTATAGGTGTACCGAAAGCAAAATTCTTGGCCAAAACCAAAAACCCTATATTAGAAACACTTGGCCGTTCCAATGATGACACATTTTGTGGACAGTAGTTTTATGATTTTAATTTGCATTACCACACTGATTGGTGTTAAGAACAACATTTGAAAAGTGTATATATATTTTTAAAGTTTAACTAAATCTTATGACAATTTTTTTCAATACTTTAAAATGGCTACAATCTTTTTGTGATTTTTTTTTTTCTTTTTAAATATTTTCTGTTTAATTTTTGAATCCTGCCAAGTTTGTATTTTTACTGTACCAGAATTGTTTGATAGGCAGCAAGCTATGCTGTATGTGTCAGGTGTTCACCTGACTTACCTCCATTATGAGGACACCCGTTTTTTAGTCTCCCCTCCCCCACCTCCATATTTAACGTTGATCAGGCAGTACGCTAATATGTGTGTCAGGTGTTCACCTGACTTACCTCCATTATGAGGACACCTATTTTTTTAGTCTCCCCTCCCCCACCTACATATTTAACGTTGATCTGGCAGTACGCTAATATGTGTGTCAGGTGTTCACCTGATTTACCTCCATTATGAGGACACCTATTTTTTTAGTCTCCCCTCCCCCACCTACATATTTAACGTTGATCAGGCAGTACGCAAAGATGTGTGTCAGGTGTTCACCTGACTTACCTCCATTATGAGGACACCTATTTTTTTAGTCTCCCCTCCCCCACCTACATATTTAACGTTGATCAGGCAGTACGCAAAGATGTGTGTTTCAGGTGTTCACCTGACTTACTTCCATTATGAGGACACCTGTTTTTTAAGCTCCCGCCACCCACCTATATCTTATACGCTGATCAAGCAGTAAGCCAAGATGTATGTGTCTGCTGTTTACCCGACTCGCCTGCATTATGAAGAGACCTTTAATTATAAAACACCTATTAGTTTTCCCTCATTAGATTTCACATGTTGGTTTGTTGAAAATAAAACCTTTATTGGCTCCATGATCCCATAAAACGTGCAGAAGCTCTGGAATAATACATACTTTAGCCTTACAAAAAATTATTTTTATATTATATTGTTTATTGAATAATTTTTTTTTTTTTTTTCCTATTTCAAGTAATCTCTAATTTTTGTTTATTAATTTATCCACAGGAATCTGTGGCCGGCATTGAGGCAGAGATGACAGGAGTCAGTCCTGGTGTTGGATCATTCAAGGATAATACAGTGAGTTGACTGTATTTTGTGATGTCATGCTTTTGAATCCAATAATAATTTAGCTTTATTTGGCCATATGAAGATGCTCAAGAGTCAACACCTTACGGAACGATGTAACTACTTGATACAGAATACAGATTAGGACAGCCTAGAAGCAGTCCTGTGTGGACAGGGACATACAGTGGGACAAATAAGTATTTAGTCTACCACTAATTGTGCAAGTTTTCTTACTTGAAAATATTAGAGAGGCCTGTAATTGTCAACATGGTTAAACCTCAACCATGAGAGACAGAATGTGGAAAAAAAAAAAGAAACTCACATTGTTTGATTTTTAAAGAATTTATTTGCAAATCATGGTGGAAAATAAGTATTTGGTCAATACCAAAAGTTCATCTCAATACTTTGTCATGTACCCTTTGTTGGCAATAACGGAGGTCAAACGTTTTCTGTAACTCTTCACAAGCTTTTCACACACTGTTGCTGGTATTTTGGCCCATTCCTCCATGCAGATCTCCTCTAGAGCAGTGCTGTTTTGGGGTTGTTGTTGGGCAACACACTTGCAACTCCCTCCGCAGATTTTCTATGGGGTTGAGACCTGGAGACTGGCTAGGCCACTCCAGGACCTTGAAATGCTTCTTATGAAGCCACTCCTTTGTTGCCCTGGCTGTGTGTTTGGGATCATTGTCATGCTGAAAGATCCAGCCACGTCTCATCTTCAATGCCCTTGCTGATGGAAGGAGATTTTCGCTCAAAATCTCTCAATACATGGCCCCATTCATTCTTTCCCTTACACAGATCAGTCGTCCTGGTCCCTTTGCAGAAAAACAGCCCAAAAGCATGATGTTTCCACCCCCATACTTCACAGTGGGTATGGTGCAATTCAGTATTCTTTCTCCTCCGAAAAAAGAGAACCTGTGTTTCTACCAAAATGTTCTATTTTGGTTTCATCTGACCATTACACATTCTCCCAGTCCTCTTCTGGATCATCCAAATGCTCTCTAGCGAACCGCAGACGGACCTAGACGTGTACTTTCTTCAGCAGGGGGACACGTCTGGCAGTGCAGGATTTGAGTCCCTGGCGGCGCATTGTGTTACTGATAGTAGCCTTTGTTACTGTGGTCCCAGCTCTCTGTAGGTCACTCACTAGGTCCCCCCCCCCACCCCCCCGTGTGGTTCTGGGATTTTTGCTCCCCGTTCTTGTTATCATTTTGACGCCACGGGGTGAGGAGGGAGTTGAAAGTCCGTGTTGCCCAACGAACGCCCCAAAACATCACTGCTCTAGAGAAGATCTGCATGGAGGAATGGGCCAAAATACCAGCAACAGTGTGTGAAAAGCTTGTGAAGAGTTACAGAAAACGTTTGGCCTCCGTTATTGCCAACAAAGGGTACATAACAAAGTATTGAGATGAACTTTTGGTATAGACCAAATACTTATTTTCCACCATGATTTGCAAATAAATTCTTTAAAAGTCAAACAATGTGATTTTCTGTTTTTATTTTTTTTCCACATTCTGTCTCATGGTTGAGGTTTAGCCATGTTGACAATTACAGGCCTGTCTAATATTTTCAAGTGGGAGAACTTGCACAATTAGTGGTTGACTAAATACTTATTTGCCCCACTGTACTTACTAGATCTGACAACAAGCTAGTGTGTCAAGTGTTCATGTGATGTACTTGATTTTTGCAGGCACTTCTTTTTCCTGTGTTTAAATGTTTCAATAAAGTTGTACCTCTAGATATGAATTTGTCCAAGGACTTTAAGATAAAATGGTCATATGTTGAGCGGGATTTCCCAAAAGAATACTTAATACTATAATTGGGTTAATTCGTTTCAAAGCCCAAAAACGATGAGAAAAGTAATTAGATTACTCACAACTGACAAAAATGACGCTGTTATTAACAACACTGGTTATGTGGACTTCTGATCTGCCAGCTTGTTGTCTTCTGTCATCTTCTAAAATTACAACTGGCTGACGACTCTTCAGATGTTCATTCGTGGCCGACAAGCTTGGCGTTGCAGACTGCACACGACCGTATACCCTCCTTTGTTTCGTTGAAATAAGTCCATGCTTTGGCTACAATGGTGTGCTTTTTTTGGCTTTGTGTCGCTTTACCCGCTTGCGCTCCGCCATCCTCAACTTTCTACATTATAAATATATATATATATTTATTTATTTTAACCCTTTATTAACCGTCGACGGAATGGTGTGCTCGACGCATTTATGTCATTGACGACGTCGACTAGTCGGGACAGCTCTAGTCTCTTTATCCTTAATCCATATCAGCAAAAGGCGTTTAATCTCTTCCGACATAGCGCTCTGACGTTTATAGAGAATAGTTGCCCCCTTGGATGCTTTGACCATTTTGATGGCTTCCATCTGCTTGAGAACCTTCCAGATCATAGACATATTCCTGTCGTGTTGAACCCTCTTGATTGTCATACTTTTTTTTTCTTTTTTTAGTGCCACCATAGAATGTTTGGTGCAGTTCTCGGTGCTTTGGAAAATTGTGAAGACTGCACTGGGCCTGTCTCCAGTTTAAAATGGCTTGGTGTGACATGCAAATGTTTGTATTTTTCATTACTTAAACAGATATTTTATTAGATTACTGAAAATATTTGTTGAACT
Organism: Corythoichthys intestinalis; assembly: GCF_030265065.1. Taxonomy (NCBI): domain Eukaryota; kingdom Metazoa; phylum Chordata; class Actinopteri; order Syngnathiformes; family Syngnathidae; genus Corythoichthys; species Corythoichthys intestinalis. Next base: position 2,838,279 of record NC_080399.1, on the reverse strand, counting down.
AAAGCAAAATTGTTCACTTTAATGGTTCTCTTAAATGTGCTTTTAGTATGTTCAAGATCATGGCATAAATCCTGTTTTTTGAAGAAGAATTCATCACTGGTATGTTTGTCTTCATAAGCATTTGAACTTTTGCTCCAAACTGTTTGATATTTGAACTGTGACATATGACTTATGTCAACATTTTTTTTTTTTTTTTTTGCTGTTTAGGATGCTACTAAGTCTTGGGATCATGTTTCTGACTCTGAAATCAGTGATTCAGGTTCAGACGATGTCTACCTTCCATCAAGAAGCTCTGATGGATCCAGCTCTGATTTTCCTACTGACACTGAACATAATGAGGATGCACAATCGGTAATCTTGCCATATCTTGGACAAGTTAAACCACTTCCTTCTGAAGGAAAAACAAAGAGAGTTCCGCTGTTGGAACAGAAGGCCTCCAAATCTGACTGCATCAATGACCAACCCTGTTCTGATAATGGAGTGACTCATCGTGATAACTGGATTATTTCAACAAATACGGCCGAGCAGCCTCCCACCCCGGCTGAGCCTCTTCCTAGCATATCAACTCAACAAATCTCTTCTTGCACTTTAAAGAATTACTGCTATGTTTGCAAAAAAGCCCAATCCAAAATTTCTCGGCACTTTAAAAAGCATGAGAAAGAAGATTTGGACATTGCCCGAGCATTGTCATTACCCAAGAACTCAAAAGAGAGAAAAATGTTATTGGATAAGTTGCGGAACAAAGGAAATTATGAGCATAATCAGGAGGTAATAAATAGCCATAGTGGATCACTGAAAGTCAGAAGAAGAGCTGGATCATCAAAAGTCTCTGAGAACTCCAAAAGGTATGTCCATTGTACATATTGCAAAGGTATGTTTCTTCGCAAAGAGCTGTGGCGCCACACAAAAAGGTGTCCATTAAAGAAAAAAACTGAGGACCATCAAAGGAGCAAAGTCTTATCTCTGGCTGATATGGCGGAGTCAACCAGCTGTCACACCATTTCCACTGGCGTGTGGAAGGTGCTCGGAAAGATGAGGCAAGACGACATAGGATCTGTAGTGCGCAATGATTTCATCATATTGCAACTGGCCCAGTCGCTGTACAACAAGCATGGGAATGATCCCACAAAATTTGAGTACATTAGGACAAAGGTTCGGGAAATGGGTAGACTTTTATTGACTCTAAGAGTGATGTATTCTATTCAAAGCTTTGAAGATGGTGTAAAACCAAACAACTTCTACAAAATTGTTAATGCTGTGAAAAGAGTTTCAGGATATGATGAAGAGAAAAACTCGTATTCCACACCAAGTCTTGCCCTGAAGTTGGGGCACTCGTTGAAAAAAATTGGGGACATTATTCTTTGCAGAGCTATAGCAGCAGAGGATGAACATTTGACAAAAGCAACTGAACGATTCATCAGACTCTGCTCAAAAGAATGGGCCGGATATGTCTCTCACACTGCACTGGCTACTTTGAGAAAGTCAAGGTTCAATCAACCATCCATCATACCATTCACAGAGGATGTGCAAAAGTTACATAAATACCTGGAGGAGAACTCGGCTATTGCCATACACAACTTAAAAAAACATGAGTCTCCTCAGGCATATGGAGAACTTGCAAGGTTGACACTTTCACAAATAATACTCTTTAATAGACGCCGTGCAGGTGAAGTTTCAAAAATGTCTCTGGAATCCTTCAAGAAAAGAGACCAAACTGAGCTTCATGGTGATGTAGCTGCCAGTCTGTCACTTTTTGAACAGAAGCTAGCAAGGCACTTTAGCAGAGTGGAAATTATGGGTAAAAGAGGCAGGAAAGTGGCAGTTTTGTTGAACCCTGAGGTTGTTTGTGCGACAACACTTCTCGTAGAGAAAAGACAGATGTGCAATGTGCACAAGGACAACCCTTTCCTATTTGGAAGGCCAGAATGCCCCTTCACAAGCCACTACAGAGGACAGGATTGTGTTAGAACATTTGCACGCTTGTGTGGCGCAAAGAATCCACAGTATCTGAGGTCTACACAACTTCGAAAGCACATTGCGACCCAATCCCAAATCTTGAACCTTAAGAACAACGAACTGGATCAACTGGCTAACTTTTTGGGCCATGATATTAGAGTTCACAGAGACTTTTACCGTCTGCCAGAAGCCACGATTGAAGTGGCAAAAATCACGAAGATTCTGCTTGCTATGGAGAAAGGAACGTTGGCACAGTTCAAGGGGAAGTCTCTTGATGAGATTGAGATTGAAGGTATGTAGTGGTAAGGCACACTAATTGACAAAGCTCAAATTTGCAAGAAATAATAGTTATATTCATTATTTTCCTAAATTGGGAATATAAACAAATATTTGGAATGCAAAAAGTACAAGCAGAAGATTTATATTTTTGCCTTTTTCCCCCAAGATAAATTGGATCCAGAAATGTATGGTGAGTTGGATGATGGAGACGACAAAGTGGATGAGGATGATGAAAGCAGCAGTGACGATGAACACAACGAAGGTGAAAGAGGGAGAGACGAAGAAAATGGTGGAGACGAAGACGGAGGCACGGGGAGAGACGAAGAAAATGGTGGAGACGAAGACGGAGGCACAGGGAGAGACGAAGAAAATGGTGGAGCCGAAGACGGGGGCACAGGGAGAGACGAAGAAAATGGTGGAGACGAAGACGGAGGCAGAGGTTGTCCCCTTGGACTAATGGGTATGTATTAAATGTCTTGTGCATTTGCGGCATTATGTCGCTCAAAAACCATATTTTTTGGCATTGTGGTATTGATTTAATAAACCCTATGATAAATGGATCTAATAAGGATGATGAAGAACGATACTATCAGGGTACCATCATTGGTGTGGTTTAGGAGTTAAAGGCATGGACAAAAATATTGGCAATCCTGAAATGTTTCCCAAAAATCCATTTCTACCACAATTTGTTGAAATTTGAAATGTTGGTATGCACGTTTATTAATTGCTATATTCCATTATAAAGACACAAAATGATGAAGAAAAAAAGCACAAATTGATACGTTTTTAAACAAAACATAAAAAAAAAAAATGGCCCAGGGAATATTATTGGCTCCTTGTAAAAAAGAGTGGGGGGTGGTGAAGCCACCTAGAATAGGGCTGCCCAAGTCCGGTCCTCGAGAGCCCCTATACAGCTTGTTTTCCATGTCTCCCTCCTTTAACACACCTGAATCAAATGATCAGCTCATCAGCAAGCTCTGCAAGAGCCTGATAATGATCCTGATTATTTGAGTCAGGTGTGTTGAAGGAGGGAGAAATGGAAAACAAGCTAGATAGGGGCTCTCGAGGACTGGACTTGGGCACCCCTGACCTAGAATGTTTAAAATTTGACCTTGCTGTTGTATGCTTGTCATGAAGGGAAAAATTGTATAAGGATTTAAGAAGCTAAAATAGTAAAAGCATTTCTCATAAGGAGAAATTATGAATTTTCAGGAAACATTCCAGAGGTTGCAATACTTTAGTTTATGCCTGTATTTGTCTATGTGCAAGTATCTGCAATGACCAAAGTAGTGCTGATAGATGTTTTGTTCTCTTTTGACCAGAAAACGAAAGAATGGAGATCGACGAAGAGCAAAACAGTTCCTCTGGTAATACAAAATAAAGCTATTGCAGTCAGTAATATCTGTCTTTGTTGCCAATAAGAACACAAGCCAATATAAACTTTTAATCAATTAGCGGTTAGTCTGATACTGGAGATTAGCTTTGCAACCCTCTTCCAGGAGCCTGATAGGTGGCATTAGGTAAAATTGCATGTACTGTTTATAGTGATTCATACTGCAGTAACAGTTTGCAAGATTTCAGTGGCTGTGGAATTTTTTTTAGTTTGCAGTTAGGATATTTAATGTAATTTCAGAAATTTTAAATTTTTGTTTTAGGAAAACGAAAAACAACTATATTGACTGAGGATTTGGTCAAGACTTCCAAAGGTACAGTCATTTCTTTATAATTGCAGTGATGTTACAGCTATGTTTCAGTGATTAGTTTTGTTTAGGGAAAAAAAGTCTCCTTGAATGGATTGAATTTTATACTGTCTATAGTAACAGAATTTGTTGCTTCTCCAGGACAGAAGAAAAAGTGTGTCGTCAGCAGTTCCAGAGGTATCTAATCCATTTATTCCAGTAATTCATCCATAATTAACAATTAAAAGCTAAATAACAAATTTTTTAAAGTACATTTGTTCATAGAATACGCTAGGTATTCCATACAGTGTACAGTGGGGAGAACAAGTATTTGATACACTGCCGATTTTGCTGGTTTTCCTACTTGCAAGCCATGTAGAGGTCTGTAATTTGTATCGTAAGTTCTCTTCAACTGCGAGGGACGGAATCTAATACAAAAATCCAGAAAATCACATTGTATAATTTTAAATAATACATTTGTATTAACTGCATGAAATAAGTATTTGATACATTACCAACTCGTAAATATTTCGGCTCTTAGTTCTTTTTTAAGAACCCCTCCTGTTCTCCACTCATTACCGGAGGAAACATCTTTTTTTGGGGCTGCTGCTCTGCCATGGGTACAGGACGACTGCACCGTATTGAGGGGAGGATGGATGGGGCTATGTATCGCCAGATCTTGGCTGACAACCTCCTTCCTTCAGTGAGAGCCCTGAAGATGGGTCGTGGCTGGGTCTTCCAGCATGACAACGACCCAAAGCACACCACCAAGGCAACTAAAGAGTGGCTCCGTAAGACGCATCTTAAGGTCCTGGAGTGGCCTAGCCAGTCACCAGATCTGAACCCGATAGAAAAATCTATGGAGGGAGCTGAAAGTCCGTGTTTCCCGGCAGCAGCCCCGAAACCTGAAGACTCTGGAGAAGATCTGCATGGAGGAGTGGGCCAAAATCCCTGCTGCAGTGTGTGCAAACCTTGTCAAGGACTACAGGAAACGTTTGGTATCTGTAATGGCAAACAAAGGTTTCTGTACCAAATATTAAGTTTGATTTTTGTGATGTATCAAATACTTATTTCTTGCAATTAAATACAAATTTATTATTTAAAAATCATACAACATGATTTTCAGTTTTTTTTTGTATTCGACTCCGCCCCTCACAGTTGAAGAGAACTTATGATACAAATTACATACCTCTACATGCTTTGCAAGTTGGAAAACCAGCAAAATCGGCAGTGTATCAAATACTTGTTCTCCCCACTGTACACTGTATATGATATCTTTCCCCTAACAGTCACTGGCTTTCCAAACAAATTAACATTTATTTCTCCAGATTTTTTAATATGCTATTGGTACTAAAAAGCACATCACTTTGAAAGAAACCTTCATTATGCTTGTGAAGGACAGAAATTACCTGGTTGAGTCATATGGGACTCGGACACCAAATGGGCAACTGCTATGGTGTTCTCACCGTAATCATGATAATTTCCCTCTAAATTTTTAATTTAACAATAATTATAAGTAGAACATAATTAAATAATATTTCACTAGCTCAAATGTTATTTTCAATAAAATTTACACTAAGCACCTATTGTCTTGAATCTTAACATATGGCATTTTCATTGACAGAGATCAAACGCAGAAAATATGTGAAGAGGCCATGGAGCAACGCCGAAATCAGCGCTGTCATGAAATTCTTCAAAACCCACATCGAAAAAGGGAAATTGGCAAGTAAGATTGAGTGTGAACAATGCAAACTAGCTGAGGACCCGATTTTGAAGAATAGAACCCTTCAAAATATTAGGGATTTTGTGAGGAACCGTGGCCTTAAGTTAAAAAAATAGGTTCTAATTAAGTATTTATGTTAACTTTTATTAGTGCAATATTTGGTTTACATTTTATTTGATTTTTTGCAGAAAAATGACTTTTTTTTTTTTTTTTTTTTTTTTGTGTGTGAAAGGCAAGTTCAGGTTGTCCTTATTTTTTTTTTCTTGCACATTGTTTTAAGTTATGATAAAAGTATTAGAATTGATTCATGGCCAAGTGGGCATTTTTATAGACAGGAGTTAAGGGGTTACTTGAACAGTTTTTTCAAAAGTTGTTAATGTTTGTTGAACAATAAAGCACTTTCTAATAAGGTTGTACTGTAGCGTTGTTAGATTAAATAGGTTCTAATTAAGTATTTGTTAACTTTCATTAGTGCAATATTTGGTTTACATTTTATTTGAAGATTTTTTGCAGAAAAATGACTTTTTTTGTGAAAGGCAAGTTCAGGTTGTTGTCCTTATTTTTTTTCTTGCACATTGTTTTAAGTTATGATAAAAGTATTAGAATTTATTCATGGCCAAGTGGGCATTTTTATGGACAGGAGTTAAGGGGTTATTTGAAATGTTTTTTCAAAAGTTGTTAATGTTTTTTGAACAATAAAGCACTTTCTAATAAGGTTGTACTGTAGCGTTGTTAGGTTAAATAGGTTCTAATTAAGTATTTATGTTAACTTTTATTAGTGCAATATTTGGTTTACATTTTATTTGAAGATTTTTTGCAGAAAAATGACTTTTTTTGTGAAAGGCAAGTTCAGGTTGTTGTCCTTATATTTTTTCTTGCACATTGTTTTAAGTTATGATAAAAGTATTAAAATTTATTCATGGCCAAGTGGGCATTTTTATAGACAGGAGTTAAGGGGTTATTTGATCAGTTTTTTCAAAAGTTGTTAATGTTTGTTGAACAATAAAGCACTTTCTAATAAGGTTGTACTGTAGCGTTGTTGTACAATTATTTCTGTGAGCATTCCTTACTGTAATCAGTTTCACAGTCATCAAAATCAGTGATTGTCACATCTTTTTCAAGGTCTTTTTAATCCGGAACACTTTGTGTAGCTGTTTGAAGTCTAGCTGTTTTGGCTCTGCTGTGCATCCTGCTTGAGGGGAGGGCTGTAAACATTCTATGGGCAAGGTGAGTGAGGTTCTTCAGAATACTGGTGCGAGGTAGTCATTGAAATTATTTGCTGATTTATCTGCTGAAGAACATTTTCTACACCATGCAGTGAAGCAAGATGTTAAGTTAATGACCATTGGGCATTTGGAAAAAAAATTATGGTTGAGGTTTTCAGTATCAGCAGCCTTCAATTACCCGACGCCCAGGTTGATCAATTATGACAGCAGTGTCGCTCAAGCTACTGTTCTGACATTGCAAGCACGCTGTTAAGAGAATCATCCAGATAAACTTTCTCTTTAGGATTTCAGATTGCACCAGTGGTACTAATGGTGTGTTCACTCTTTAGTGATAAATTTGATTTGCCATATAAAACTAGGGTCGACAGTAGTATAGGACCAGCAGGATCATCAAATGTTTTATTCCGATTGTGTGAGTGCATAGTTCATGTCTGGGTAATGTCCTGTCAAACCAGTGTGGTCCTCACAAACAAGGGTTTTGTTTGGGTTGTGTGTATGTATACTGTATATGTGTGGGTAATGTCCTGTCAAACCAGTATTGTCCTCACAAACGAGGCTTTTGTCTGGATTTTGTGTATGTATGTGTGGATAATGTCCTCTCAAGCCAGTGTGGTCCTCACAAACAAGGGTTTTGTTTGGGTTGTGTGTATGTATACTGTATATGTGTGGGTAATGTCCTGTCAAATCAGTATGGTCCTCATAAACAAGGGTTTTGTCTGGATTGTGTGTCCCTACCCTTGAAGTTTACAGTCACCGAGACAATTTCGTGTTTTCCATGAAAACTGTTTAATCAAACGACTTACAAAATAAATAGGAAATATATTCAAAACTATTGACAGGGTTAAAAATAATTTTTATTTGAAAATTCTCCTTGAAACTGCTTTCGATAAAGAATGCTTCACTTGCAACAATTACAGGATTGACCTTTGGCATTCTAGCTGTTCATTTGTCGGTCATGTAAAAAAAAAAAAAAAAAATCACTCATCCTTCAAGAAGACGTTCCCATTAAATGGATGAGCTTGATGGGCACGTCATGTGTACCATGCAGCCAAGCTTCAACAGCAGCTCAATCGATTGAGATCAGGTGACTGTGCGAGTCACTATTACAGATCGAATACCAGCATTCTGCTTCTTCCCAAAATAGTTTTTAAAATGTGAGGGTGTTCTTTGGGTCATTTTTTCTGTTGTGGCATGAAATGGGCTTTTATACCCTGTACAAATATCCCACTTCACCATTACATTACTCCCACCATGCTTGACAGAGGGCTTCAAGCACTCTATGGGATTCTCTTTAAGGTAAAAGGGTTTTTGAAAAAGGAAGGCTATCGCTCCATTTTGCATTGTCATGCCATTCCCTGCAGACAATGCATGAACGAAGCCCATTTCATCCTACAGTAGGACGATGACGCAAAGTACACCTCCAAACTATGCATGAACTATCTAGGGAACAGGTGCTAGTATTCTATCTTCAGTGGAGTGGCCAGCACAATTACCAGAGCTCAAACCCAATGAATTAATGTGGGAGTAGCTTCACCAAATGGTACGCGAAAAAGTGCCAATCAAGCCAATCCAATTTATGGAAGGGACTTCTGGAAGCGTGGGGTCAAATTTCTCAAGATTAAATTGACATATTTACAGCTAGAATGACAAAGGTCTACAATGTTCCAGTTAATGCAAAAGGAGCCTTAAAGTGAAGTTTGAGGGGGGGAAAAACATATAATATGTGTGTGTATGGAGAATGTCTTGTTAAATCAATGTGGTCCTTACAAACAAGGGTTTTGTCCTGAATGTGTGTCATATGACCCTTAAAACCAGGTGTGCCCCCCTAAGCCACCATTGTACTAGGAAACGCCCCCTCCCGCCCCGTCCTCGTAATGCTGGAAAATGTCAGGTGGCCATATCTACAGATTCTTTCACAATATTTGAATTCTAAATAGACAGGAATTTTTCTCAATTTTTTTGGACCAGTTTTATCTTTGTTGGACCTCTCTAGGACAAAGGGAAAGGTAGGTCCCCATAAACCACCACTGGACCGGTTTGAGAAAAATGCCCTGATAAACCACCCAAACCTGTATGTGTGTGTGTGTGTGTGTGTGTGTGTGTGTGTGTGTGTGTGTGGCATCAATTTGCTTCCATAAAAAACAACAACAACAAAGACAACAAGTGGTTCATTCTGCATATTGTCACCCAACGGTGTATTTTGTAAAATTAATTTAATAAAGTCAAACAGTGGTGTATAGACATTTTACATTAAAAAAAAAAAAAAAAATGTACATACATACATATTTTTATTTGAAAATGTTTCAACTTAATGATTTCAATTTAGAGACCAGTCCACTTGCTTTTAATTGTACATAGGACAAAACATGATTGACTAATAAATTACTAATAAACATTCTCACCGCAGGGCTTCGTTGCTGACGGGGCGCTACCAGACCCGTTCGGGCATCTTCCCCGGAGTTCTGTACCCCGGTTCCGTGGGCGGCCTCCCGCTGAACGAGACCACCATCGCCGAGGTGCTGAAGCCGCTAGGCTACGCCACGGCCGCCGTGGGCAAGTGGCACCTGGGTCTCGGGCCCAATGGAACGTTCCTTCCCACCAAGCAGGGCTTCGACGAGTTTCTGGGCATACCGTACTCGCATGACATGGTCAGTTTTGTCCGAAGTATCACTAGCAATGTGACTGACGGTCTGACCATACATGGTTGTAATAAAGCATCACGTTAATGGTACACATACTATTTAACTCTGATAACTACCAACCCATATATCATGTAAATACTGCACATATACATTTTTTGGTCTGTGTATCTTTTTTTTTTTTTTTTCAGTCATAAATATGTTATGTACAGTGGCAAACAGGTCTGAGTTAAAATCTTAAATGGTGCATTGCTGCCATCTACTGGTGGTTTTTGTAATATTAGTCTTCTTTCACCTCATATTATTCAATTTTTTTAAAATGCCGTTTTAAAATCACAAATGGATTTTTTTAATAAATTCTGCATTAATTTTTTTTTTTTTTTTCATCAAGTTTTTTTTTTTTTTTTTTAAATCCTTTCAGGGATATTCAAAAGCAATGCGGCCATTGAAAAGTTGGTATTGAAGCCTTTTTTTTTTTTTTTTTGAATATAAATTATAAACCAGTATTATGTAATATTTTTGGTAATTCATTTGATTGATCTATTGATTGATTGATTATGCCATAAATTGGAAAAAACTGCCAGACGCAGAAGCCATTTTTTTATATTTAAAAAAAAAAAACTGCCATATGCCAAAAGCCATTTTGCCATATGCAAAAACAACTGCCATATGTAAAAAAATGCCATATGCCAAAAGTTACTTTGCCATATGTTAAAAAAAAACACAAAAAAAAACGCCATAGGCCTATGCCAAAAGTCATTTTGCCATATGCTCAAAAAACTTCCATATGCCAAATGCCATTTTGCCATATGTAAAAATTTGCCATATGTCAAATACCACTTTACCAATTTCCACTCTCCAGATTTGATCTGTACAAATAAAAAAACCTAAGTTTTCAAGTTTGGGCATGTAAAAAGGACAATTGATTTTCGCATACCCAAGCTTGAAAATGGGTCAATTCGGACCCGAACACATTACGAATTAACAGGGAGCAGCTGGATTCAGCCATGTTAAACCAGTTACAGTGGGGCAAATAAGTATTAAGTCAACCACCAATTGTGCAAGTTCTACTTGAAAAGATTTGAGAGGCCTGTAATTGTCTACATGGGTAAACCTCAACCATGAGAGACAGAATGTGGAAGAAAAAAAAAACAGAAAATCACATTGTTTGATTTTTAAAGAATTTATTTCCAAATCAGAGTGGAAAATAAGTATTTGGTCACCTACAAGCAAGCAAGATTTCTGGCTGTTAAAGAGGTCTAACTTCTTCTAACCTGGTCTAACAAGGCTCCACTCGTTACCTGTATTAATGGCACCTGTTTTAACTCATTATCAGTATAAAAGACACCTGTCCACAATCTCAGTCAGTCACACTCCAAACTCCACTATGGCCAAGACCAAAGAGCTGTCGAAGGACACCAGAGACAAAATTGTAGACCTGCACCAGGCCGGGAAGACTGAATCTGCAATAGGTAAAACGCTTGGTGTAAAGAAATCAACTGTGGGAGCAATTATTAGAAAATGGAAGACACACAAGACCACTGATAATCTTCCTCGATCTGGGGCTCCATGCAAGATCTCACCCCGTGGCGTCAAAATGATAACAAGAACGGTGAGCAAAAATCCCAGAACCACACGGGTGACCTAGTGAATGACCTACAGGGAGCTGGGACCACAGTAACAAAGGCTACTTTCAGTAACACATTGCGCCGCCAGGGACTCAAATCCTTCACTGCTAGACGTGTCCCCCTGCTGAAGAAAGTACACGTCCAGGCCTGTCTGCTGTTCGCTAGAGAGCATTTGGATGATCCAGAAGAGGACTGGGAGAATGTGTTATGATCAGATGAAACCAAAATAGAACTTTTTGGTAGAAACACAGGTTCTCGTGTTTGGAGGAGAAAGAATACTGAATTGCATCTGAAGAACACCATACCCACTGTGAAGCATGGGGGTGGAAACATCATGCTTTGGGGCTGTTTTTCTGCAAAGGGACCAGGACGACTGATCTGTGTAAAGGAAAGAATGAATGGGGCCATGTATCGTGAGATTTTGAGTGAAAATCTCCTTCCGTCTGCAAGGGCATTGAAGATGAGACCTGGATGGGTCTTTCAGCATGACAACGATCCCAAACACACAGCCAGAGCAACAAAGGAGTGGCTTCGGAAGAAGCATTTCAAGGTCCTGGAGTGGCCTAGCCAGTCTCCAGATCTCAACCCCAGGGAGTTGAAAGTCCGTGTTGCCCGACAACAGCCCCAAAACATTACTGCGCTAGAGGAGATCTGCATGGAGGAATGGGCCAAAATACCAGCAACAGTGTGTGAAAAGCTTGTGAAGAGTTACAGAAAACGTTTGGCCTCCGTTATTGCCAACGAAGGGTACATAACAAATTATTGAGATTAGGGCTGCAGCTAACGAATATTTTAGTAGTCGATTAATCGATGGACTAGTTAGTTCGGATAATCGAGTAATCAGATAAGGAACCTGAATAATTCAAATACATGAGCTGAGCCTCAATCGGTATAATTTTTTTTTTTTTAATGAGGCTCTATGTACAAGAAAAAAAAATGGCTAGCTTACATAGAAAAAGTTCGCTAGCTTAAGTGCTGTAAAATGCTAAAGTTTTTAGTTTTACAATGCTCTGAACAAATTTTTCACATATTCCCACAAAACGGTTGAATATACCTAAACTAAATTATGAATGCATTAAAAAACATTAGCTCAAATAAAAACTTATCTTACTTTGGTCTTACCAGGGAGCAGTTGGATTCAGCCATGTGAATTGAGGCAGTCCAGAGGGCAATGTATCCACCCTAATCAATAAAACTTTCAAAATAAACCATTACAATGCCACTTTAATTAAACGAATACTCGAAGCAACAAAATTTAATTCGAATATTTTTTTCTAATCGAATACTCTAGTTCAATCGATTAATTGTTGCAGCACTAATTGAGATGAACTTTTGGTATTGACAAAATAATTATTTTCCACCATGATTTGCAAATAAATTATCAAAAATTAAACAATGTGATTTTCTGTTTTTTTTTTCCACATTCTGTCTCTCATGGTTGAGGTTTACCCATGTTGACCATTACAGGCCTCTAATATTTTCAAGTGGGAGAACTTGCACAATTAGTAGTTGACTAAATACTTATTTGCCCCACTGTATGTCATATTCACTGTTGCCACATGAAGGTAGCATATCCTCCCAAATCATAAATCTAAATTGCAACACCGTCAAAGCAAACTATTACAGTGCCGCTCTAATTTAACAAATTATTATTAATAATTATTGAAGGGAAAAAGTACCGTTCTCGCACACACCATGTTATTGTTTGCATTAGTCTTAACACATTCATCTAACTATAGTTTAGGCAGGCTTCACTCAGTGCCCTTGACACAGTAAAGTTAATCACCTTACCGGCGCTCATGAGGGGGAAAAGGAAAAATGGTACCGTTTCTCGTAGGCACCGTCTAACTGTTTGCATTACTCGAACACACGTAATATAATCAATCAGGGAATAGTATCATTTCTCATATTCACTGTAGGACTGCACTACTCTAACACACCTAATGTAAAATAAATAGCACCCATAGTTTAAAGAAACAGACTAAATACGAGGGCTGCAGCTATCAAATATTTTAGTAATGGAGTAATCGACTGAAAATTCTATCGATTAATCGAGTAATCGGATAAAACAAATATATTTTTAGGTGAAGAGCAATTATAAATATACATGAGAAAACAAGACATTTCATCTAATCTTGAACCATTTTCAGTCAATCAATGTCTTTATTTTCGATGTATATTGTTGAAAACAGCCAACAATTGCGTAACTAGAATTTTAAAAAAAAAGACTAATTCACTGCTTTCACTCAAAAAACCTTTAGCGCTTATAAAAGATATATATATATATATATACTGTATATACATATCTTACCTAAAAATGCCGTTACACTTGATAACACACATCACTTAAAAGTTAGGATTTTTTCCCACGTGTTTCAATTGAATTTCTCTTTGTGTCAAGCCATTTTTAAGTTCTAGTTAAGTTTTAGTCTAAACTGTAAGTCCTGATAGGATTTTGAGTTTTTGCAGTGTTCAAAATAAATGTATGATACAGGCTGTATTGGAGCACATTAGGGACCAGTGCTACTTGGTGTTTTATCCAGCAATGACTACTGAGCTAAAATTGATAGTTAGCATGATTAAGTTTTTATTTTACACCCTCATCACTCCACAATGCTATGTTATGTTAAAGCCTGTATGTAAGACACGTTAGCCACGCATCGACAGTGGTCATAATTAATTGAAACCTAGCCCTCCGCAGGGCTAACGTTACGTGAGCTAGTAGCAACAGTAACGTTAATCTTATTTATTAGCGTTTAGCGCTCTGCTGCTTTAAGATGGCGGCTGTTTACTAACGCTGCCCAGACGCAGCCGAGTCTGTCATTTCGCATCTAGTTCAACATACATGTGATCTCTATGAGACGCATCAGACTCTACCTGTACCAACGTAGCATCGTGCGGGCTAGTATTTAGCAACGTTGGCGTCGTTTGTGGCGGCTGTTGGCTGCAGTAAGTTTTTTTTTTTTCCTTCTTCCTCTCCGCACGTGACAGCGCGTTGTCCCGCATTAAAAGTAGTCCGAGCAAAACGTGATGCTTAGAGCTGTCAAAATAAACGATTACTCGAGGTGAATAGAATTACTCGGATCAGTTTTTAAAATCGAGTTACTCGAGTTGCTCGAGTACTCGTTTCAGCTCTACTAAATACACAACGCCATCTTATCACAGAAGCCCAAAACGTGTGCGCCACGAGCAAGATTGACGCACCAGCTCTGGCAATCAGTCCTCCCGACAAACGAACAAGGACAAAGACCAGCGCGCTTTGTCCTAAAACAAGTAGTGCCAGCCCGGATAACAAAGTTGATAGCAGGCACTTGTGACGTTAAGACCAGCGTCGTTCGCTGTGGCAACCACATCCCATCCACGCACCTAAACAGCCCGAAACCGGCCAGAGATGGATGATCCCAAAGCATCGCCCGGACACACCTTCGGCCGGCTCACAGACTTAAAAAAAGCTGGACACTTGGATAAGATAGATTTTGCTGCTCGGAACATTTGCTATGTAGCCTTGCTTCGGATTCAGCATTGCGCCCTCCGTCGTCTGTTTTTGCCTTGTTTTTGACCATTGTCGACGAATCAATTGTCAACCTGTTTTCGGTGAGTCTTCTTTAAACTTTTGAAACATGGAGTCAGTACAAAGGGTCAAAATAAGAAGAGAACGGGCGAAGTTCCGCCTTCCCGGTTGGCGCTCGCGAGGCAGCATCGGCCGAGCGGCACTTGTTTTGGCTGTCGCTGTTTCCGTGCGGCTTGACTGGGGAGGCGAATTTCAACAACTAATACAATTTATTTTTAGCTTTTTATCGAATGGAATTACTCAAATTAATTGTAGTACTAATTTAAATGACTAAATCAACGTTTTTTCCATTTAAGGGTCCTTGTCACAACCTGACGTGCTTCCCCCCGGACGTCAAGTGCTTCGGTTCTTGCGACTTGGGTACCGTGCTGGTCCCGCTTTTGCACAACCATGTCATCAAAGAACAACCCGTCAACTTCCTGGAATTGGAGCAAACATATAGCGACTTTTCCACTAGCTTTATTGCCGCCTCGGCTAAAAAGAAGCAACCTTTCTTCCTCTACTATCCTTCCCACGTAAGAAGTCAATGACCGACCATTCGCGGCATTTTATTGACTACAATTTAAGAGTTTTTAGGTTTGTCTCGCACCAGCACACCCATTACCCCCAATACGCTGGTCCGGGAACAGCGGGAAAGACGTCGAGAGGCCCATTCGGAGACTCTCTGCTAGAGTTTGACCACACTGTCGGGAAGCTGCTCGCTAGCTTGGAAGCTAGCGGCGTCATCAACAACACGCTAGTTTTTTTCACGTCGGATAACGGGTAAGTCCCAATTGAAATTCAGATGAATTCTTAACTATCTGTTTGGCGCTGAATCGTTATTTCATTTGCGTCAGGCCTTCACTTATACGCATGTCCCGTGGCGGCAACGCGGGTGCCTTGAGATGCGGGAAAGGTACAACGTACGAAGGCGGGATGAGGGAACCTGCCATCGCTTTCTGGCCGGGCACCATCAAACCAGGTTAGTTTTCACTTTTGTATGTTATTTGATGGTCAATTCGCCAAAATGAAGTTTCGTTTTTTTTTCGTGTGTTCAGGTGTGACTCGTGAGCTCGCTAGCACTTTGGATATCCTGCCCACCATCGCTCGGCTCGCGGGCGCCAGAGTGCCCCCAGTGGCGATTGACGGTGTTGACATGATTGAAATTCTTCAGAACCACGGAAAGGTAAGTCAAGAAAAAGATTATACAGTGGTACCTCTACATACAAAGTTAATTCGTTCCAAGACCTTGTTTGTAAGTCGAAATGGTCGTATGTCGAGCAGGATTTTCCCATAGGAATACATTAAAATTCCATTAATTTGTTCCACACCCAAAAACCTACACTAAATCCATAATAAATACTGCTGGTACAATTATTATAAATGGCAATTAAACATAGCAAAATAAATAAGTTATTAATAAAAATCAGAATAATATAATAATTATAATAATAATATTAATAATAACAATAATAATAATAATAAAATTAAAATGATTCCGTTAATAATGTAACAAATTGGATTCTAATGTGGCGGACACTTTTTGCTGTACCTGAATGCACCGCGGGGCTGACGTCACAGTGAGATAGGTCAGTGCGGTAGAGATAATACTTTCGTTTTCTTGAGAGCAGCACAGTCAACTGCAGAGGGCAATGGGCGTTTTGTGTTGAATAAGTTCTTAAATAAATTATAAAAACGTGACGAAGCTGGCGATTTCTTTGGCGATGTTACCACAATAATAATTGCCACCTTAACTTATAAAGACTGGCGAACGGTGGTCGGAAGAGGACCGTGGAGCTGTATTGTTGAGCCAGCTCACGGATGCGCACCCCACGCTCATATTTTTCTATAATTTGCATCTTCATTTCAAAGGTAAGCATCACTTTTTTCCTTGTTTCACCAACTGTACCAACTTTTTGGAAACCTGTGTTGATTTCTCACACAAGAAAATCCGCCGTGAGTTCGTTTGCGTTGCTGTCGTGTCGTCGCATTTCCAGCATGTCGTCGGATGTAGAAACAAATGGCGCGTCAAATTTTACGTCGGATGTCGAAAAGATCGTGTGTCGAAGCGATCGTATGTCGAGGTACCACTGTATTTTGTTCAAACAAGTGAAATGTTAATCTTACAGTTTACAAAGAAGGAAAACACAACACAAGAAAAATGGTCTTTACATAAAATAATTAGGGCTGTCAAACGATTAAAATTTTTAATCGAGTTAATTACAGCTTAAAAATTAATTGTAATTAATCGCAATTCAAACCATCTATAAAATATGCCATATTTTTCTGTAAATTATTGTTGAAATGGAAAGATAAGACACAAGATGGATATATACATTCAACATACGGTACATAAGTACTAGAGGTGTGCAAAATTTCCGATTCTTAGATTATTCGCGATTCGGCCGTGGAAGATTCGAGAACGATTCACAAACATCCAAATTCCGATTATTGAAATATGCCAAGTAAAGCGGAAGTACAACACACTCAGCGCGCCGCGCGGTCAATGAGCAACGGAGCGAGAGTAGCTAAACATCATGCTTCTCATTACCCGGCCCCTCGGGTAATGCCAATGCTCAACTCACGGCTCTAGCTCAACTCATGCCACGAGATAAAAAAACACAACAACATACCTGAAGCTGCTACAAAAGTACGTCATCCACATAATGTTACGGTAGATATCATTTATATAAGACTAGATGCACGATGGTAGCGGTAGCGTTTGCAGCACATCTACAAAAAGCTAGATGCAGACGTAGTAAACGGCCGCCATCTTAAAGCAGTACACTTCTCTGCAAGGCTGTTGTAGCGAACCTTCCAAGCAAACCTAATTAACTTTTTATCTAAAATACTCCTAAATCGGTAAAATATTGACTTGAATCTATCTTTAAAATAGTTTTAAAACTTTCACATGTCGAAAGTTGACAAACGGGAAATTATGGATTAACGGGAGCAATTTTAACAACTTTAACGGTTGATTCACAACATTAAATTAATTGAATGTAGTTTAAAGCTGCTGATACAGAATGGGGACTGGAGTTTTTTATTTACTGTTATTTTTGTATATCTGTTTACTGCTATATGTTAACTTGATACTGAAATAGTAGTTTGGTTTAGCCTGAGAGTATTTTTGAACAATTTTGGAACAAATGTACAAAATATTTAAAAAAAAAAAAAAAAAAAAAGGGGGGGGGGGGCATCAATAATCGTTTTAGAATCGAATCGGACCATCTGAATCGTAATCGTAATCGAATCGTTAGGTGCCCAAAGATTCCCAGCTCTAATAAGTACTAGGGGTGTGACAAAATAACAATCATTTCTGTGTAGATTTGGCCATATGTTTAAGGTCATTCTCTTGCTGAAAGCACCTCATACCCACTGTGAAGTATGGGGGTGGGTCAGTGATGCTGTGGGGCTGTTTCGCTTCCAAAGGCATCATGAATGCTTTGAAATACCACACCGATTCTGGCCCCCTTTGCAAAAAGTTTGGACACCCCTGCCCTAAACATATGGCCAAGTCTACACAGAAGTGGTTCACCAGACACAAAATCAAGCTCCTCCCATGGCCATCTCAGTCCCCAGACCTTCTTTTGTTGGCTAAATGGGGTTGTACAAAGTTTTAACACCAGGGGTGCTAATAATTCTGACACAAATTATTTGATGTCAAATAATTTTTTCTTTATGTGGGATTATATCCCCACTGAATGAATGCACTTGTATTGAGGGTTGGATTTTTCTCTTTTTTTCTATTAATGTCCCATATTATTTGAATAAAAAAAAATATATTAGAAGCTAAAAAAAACACATCTTTTTCAGGGGTGCCAATAATTATGGCGGGCACTGTATCTTTTATCCATGTCAGACATCAGTCTCAATCATACACGGCGACAGTCCAGCCAGACCCAACGCAGAGGGCAGTGTATCCTCCATCAGTAAACACAATACAATACAGTTTGGACTTTTTGGACAATTAGTTTGAGATTTAGGGGTACTTAAAGGGTTATTCCGATTTACACAGAAATTCTGGTTACGTCGCCTGCATAGGAACGGAACTCGTTTGTAACCCAGAACTATGTATCTATGAAAATGTTAATTTTTTCCAGAGTAAAAGGGAAGCCATGATGTTCTATCCTTACGATCCCAGTGAAAAATTGGGCCTATTTGCTCTCCGACTTGGCAAGTACAAGGCTCACTTTTACACGCGAGGTAAGCGTCGCGTATACAAACTCTTCGCTCAGACCAATTAGTTACTAATAAAAGACTTTCCCGTAGGTTCAACCCTCAGCAGCAGCACCCCCGACTTTGAGTGTTCCGCCTTGTCCGTCCTGAAAGTTCACGACCCGCCGCTTCTCTACGACTTGGAGGCCGACCCGTCGGAGCACTACCCTCTGGCGACGGGCGGCGAGACAGACATCCCGGCGCTGCTGGAGAGGATCAAAAAAGTCAAGGAACAATTCGAGGCATCCATGGTGTTCGGGGAGAGTCAGATCGGGAAAGGGAGCGACCCGCGGCTGGAGCCTTGCTGCAGTCCGCAATGCACGCCCAAACCTAGCTGCTGTCGCTGTTGACAGGTCAATGCTAACACACTATAACAGGAGACGTTCCGTTGGTAATGATAGTGAAAGACGTCCAATCAAATAGAACCGGGAAGCCGGCATCTATCCTGTTTTGACTTCGATATTGCAGAATGTAATCAACACTTCTGTTTCATGATCCAAACCGATCCTGCAAGTTTGATAAGAATTAGGGCTGTCAAAAGTATCGCGTTAACGGGCGGTAATTAATTTTTAAAATTAATCACGTTAAAATATTTGACGCAATTAACGCACATGCCCCGCTCAGATTAAAATGACAGCAGTGTAATGTCCGCTTGTTGCTTGTTACCTGTTTTTTGTTGTTTGGCGCCCTCTGCTGGCGCTTGGGTCCAAATGATTTTATGGGTTTGGGGAGTGAGCATGGTGTAATGACATGTTGACAAGTTTTTCTATCCATGGATCGCTTTAAGGGAATGTTAATAATGTTAATGCCATCTTGTTAATTTATTGTTATAATAAACAAATACAGTACTTATGTACCGAATGTTGAATGTATATATCCGTCTTGTGTCTTATCTTTCCATTCCAACAATAATTTACAGAAAAATATGGCATATTTTATAGATGGTTTGAATTGCGATTAATTACGATTAATTAATTTTTAAGATGTAATTAACTCGATTAAAAATTTTAATAATTTGACAGCCCTAACAAGAATACCTTTATTCGTTCTTAACTCATTCACTCCCAGCCATTTTCACCGGTGCGACCCCTTTCGCTCCTGGCCATTTTACTGGATTTTGACTGATTTTGCAAGGCCCACAGAAAATTCTGTTCTATTGCTATATAAACATGGAAGCCACCAAAAGACAGATTAGAGAAAGTTTTTTCATATATTTTTCCATTCTTTAGAAATCAGCATTAGAAAATAGCTTAGTTTGAGCAATTTTCCAATTTCTGATGAAAAAACAGAGAAATCGAGCCTTTTGTGAAAACATACATTTCAAACATAACTTTGACTTTAACACAGTTATTTTTTGCTTTAGTTACATCCCAAACATCTGAATGTTTTCCATTTACAAAATAACATGAACAACTAGCCCTGCAAGCAGGAGTCAACGGGCCCTCGGGACTCCTGTGTTGATTTCACCAATTTATTTTCGGTGATTTTTTTATGGGGGGTCATTAGGTTTTTTTTCCCTTCGAGGAGGAGTCGGTCTTGTAAAAAACGCCATTTCCTGTTCCCAGCAGGGGGCGCCAGGCCTAATAGGTGATATTTCAATGAAGTCGAGTTCAGGCTGGGATACATCACGTACATGCCAAATATGAAAAAGATTGAACGTTGTATGGGGAAGTTATTAGTCATTTTCTGAATTTGGAGTTTTGTTAAAAAAATGTCCGACTTTGGCACCCCATCGACTTTGGCACAATGAAAAATACATTGCATCTTTTTTTCTCCTACAGATGAAGTAGCAGAGTGTGAAGCAACAGCCTTAATGAGTCAAAGCAGTTCTTCACTGCTGTCATAAGATGAACCAATTTATCCCTAATATATTTCATTGAAAAGTACATAGTATTTTTTTTCTATCACAGAACAAGTAGCAGAGTGTGAACCCTAAACCCTAACCCTAAAGCCCGCACAGGTCAGCCCGTGAAAGAAAACTCACTATTTTGATATGTGCAAATTTTAGTGAGTTTTCGAGCATGTTCAGAACTTCAAATTGGCCATTTTCATTTGCCCTGAAGAAGCCCTAACCCTAAACCCTAACCCTAATCCCCAAATAAGCCTGACTTTGGTACTCCGCCCAGGTCAGGCCCGCAAATGAAAAGTCACCATTTTGGGGTGTGGCCTCCCTTCTGCCTGGGCTGCCGGCCGCGGGAGTGGGTTGGGGGGTCGGGGCTCCGATCTTGCATCGCCCCGTAGCAGTTCCTGGGTGTTCTCCTGCCTCCACCTTCCCCTCTCTTCTCAGGCTGGGCATCTGCCCTGCGTTACGTCGCGGGTCGCTGGCTGGCCGCCGGTGTATAAGCGGGGTGTCGCCTGCACCGGCGGGGGGACCCTGCCTTGCCTGGGGCTCAGTGGGCCGCTGGGGGTCCCATGGCGTGCCGAGCCAGTTGGGGGGCTGCGGCTGTGGCTCCTGGCCCGGGTGGGCGGGCGGGGGTGGGGGTAGGCGTGGGGCTGGTGGTGCGTCCCCTCCGGCCATCCCTGAGGGCCGGTTGATAGGTGCGCAGGTGGCCCGGGGGACCACCCTGGGGGGACGATGGCTCCTTTGCCGGGCTGCGGGAGGAGGGATGGGCCACGCTTGGCCCCCCCTCCATCCCCGGGCTGGCTGGGTGGGGTCCGTGGCCCTGGGTTGACCCGTCTGCGTGGCTGTCGTGCGTCCGGTGGGCCTTGCGTGCTGCTGGATGTGGTAGGGCATGCTCGGGTTGGGGGTCCCGGTGCCGGGATTGGCGATGCATTGGCGTAGGGTTGGTCACCAACGGGCTTACACTCATAAGAGATTCACACGATTACTGGGTTCTAGATCACAGAACTGATTTGTGTACACTCTACCCCTTTCAATCACTTAGCTTATAGTCTTATAGACACCCCCAACCCCATCCCCCTCTTTCACTGGCCAATAGGCCCCCACATGGTGTAAACCGGAAATACATCTCGCTGACGATAGCACCAGCATATTAGTAACTAGTCTAGTTGTTCAATGTATTTCTTGTTTTTGTTTGTGTATGTTTCTTTTCTTTTTTCTCTTGTATTTCTTTTCTTCTGTTCCCCCTTAACCCCTTCCTATTCGCTGTTTTTTCATAATAAATGAGGTATGTTGAATGATCACAAAAGGAGTATGTCAGACTCTCAATGTGAAACATTAAAACTGTTCAGACAATCCGGGCACTTAGACTTCCATTCTCTGTGTCAAACAGCTGAACAGGACAGGTTAAAAGAAAAAAGAAAAAAAGAAAAGTCACCATTTTGATAACTTAACATCTCATATGTCTCATATAGCGCCCGCTATCAACTTTGTTATCCGGGCTGGCTCTACTTGTTTTAGGACAAAGAGCGCTTTGTCCTTGCAGAACTGATTTGCAGGTTTTGGTGCGTCAATCTTGCTCGTGACGCATATGTTGGGCTTCTATGATAAGATGTCGTTGTGTATCTATGCTGCTTTTCATTAAACTATGGTGTGCTATTTATTTTATATTAGGTGCAGTCCTACGTGTGTTCAAGTAATGCAAACCGTTAGACGGGGCCTACGAGAAATGGTACAATTTTTCCTTTTCCCCCTCAGGAGCCCCGATAAGGTGATTAACTTTACTGTGTCAAGCGCACTGAGTGAAGTCTGCCTAAACTATAGTTAGATGAATGTGTTATACTAATGCAAACAATAATATGGTGTGTGCGAGAACGGAACCTTTTATATATATTAATAAATGCTTGTTAAGCACTCCAAATGTAATAATTATGATCAGTTTTAAACATAACTGTCCTACTGAATCATTTTTAAACAAGAATAAAGTACCGTAGTAGAAAAATGCTTGGCTATATTGAATGCTTCTGTTTACCTAACATGGCTGTGACTCTTGGAGTGTCATGTTGAAATTACAAACTCCTCATAATTACTTCTGGCGTTTATTTTATACGTCTCGAACGTCTCCACATTCTCCCCCCACAGACACACACATTCATTCCAGCCCACACTACCTTGCAGAAACTGTTTAACAAGTTAAACGATGATTGACAGATTGCTGCCCGGCTTCTTTGGCCAGATCAAAGCCATCGTTAACTTTAATAAGCAAGTGCCGCAGTGACTGAGAGCTGGGAAAGGGGGTGAGAGAGGCTGTGAGACCGAATGGATTGGAAAAAGAAAAAAAAAAAACTATCGCACGTCCTTGCGATGGGACTATCGCGCATGCGCACATCGCGATGGCGATGTTTAAACGATATATCGTTCAGGCTTAGTACAAAGTCAACAAGCAAAAAAAAAAAACAAACCTTCTATCCTGGGGGATCAACGGCCATGCCGTGGAATGCTTCTCATGTCCTTTTTTTTTTTTTTTTTTCAGGTTGCCCCCGACCTCTTGATAGCATTTACCTCATCAGGCAACACCCGATAAGGCAATCGCCCACAGGTGTGATGGTCACTTCCCAGGGGCATCACCGTCTGTAGTGCCGAGCCGCCACAGTGGTCACCCTAGTGCTGCGTTGTAACAATAACGACGAGTCCAATCATTTCAGACATCAAGCATATATTTTATTTGTAAGACCAAATTCATGACAAGGCCAATTCCTCCCTTGAATTGTACAAGTAAGTAAAAGATATGTTGCTCAGTCACATACTGCACTGTTTTCCTCTAAAGCACATAGTATACACAAACATCCTAGCCAGTTAGCAACATAGCTGCGCGACACCGCTCTCCTTTACCTAAAAGTAATGCCGAGAAACAAATATCCGAATGGCCAATTATTGCCCAGCGCGTACGTGAATGTGTTCTTCATTCTTTTGATAGTTGGATAACAGACAAGAAAAAGGACACAGCACTACTCGGGAGTCTCTATGGTTATATACATCAGCTAAATGACAGCGTTGGGATGAATGATTACAGCCAAGCCCGCGTGTTTTTTTTGTTTTGTTTTGTTTACTAAATTTTCCACATCTTTGGCCTCCTTTTCGAATATAAACCGGTAAATACTCTACTAGAAGATTATACGACGGATGCGATAAAGCGAGAGAAAAAAAAACGCGTGTGAGGATTGCGATCCTTGAGGTTCGTTTTCGTACCTGAAGCCTGTCCACTTATTTATTTATTTTTTTATTTTTAAGTCGTTCGTCCAGAACAAAAACATGACGGAACAGTCGTCGAAATGAAAATATGGCTTTTCAGTGGGCGTCATGGCTGGATTACAAACGAATGATCGTGTCACCACTAATTTACACGTGTACCGTTTTTTGTGTGTAAAATTACACGTAAATTCGATATTTTTCAAGAACGAACAAAGAGTTGGGAAAAAAAACATTCAAGATAAATAAAAATGCCAACAAAAAAAAAGTTGTTGAACTGTTTCAGTGCCATTGACGATGATAGACGTCCAATTTTCTGGCTTTTTTTCATGCTTTTGCTATGAATTTCAATGAGTTTCTCAAGTAGTAGACGTCTAATCCATTTGAACTGGGAAGTTTGGCGGAGAATGATCGATGGATTAACCGTTTTTCGCCATCAACGGTAGCCAATGAGTTCACAAGAAACCTCTGTGACCTTTGACCTTTTCCCCAAAATTCATTCACAGCTCTCATTACATATTACAAACACATTGTTTATAATCCCTTTCTTTGTTCTTCGTTCTTGAGTTATCGTCAAATACCTTTCCCCTCCTGGTTCAAATGGATTTGGACGTCCATTGCCGTCAATGGCAGCAAATTAGTTTAATTGGATTCGTAGTGCTCAAAATATGGGGATTTAAAAAAAAAAAAAAAAACACTCAGAATTGCATAAGAAACAAAAATGACTTGATTTGAATCCTCTGAAAAACGCATTGACTGCCATTAACAGTAATAGATCTGCTGTTTGTTTTGTTTAGATGAACTCGTTAGCTGCCATTGACGGAGATACGGTAGAAGTCCAGTCCAGTTTTACTGGGAGAGGCTAGTAGAGAATGATCACTGTCAGCCCTAGCAGTCAAAATGGATTGGAGGATTATTAACATTAATGGTACCATAAGTAATGTTGTGTCCATCGCTAACATGTACCGTTCTGTAAAATACCATGTTACATGACGGACTATTCCCTGTGAAAGTGGATTGGAGCATTATAAACATCAATGTTAGCTAAAGTATAACTCACCGCTAACATGTACTGCTCTTTAAAAGACCATGGTACATAATGGACTGTTACTAGTGAAAAGGGATTGGACTATTATTACATCAATGTTAGCTTAAGTATTACTATGTCCATTGCTAACATGTACCGTACTGTAAAAGACCATGGTGCATGATGGACTGTTACCAATCAAAATGGGCTAGATGATTATTAACATCAATATTAGCTAAAGTATTACCCATCGCTAACATTATTGCAACGGTGAGGATCATGGTCCATGACGGACTGTTACCAGTCAAAATGGATTGAACGATTATTAACATCAATGTTAGCTGAAGTACGACTCCTCGCTAACATGTACTGCACTGTAAAAGACCATTGTGCATGATGGACTATTAACAGTCAAAATCGGTTGGAGTGTTATTAACATCAATGTTAGCTGAAGTATTACTATGTCCATTGCTAACATGTAGGCTACCGTACTGTAAAAGACCATGGTGCATGATGAACTGTTACCAGCCAAAATGGGTTGAACGATTATTAACATCAATGTTAGCTGAAGTATTACTCATTGCTAACATGAACTGCATTGTAAAAGTAGTGATGATCATGGTCCATGACAGACTGTTGCCCGTGAAAATGGATTGGAAGATTATTACCATCAATGTTAGCTAAAGAATGACTCATCGCTAACATGTACCATACTGTAGAAGAACATTGTGCATGATGGACTTCTACCAGTCAAAATGGGTTGGACGATTATTAACATCAATGTTGGCTAAAGTATGACTCATCGCTAACATGTACCGTACTGTAAAAGGCCATTGTGCATGATGGACTGTTACCAGTCATTAATGGATTAGAAGATTATTACCATCAATGTTAGCTAAAGTACGACTCATCGCTAACATGTACTGTACTGTAAAAGACCATGGTCTATGACTGGCTTTTACCAATAGAAATAAATTGGAGGATTATTACCATCAATGTTAGCTTAAATACTACTCATCGCTAAGATGTACCACACACTGTAAATGTAAACACCACAGTTCACGGACTGTCACCCATCAAAATGTATGTAAAATTACTATGTTCATTGCTAACATGTACCGTACTGAAAAAGACGATGGTGCATGATAGACGATTATTAACAAAAGTATTACTCATTGCTAACATTTACTGCACTGTGAAAGTAGTGAAGGTCATGGTCCATGACGGACTGTTACCAGTCAATATGGAACATGGACAATGAAAATCGCTTACCGTGACAAATGAGCGGGGAGCCAAAACACTCCGGCAGAGCGGCAAAAGAACAAAACCAGGCGATCCGTACGTGACCCGCCGGCAGACTTCCTTCGCCGCCTTACCGAAGTGTGTTCGCCCCCCGCTCATTTGTCACGGTAAGCGGTTTTCATTGCTAAGGGACATTTCGTTTTGCTGTAACGGTAATGCGGGGATTCTGGGGTTGACAAACTCAAATCTAGCCTCATCGTTGACATTTGTTGATACTTATTTGCTTGCTCTTGTGGGATTGTAATCAATAAATCTCATTTATTCTGCATTTTCTAATCAATAAACATTGTCTATTTTGCAAAAGTGTGCCTGTTACTGATTCACCGCGAACCTGGAAATTTCGGAAAACACTGTTCCCGGTCAAAATGGATATAATGACTATCATGATCAGTGTTAGCTAAAGTATTACTCATTGCTAACATGTACTGCACTGTAAAAGTAGTAAAGACTAAAGATGTCCCAATCGATCGGGTCAGATCACGTCATCTTCAAAGTATCGGAATCTGCAAAAAAATATCGGACATGCCTTTTTTTAAATTTTTTTTTTTTTTTTATTAAATTGTTTTCTAATTGTATTTAACGTTACAGACAAAATGTCTTACATTCATCCAGAGTCTTTAGTTTTGGCTTAAAGTAGGGCTATCAAATTTTTCGCGTAAAAGGCGGTAATCAATTTTTTAAAATTAATCACGTTAAAATATTTAATGCAATTTAACGCATGCGCTGCCCGACCCACTCACGCATTGTCGTGTTCAATCTATAATGGCACCGTTTTACCTATACATAGAGCTAACAGGCAGCGTAAAATGAGTAGAAAGAATTTTGGCAGTCTCTGGAGCCTCTTTTTACTTGGCTAAAGCCTTACAATCACTCAACAACTAGAATTATCGTGGGAAGCAATGTGGGGAAGAACAGTAGTGGTTGATCTTTTCCTTAACACCCTATGTTACTTCCCAACGCAGAGAATATATATCAATTGGTGCCGCTATGCACAGTCATGGTTGCACTTCCCATCATGCATTTGGGCAGAACAATTAAATGGCTACAGTATCATTTACTGAAAGCTCAACAAATACACTAGATGGCAATATTTAGTCACAATATACAAAGTCACATTTATCCTTTAAGAATTACAAGTCTTTCTATCTGTGGATCCCTCTCACAGAAAGAATGTTAATAATGTAAATGCCATCTTGAGGATTTATTGTCATAATAAACAAATACAGTACTTATGTACTGTATGTTGAATGTATACATTCGTCCGAGTTTTATTCATTTTTTTCTTAATGCATTGCCAAAATGTATATGATCGGGAAAAATTATCGGGAATGATTGGAATTGAATCGGGAGCAAAAAAAAAAAAAGCAATCGGATCGGGAGCAAAAAAACGTGATCGGAACAACCCTAGTTTTGTCCATCGCTAACATGTACCGTTCTATAAAAGACCATGTTACATGACGCACTATTCCCTGTGAAAGTGGATTAGAGCATTATAAACATCAATGTTAGCTAACGTATAACTCACCGCTAACATGTACTGCTCTGTAAAAGACCATGGTACATAATGGACTGTTACTAGTGAAAAGGGATTGGACTATTATTACATCAATGTTAGCTGAATGTTTGCCTGTTACTGGTTCACCGCGAACCTGGAAATTTCGGAAAACACTGTTCCGAGTCAAAATGGATATAATGACTATCATGATCAGTGTTAGCTAAAGTATTACTCATTGCTAACATGTACTGCACTATAAAAGTAGTAAAGACCATGGTCCATGATGGGTTTTTACCAGTAAAAATAAATTGGAGGATTACCACCATCAAATATTAGCTTAAGTATTACTCATTGCTAAGTTGCTAACATGCACCGAACTGTAAAAATAGTGAAGACCATGGTCCATGACGGACTGTTCCCAGTCAAAATGGATCGGACGACTATCACCATCAATGTTAGCTAAAGTATTACTCATCGCTAACATTTACTCCACTGTAAAACACAACTGTCTATGACAGGCTTTTACCAGTTAAAATGAATTGGATGATTTTTACCATCAATTTTAGCTTAAATATTACTCATCGCTAATAAGTACCGCACTGTAAAACCAGTAAAGACCATGGTCCATGACAGACTTTTCACAGTCAAAATGAATTACACGACTACCGTCATCAATGTTAGCTAAAGTATCGCTAACATTTACTTAACTGTAAAAGACCATCGTCTGTGACGAACTTTTAAAATGGATTGCAGAGCCGTCGGTAACATGGACCTTACCGTAAAAGTCCAAATGGACTGCACGTCTATCCCCGTCAATGGCAGCGAAGGAGTCAATTGAGCGAACGAGCACCTTCAGCGAGCGTGAACGAGGCGCTTCTTTGAACGTCTACTCCCTATACATCTATATACAGCACGTGTACGCCACAGTAACCGAGGTAAGCTCACTTCACCGTCCGCCGCCGGTCGACTACCAGTAGAAACCCGAGCGGCGCCAAAACAAATACATATTTACAAACCTCGCCGAGCCGCTCGCCCGTACTTCCTGAATACGTGTGGCTGTGCGCGGTAAATCCTACGAGCCATGCATTGGGAGAGTGAACGGTCGCTAGTAGGTAGGTAGATAGTAGGTAGCTATGTCTCATAGAAAACTGTCAAATAAAGCGTCGGGGGAGATGAGATGTCGAACTGAAGAGGCCAGTCTCGAAGAAAAAGATGAGCAAAGAAGGCAATGAACGCGGCTCATTCCAGGTAGATGTCCTCGGTGGGGCAGGCGTACTCCACGTGTTCCTGGTAGTATTCCTGGAAGGCCCGACTAAATTAAAAAAAAAGGAAAAAAATTTAATATTTGTTCTGAGACCAAGTGGAAATTATATAAAAATGTTATTTGAGTACGACGGACATGGATCATTTTTGCTACATTTACTTCTGTATTCATAACAATAATACATACTGTAATTAGACTTTTGTATTTGAAAAATACTTTGATTCATATTCTAAAAAAAATGATATTTTGCTGTTTTCTTTCATTAACATTAATGAAATTAAATATTGTGAAATAAAAATATTTAAACAATTTAACAAAAAATATTTGTTTTTTACCTTTTTAATAGCAATATATTCATTTTAAAACAGTTTATGTAAATAAATCATACTTTTATTCATTTTTTAAAACATTAAAAATAATATTCACCTATTTGTTTCGTTCTTTATAGTCATATTATTTTATTGAATACGTTGGAAAATTAAAATCAATTTAAATAAAAAAGATATGTATTGATTTTTAGAGTTTTGATTAAAATAAATTTTAGAACAGTTTATGTATTTGAATAATCTTTTTATTTACATATTAAAAAACTAGAAAATAATATTTACCTGTTTGTTTCTTTTTTTATATTCATATTATTTTATTGAAAAAATGTTGGAAAATTGAAATAAATTTAAAATAATTTAAAAAGATATGTATTGATTTTTAGCTTTTTAAGTAAAATAAATTTTCAAACAGCTTATCTATTTGAATATTTTATTCATATATAAAAAACACATAAAAACAATTTTACCTGTTTCTTTTTTTTTTTTTATTAATATGAATTTATTGAATTAATAATGTAAAAAATAATCATAATAATTACAAATAAAGCTACTGTTTTTTTTTTGTTTGTTTTGTTTTTACCTTTTTATTTAAGATAAATCTATTTAAAAACAAATAAGGGAAAATGTGCTGTTTTTACCCAAATACATTAAGGAGAAAAAAATGGGGGGAAAAAATGTTTTTTTGACAGTTTTATTTTCTTTCTGATGAAAATAATTATTTAAAAAAAAAAATAAAAACAAGAGAAAATGTACAGTTTGTGTACTTTTTGTTTGATAATTTTTTCTTTATAAGAACGAATAGTTTTTTCCCATTAGTAATTTATTAAGTTTTTTTTTTTTTTAAACAAATAATTTAAAATAAAATTTAAATAAAAAGATTTATTTTTATTAAAAAGTGGGGAATAAAATAATTTAAAAACAAATAAGGGAAAATGTGCAGTTTTTATCCAAATAATTAAGAAAAAAAAAAAACTTTTTTTACTGTAATGTAATATTTCTGATCAAAATATTTAATTTAAAAAAAAAAAAAAAATCAAACCAAGAGAAAATGTAGTTTGTATACTTTTTTTTTCTGAATAAAACCAAATAGTTTTTTTTCACTAAAATGATTTTTTTCAATGTTTTCAAATAAAAATAGATTTTTTGTTTTTTTAAATAAAGTTTAAAAATTGTGACATTACATACATTCCCATGATACTGAAAAAATTGCTAGAACACCTCAACTAAAAAAATAACAAATAATTGTGCCGAAAACCTCCCGAAATTCGGACGGTGACGTTTCGTTTCCACGTAACTCACCCGACGCACTCTGCTACAGGCCGCATGGACTCTTGGGAGACGAAGACGTGACACGCAAACCTGCTCAGCATGGGATGCTTGGTGATGAAGCCGAAGTAGCTGTGGAAAAAAGCACAAAAAAATCAGACGAGGCGTCGAGCAACAGAAGCGACGCCGTTCTTACCAGTTGTTCCTCGGATGACAACCGCAGAAAGAAATGTTCTTCATCTGAAAGAAGTGGCTGCATCTGTCAAACTGAGGAGACACACAGACGCCGAGCATCACATTAACTGCATTCATCTTCAGTTCAGGTGCCAAATTTTAAATGGCCGTTTCTTCTAACGCATTATCTGGTGTCATAAATTTCTTTTACGACCACTACACCGTGTCAGATTTCTATTTTACATGACCTAAAGCTCACTACAAGAACGTCAGAACGTTTATTGCACTATAATAATGTATTCAATGTCATTGATAGGAAGATTCTCTTGTCAAATATAGTGAAAGCGGCCCACTATGGGTCCAATCCGGCTCGTGGGCTTGTTCCGCTTGACAGGCACCTTGTAGCTCATACTGCACAGATAAATGCTTATGGACATTGCTGCCGTAAAACCAAATATTTGTGATTTGTGCTCAGTTTCGTGTCTGCAGAAATGTTAGTTCAGTCAAAATGGCGGCATAATACCGTTACCGTTCTCTATTGTCCACTGTTGAGGTAATTATCGAGGTTTGATTGATTAAATATTTGCTTAATTGATTGATTGAATATTTGCTTGTGCTCATATATACCATAAATAATACATATTGCCATATTTTTCTTACTAATATAACCAGTAAATGATTATTGCTTGCTATACCAGGTTGTAGTATAATGCTTAAGTGTTACAAAGAGTAAAAGAGGGTCGGGATGACAACTGCCTTGCTTCATGGCCGCATCACTGCGTAACTAGACCTTCCGAGGCATCTTCAGCACCTGGCGTGTGGACTTTCGTCTCGACCTTCGAGGACAATTTTCCATCCGAGGACATCTTCCATGGCCGCAGCGTTGCATAACTGAAGTGTCTGGGTCATTTTGACTGTTTACATGATTGTTTACATGAGCCCTTGCTTACACACGTGTACTTACTTAGTTCCACCTACATGCACACACATATCCAATCGAAAATCACATGGGTGTCTCCAGCTTGCTCTCCCCCTCCCTCAGGGCGGCGCCCATTTTTCAGGACAAACCCCTACATAAAATACCAAGGAGGATTTTTTTTCTTAGATCAATTTTGGTGACTGTCACTAGTCACTCTTTTGCTCTCCTTGGCCAAGAAAACCGAATGTCTTCGCTCCTTATTTTTGGGTAATTTTACAATGTCTACCTGAGGATCTATTTTGAACTTGACATCCACTGAATACTTTTTTTACTTAAACTTCAGTGGATTTTTTGGACTTTTACTTGAGTAATATTATTTTGAAGTGCAATACTCTTACTTGAGACAAATTTTTGATCAATCTACCCATCGTTGTTAATGCCACATGTTTTAAAATGATCTCCTTACCTCATCCAGACAATCGTATTCATCTTCCAGACTCATGATCAGCTTCACTCCTTGCAAGCTGATCTCTAGCTCACATAAAGACGGTGGCCTCACGTGCACGGTCCGCTTCCTGGACAGTGCAATCTTACACACAAGAGTCATCGTCACCCAAAAAAAAAATACATCGACAACCTGTCATTTGAAAAACCACAGTGAATTTGCTCACCTTTTGCATGGCGGCACAGAGAATTCCATTGCCTTGATGTTGAGGTACTTCCACGGAACCCAAGAACTGCACGTCGAACGTCTCGATCCACGCCGGGTTACGTTTCATGGCTGCGAATAGAGGTGTGACATTCATTCATTCATCCTCAGAAAAAAAGTTGCAATATTTATGGACGCAATACTGCTGATGTAGGTAAATTAGCTGCTGCATACTTTACAGTTGTGGTCAAAAGTTGTAAGTATGATAAGTATGATACCTCGTGCACCCTCACTACGCGTCCGGTACCACGCGCAGTTAAACTGCAAGTACAGTACCACGTGCACTCGAACTGCAATTACGGTACCATGTGCACCCGCACTACAAGTACAGTACCACAAGCACCTGCACTCCAAGTACGGTACCACGTGCACCATTCACTACAAGTACAGTACCACATGTGCACCCGCACTACAAGTACGATAACGCGTGAACCCACTCTACAAGTACAGTACCACCTGCACTACAAGTACGGTACCACGTGCACCTGCACAACAAGTACAGTACTACAAGTACTTGATTCTTCATTGCGAAGCACTTATTTAAGGGAAAGTCTTCAAGGTTTTGGGGGCATTTATAGGTCATTTAATGTTCATTTTAGGGCATTTACAGGTCACTTCCTGTCGATGTGGATTCACTTCCTATTCATTTGAGAACAATCCTGGGTCAATTACTTTTCAGCTACCCAAAATCAACAGGAAGTGATCCTTAAATACCCCAGAAACACTCCAAAATCAGCAAACGTGACCAAAAATCAATATATAGTCTATTGTAGAAATGATTTCCTGACCCATGTATCGATAATTTTTGTATCGGCATATCGTAAGGTCATCGTTATTGTGAGCCTTGTACTGCAAATCGTATCGTGAAAAGCTGCGAAAGGATAAAAGTACGCTTTATTTTGATAGTCCATCTGCTTACCCAACAACTCCTTGGAGTGACCGATGACCTCGTGGGCGTAGAAGGCGGGGAAGATTCCACGTTCCCCCGTGCGCATGTTGTAACCTCGGTACCAGTAGTCGTCCTCTTCCTCCTCCACGTACAGTGGATCGTCCACGTCTAGCTCCAGCTCATCTGCGTGCCTGGGGATGAACCTACAGGGATTAAGAATTTGGACAACACAATTAGGGGTGGAACCTCTGGGTACTTCTATGGAGGTCAATGAAGGCCAAAAGTATTGTAATCTGGAAAAAAAAGAATGTTGAGACAGAGTGTGGAGACATCTTTTTTTTTTTGTCTCCACCTGTCCTGTTCAGCTGCTTAGACACGGAATAGGAATAGGAATCTGAGTGTCCTCATGGTCCGAAAAGTTTTAATGTATCACATGGGAGTTTGATTTATACTCCCATTGCGGTTGCTGTAATTATTAAGAGAAACCAGCGAACAGGAAGGGGGACAGAAAGAGGGAGGCAGACAGAAGAGGAGAAAACCAAACAGTAATATGAAATACATTATTATAGACCTATGCTATCGTTAGCTAATTATATTTACCCATGGACACCATGTGGGGTGCCTGATAACCGAAGAGAAAGAGGAGGGAAGGGGAGTCAATTCAGTACACAATTTAGCAATGTGTGGTAGGAAACCACCTGTAAGGGTGGATATATTGACGTTCTATTCTATGCTATCTGATCACTAATCCTGGCACTGAGAGACTGTTTACCCTGATGTGTCTAATTGCATCCAGATAGTCCTGCAAAAAAGTGGATGAGGGGATCCATTACCACCCCCAACACCCTCCTCCTACACTGACCAGCCACTGCGGTGCACCGCAGCACCCCCACGGCCCACTCGGCCTGAAGCGAGAAAGGACCCCCACCCGGAAGGGCCGATGCCCCGCCACCACATCAGTGCCCAGTCGGCGATCCACCGCGGCACCCAAGGAGGAGGTCAGGGTAGAAAAGAGAGAGGAAGGCGACAGTCCTGCAGAAATGTGAAAAAGCGGCACGGGGGCCGCCCCAGCCAAATATGGGGGGTGCAGCCAAATTCCTACTTCCGCAGCTACGGCAAAGGGGCCACCGCCATCACACTGGGACCCAGGATGGTCTGCTGGACGGCTTGCACCCCCATGAACCGGCCGACAGGGAAGGGAAAAGGGGACGCGCTACCAACACCCCTTCCTCCACCACCACCCGCCTGACCAGAACCTCAGCCACCGCAGCGCACTGCGAAATCCCATCGGCCCACTAGGCCCAGGCCAGGAAAAGATCCCCACCCAGAGGCAGCGATACAACCCGCCGCCACACCTGTGCTCAGTCAGCAATCCGCTCCAGCGCCAATTGGGTGGGGGGCAAACCCTTCCTCCCACAGCTCCAGGAAAGGGACCACCACCATCCCCCTGGGACCCAGGCTGGTCCTCCGAACCGTTTGTGCCCTCATAATCCGGCCTTCAGGAATGGGATGAGGGGACGCGCTACTGCCCCAACAACTGCCTCCACCATCAAACGCCCGCCCGGACCCCCAGCAACCCCGGTGCATCACGGGACCCCCACAGCCCACTAGGCCCAGGGCAGAAAAGGACCCCAACCCGGAGGGGGAGATACCCCGCCGCCACACCAGTGCCCAGTCGACAATCCACTCAGGCGCCCACAGAGGATGTCAGGGTAGAAAAGAGGAAGGCGCAAGTAGGAGCGGGACCTCGACTCCCCACCCCTGCAACCGACAGCCCAGACAAAGAGGATGCCCCGCCCCGGGAGCCCCGCCATATAGACAAATGTGGGACCCACTTACTGCCCTATTACTGTGACTGCCAGGTCCCCGACTGACAGCCATTACCCAGCACCGTGATTGGGTTGTGTGGGGAGGGTAGTGCAGTTTATGCATTAAAATAGGTGAGTCCAGCTGAGAGGGCAGTAGGACCGCCGCGTGGAACTCCTTTGCAGCTGCGCATCCTGCCACGCCTTGTGCAAGAACCATTCATTACAGTACGTAAGATAAATAATTTTTCGTAATATGAAGCTGAAAACCTTCGAAAAACTGTAAAATACATTTTTCGTATACCAAAGCTTTTGTATCTACAGCAGGGGTGTCCAAACCGGTCCACAAGGGCCCCTGTGGGTCCTGGTTTGTGTTCCTACCAATTGAGCACAGACGGTTTAACCAATGAGGTTTCTGCTAAAACAAGCAGCACCTGATTGCAATCAACTGATTATGCTTGTAAGACAACAGATTGGTGAAAAGGTCTTGTTTTGTAGGGATGAAATCCAACACCCTCTGTGGCTCTATGTGGAATAGTTTGGACACCCCTGATCTACAGAGACTGAGAGAATCCAGAGCCGCTCAATGTATCTCACCTGTACACCGCCCTATGGGTTTGGTCCCTCTCTTCACCGTTGACGGTGCAGGAGAAAAGTCCAAATGATTCTGTACCTAACGTGAGAACCAGACAAGAAATCGTCCTCATAATGAAAAACTATCACTATCGTATCGTACTATCGTATAACACTGCAAGAGTGTCATTCCACTCACTGGAGGAACGTGACGTGCTATTGACAAAGACGTTGAGAAACTTCTTAGAAAACGGGAGGTCGGCCTCAGGGGAGGAGTCTTCGGAAGAACTGAGAAGTTCCGGCCTCACCCCTTCGTCATTGCAGCAATAATCCACCTGACCCGTCTCCAAAGGTTCTTCGTCGCATAACGTGGAGAGCTCGCTGTCTTCACTCAGGACTGATGTGCACCTTAAGACATGAAGAAAAAAATGTTAGAATCTTCTGCCATAACTGGTGTTTTGACATCGGTACTAGTGCCGGTAGAGGTACCAGTACGGCACTAAAAGGTGAAATCGGTGTCGGGAGCCAAAATAGGGTCGTTGTAGGATCAGTGTCAGTTCCGATACAGAGCTAAAATAATGTTATCAGTATCGGGGGGTACTAAGAATAACGTTCTGATACTGTGCAATATACTGTATACTTTGTATTTCCAACCACTGGTCGCCCTACCCAAAACTATATCTGTACAGTATCGGAATCAGCCGATACCTCACAGCCCAGTATTGGGCATTGGGAGCCAAATAAGGGGAGTACTAGTATTGGTACTAATACAGTGGTAAAATGACGTCTTCGGTATCCGTGAGTACTCAGAATAATGTGCCAATACTGCGCAATATGTACTTTGTATTTCCAACCACTGGTCACCTTACCCATGCCTTACCAAAAACGTATTAGTACAGTATCGGCGTACCACACGACCATTTGACGGAATTAGTATCGGGAGCTGAAAAATGTTATTGTGCTCCAAGAGAGTATGCTAGCAGCTAGAGTTGCCAGCCTAGACTAGCCTAGTGGTTACCATGCTCTCCTGTCACGTTGGCGACGCGGGTTCGAGTCTTGACCTGATCAAGAGGGTCGGATCGAATCACCCGGTACGATTTCAGACCGGTTACAACATGACCAAGTGTCGGAATCGGTATTGATACAACACTACAATGACGTCATCTGTATCTGGGAGTACTAAGAATTATGTGCAGATACTGCACAATATTTGCTTTTCGAGATCTAGTTTCCAACCTCTGTTCGCCCTACACAAAACTGTATCAGTACAGTATCGGCATCAGTCGATAGTACACAACCGGTAGACGGAATCGGTATCGAGTATGCTAAAAATGCTTTCGCGCTCCAAGCGACCTCGCTAGTGGCTAAAGTTGCCAGCCTGGTAGTTATTGTGCTCTTCCGGCACAGGTTCGAGTCCAGACCTGATTGAGGGGAATGGATTGCATCGCCCAGCACGGTTTCAGACGGGTAACACCACAACAACATGATCGAGTGTCAGAATCTGTATCGGGTGCTGAAAAATGCTATTGTGCTCCAAAGCGCTTGCTAGCTTCTAGAGCTACTAGCCTGGGCTTTTAGCCTAGAGGTTACCGTGCTCTCCTGCCACACTTGCCACGCTTGGCAGCACAGGTTCGAGTCCCGACCTGTTCGAGGGGGACGGATCGCTTCGCTCGGCGCGGTTTCGGACCAGTTACACAGCTACAACATGACCACGTGTGGGGATCAGTACCGATACGGCGCTAAAATGACGTCATCGGTATCAAGGAGTACAAAGAATAATGTGCCAATACTGCGCAATATGTATTTTTCGAGCTCTAGTTTCCAACCACTGGTCGCCCTACCCACGCCCTACCCAAGAACGTATCGGGACAGCCGATACCACACAACCGGTTGACAGAATCGGTATCGGGAATGCTAAAAATGCTATCGTTCTCTAAAAGAGCTCGCTAGTGGCTACAGCTGCTAGCCTGGACTTCTGATCCTATTGGTTAACATGCTGGACTGTCGCGCTAGCCACGCTTAGCAACGCGGGTTCGAGTCACAACCTGATCTAAGGAGACTCATCACTTCACTTGACGTGGTTTCAGACCAGTTGCACCGATACAACACGACCAGGTGTCGGAATCGGTATTGGGAGCTGAAAAATGCAATTGTGCTCCAAGAGAGCATGCTAGCCAAAAAATGCTATCCGTGCAACGCGAGCCATAACATACCTTCTGAGGCTGACGAGTTCCAGAGTAGTGTTCTCATCAACAACTAGCGTGTACTTCATGGAATCATAGGCCAATCCATCATCTTCACTGGGTTGCTTCGGAGACGGTGCTTTCTCACACGGCGGGAGGTTACGGTCTGGACAGGGTTGGTCCGGCACACAGGACTCTGATGTTTCCAGCTGTAAATCGCTACCCCTGTAGGACTGTCTCCTAAAGTCGTCCAAGAACGGGTACGAGTCTCCTTGGTCATCCTCTTCGTCGTTGTCTGTGGAGTAGGTCAGGCTGAAGCAACGGTTTGTCTGGGACGTGGGTATGTCCAGCGTCAGGCTGTGTTTGACCTCAGTGATCCTCTCGAGGGACGCGGATGAGCGACTCGTCGTCCTGGGATCCGTCTCCCGGCCGATGTCTTTGTCGCTAAGGTTCGGGGAATCCAAGTCCTTATCTGGATCTTGGTTCCTCTCCAGTCTTTTGGCGTTCTTGGACAGTCCGGTGGTGGAGACTCCAGCAGAAGAGTAATTAACGGTTTCTGTAGAATTCTTAACACAGTGTTCCATTGTGTCACGAGAGTGAACCACACTTCCGTACGGAGATCCACACATCTTCGTTCTGTCGCCTTGATCGGCCTTAATGTTCCTGGGCCCTGATGTAGTAACCAATTCTGGGTCCTCATCAGCGAAACTATCTCCGTCACCCATTTCCGAGGATGGAGAGATGGTGTCTGACACAGATACCTCCCTCTTGAAGCAGTCTTCGGGACAGCTAATCGGGTAAGAACCTTCCGAGATCATCCTGTTGACCAAGTTGCTAAGCAGCCAGGGCGAGTCCGAGTTTTCACTCAGCTCGTCCTCGCTTTCCGATTCGGAATCCCCTTCGCTGGTTTCGTCGTAGTCGTCTGCGACGGGCATGAGTCTGGGTCCTACTGGAAGATAGAAGGAGGGTTTGAAGCACTCCAGGCTGTGGTCGGGTTCTATCTTGAGAACCATTTGTCTGGACGTGCTGTCCTCGCACTGTTGGGGAGGAAGAGTCTCGTCGGGGTCGGCCTGGTGCTCTCCGGGTAGATCGCTGTCCTGGAGGTCCGCCAGAGCCTGCGAGATACCGTAAGACTTGGGGGAGTCGGCAGAGGACGGGGTGGCAATCGTCGGAGAAGGTAGAGGCGACGGAGATGGTGGGGGAGAGGCTTCTTTGATCGGGTCCGGCTGACCCAAAAAGAGAGACGCTTTAAGTCCCACGATTCCGCTGTCCTGCTCCAACTCCGTATCGGGGTCCAGTTCCTGGTCTGACGTGGGTGAGCTAGCCTCCTCGATGGAGTTGGTGAGGTGAGAAGAACGCCCGCTGCTGCTATCATCGCTGGTCAGGTCCAGCTCCGTTTCGGAGATAGACGAGATCATATTGGAGTGTGTCGCACCTTCGCAGGTAAATGCTATGTCGACTTCTCCGTCCAGCTCGGAGTCAGAACCCGGGGAGCTCAGTTCCCGGTCCAGGTCGGAAGTCACGTAACCTTGCTGGTTCATGTCCGCGATCCCCGGATCGGACGACGGAGAGTGGGACTCCTGAGCCGCGACCGCCTGAGCCGCCGAGGCTGGAGAATCGGAACTTTTGGACTTGTCAGGAGCATCCGAAGAGAAGGGAGCTGGGTCATAGGGTTCGATACACGGGAACTCCACGTACGAGGACGGGTTTTCCTTGCACACCATATCGTAGGTCTCCTTTCGCATGAACTCCACTTCAAAGTCCTTGTCCAACTCGTCATCGGACAAGGGGGTGTCGGCGCCGTCGTTGCCTCCCAACGGAGCGGTGGATGATAAGCAGCGACTGGTTCCGTCTGGATCCGGGTCGTTCCCCGCTTCTGTTCCGGACTCGTTGGTGATGGTGTACGTGTCTGTGGCCAGCCGCTTTAAGTGTTTGTGGTTGTGGCTGTTGTTTAGATCGTGGTCCACCTCCGTGTCCGAACACTGGGAATGCTCGTCTACGGAAGGTACTCTGCTAGTGTCGGGCTTTGGTTTGATAACATCACCAGGATGGGACTTTAGTTGACCAAATGAGCCTGAGGAGATAACATTCATAGAGAAAACGAAGTTAACCCTTTCATGCAGGAATAACGATTTTTGTATCTTAAATCTTTATATTACATTCATTTGGGACAGGGGTCTCAAACTTGTGGTCCAGGGGCCAATTGCGGCCCAAGGGGCAATATTTTACGGCCCCCATTTGACATCCAATTGTCGTATTAGTGGTGCAAGCAAATAGTTTGCGATAAAAAACAAACAATTTGAAAGTAAACTACAACTTCCTGTTGATATCAGTTCAGTTCCTGTTGATATAATATCCCTTCCTGTTGATTTGGGGGCATTTCGGGGTCACTTCCTGCTGATTTGGGGGCCTTTTTTTAGTCACTTTTGGCTGACTTGGGGATGTTTCGTGGTCACTTCCTGTTATTGTGGGTATATCTCAGGGTCACTTCCTGTTGTTATCAGGTCACTAACTGTTGATGTGGGGGCATTTCCAGGTCACTTCCTGTTGATATCGCGACACTTACTGTTGATTTGGGGACATTTTGGTGTCGCTCTTGCTAATTCGGGGGCATTTCTTGTCACTTCCTGTTGATATCGGGTCACTTCCTGTTGATTTGGGGGCATTCTAGGGTCGCTTCTGCTAATTTGGAGGTCACCTACTGTTGATATGTCACTTCCTGTTGATTTGGGGGCATTTCTTGGTCACTTCCTGTTGATATCGGGTCACTTCCTGTTGATTTGGGGGCATTCTAGGGTCGCTCCTGCTAATTTGGAGGCATTTCTTGGTCACTTCCTGCTGATATTGGGTCACTTCCTGTTGACACGTCACGTCCTGTTGATTTGGTGGCATTTTTTTGTCACTTCCTGTTGATATCGGGTCACTTCCTGTTGGTTCGGGGGCATTCTGGGGTCGCTGCTGCTAATTTGGGGACATTTCTTGGTCACCTCTTGTCGATTTTGGGTCACTTCCTGTTGATTTGGGGGCATTCTGGGTCGCTCCTGCTAATTTGGGGGTATTTCTTGGTCACTTCCTGCTGATATTGGGTCACTTCCTGTTGATATTTGGGTCACTTCCTGTTGGGGTGGGGCTTTTCCAGGTCACTTCCTGTAGATATCAGGTCACTTCCTGTTGATTTGGGGGCATTTCGGAGTCACTTCCTGTTGATATTGCGTCACTTCCTGTTGATATGGGGGCATTTTGGGGTCGCGCTTGCTAATTCGGGGGCCTTTCTTGGTCACTTCTTCTTGATTTGGGGGCTTTCTGGGGTCACTCCTGCTAATTTGGGGGCATTTCTTGGTCACTTCCTGCTGATACTGGGTCACTTCCTGTTGACACGTCACTTCCTGTTGATTTGGGGGCATTTTTTGTTCCCTTCCTATTAATATCGGGTCACTTCCTGTTGATTCGGGGGCATTCTGGGGTCGCTCCTGCTAATTTGGGGACATTTTTTGGTCACCTCTTGTCGATTTTGGGTCACTTCCTGTTGATATTGGGTCACTTCCTGTTGGTGTGGGGCTTTCCCAGGTCACTTCCTGTAGATATCAGGTCACTTCCTGTTGATTTGGGGGCATTTCGGAGTCACTTCCTGTTGATATTGCGTCACTTCCTGTTGATATGGGGGCATTTTGGGGTCGCGCTTGCTAATTCGGGGTCCTTTCTTGGTCACTTCTTGTTGATTTGGGGGCATTCTGGGGTCACTCCTGCTAATTTGGGGGCATTTCTTGGTCACTTCCTGCTGATATTGGGTCACTTCCTGTTGACACGTCACTTCCTGTTGATTTGGTGGCATTTTTTGGTCACTTCCTGTTGATATCGGGTCACTTACTGTTGGTTCGGGGGCATTCTGGGGTCGCTCCTGTTAATTTGGGGACATTTCTTGGTCACCTCTTGTCGATTTTGGGACACTTCCTGCTGATATCGGGTCACTTCCTGTTGATTTGGGTCACTTCCTGTTGGTGTGGGGCTTTTCCAGGTCACTTCCTGTAGATATCAGGTCACTTCCTGTTGATTTGAGGGCATTTCAGAGTCACTTCCTGTTGATATTGCGTCACTTCCTGTTGATATGGGGGCATTTTGGGGTCGTGCTTGCTAATTCGGGGGCCTTTCTTGGTCACTTCTTGTTGATTTGGGGGCATTCTGGGGTCACTCCTGCTAATTTGGGGGCATTTCTTGGTCACTTCCTGCTGATATTGGGTCACTTCATGTTGACACGTCACTTCCTGTTGATTTGGTGGCAATTTTTGGTCACTTCCTGTTGATATCGGGTCACTTACTGTTGGTTCGGGGGCATTCTGGGGTCGCTCCTGTTAATTTGGGGACATTTCTTGGTCACCTCTTGTCGATTTTGGGCCACTTCCTGTAAATATCGGGTCACTTCCTGTTGATTTGTGGGCATTCTGGGTCACTCCTGCTAATTTGGGGGCATTTCTTGGTCACTTCCTGCTGATATTGGGTCACTTCCTGTTGATTTGGGGCCATTTTTGCTCACTTCCTTTTGTTATCGAGTCACTTCACGCTGATGTGGGCATTTCCAGGTCACTTTCTTTTATTACGTGCCACTTCGATTGATGTGTTACTTCCTGTCTACTCGTGGGCATTCTGTGGTCACTTCCTGTTGATGTCGGGTCACTTCCTTGCGATTTCAGAGTATTTCAGAGTCTCTTCCTGTAGATGGTCACTTTTGCATTATACGCAAAGCTACAAATCAATGAATGAAATAATTGTAGAGTCCGTTTCGGAAACAGTTATTGAAATTGTAATCCATGACAACAAATAAAAAAAAGCCAATAATACAATTAAAATTTCATATAAACAAACTTTTTAAAAAAAATGTAATAAATTGGAAAAAAAGAAGAAACACATAAATTCCAAATAAGTGTGTCTTTTTGACTTAGCGTAGCTTCACCCTTTTGCTGCCATTGACGACAATAGGTGCTAATGCTAAATTTTGAATTGCTGTCCACTGTAGTGACCGCTGTCCCTGAAATGTTTAATTCTTGAGAATGTCAAATGGTGAGTGGAATTTTGTAAAGGTGCCACATGTACATGAAACGGACACTGTTCATGTTGGATGGAATGAATTTTAAGATAGCTGGGGCAGGCCTTTTTTTTTTTTTTTTTTTTTTCAGTTACCGTATTCCGGCCTTTCCCGCCTGTTGCCCTCCACGTCACAGAGGAGTGGCCTGTGTGGGGAATGGGGGTTCCCGCCCTCCCCTGCTTGTTTTGCTGGAGTACCTTCATTCTGCGACATTAGCGGCTGAGAAAGCGGGGAGGTCGGACATTGGCCGGTCACGTGGCTACCGTCATCCAGGCATGAGTGGGTTGGAGTCGTGCGTCCTGGAGATGGAGTACAAGTTTGAAATGAATACTGCTCGTTACGTATGATTAATTCATGTAGTTTTACTATTTGCCACTAGGGGCTGTATTCTATAAATTAGTTTGTTTAAGAAGGAATGGGACTAGCTGTTTATTCCT
This sequence comes from Corythoichthys intestinalis, assembly GCF_030265065.1. NCBI lineage: Eukaryota > Metazoa > Chordata > Actinopteri > Syngnathiformes > Syngnathidae > Corythoichthys > Corythoichthys intestinalis. The sequence goes on along the minus strand of NC_080399.1, from coordinate 2,794,843 downwards.
ATTTTTTAAAATATTTTTTGGGTTATCTCAAGGGCACTTCCTGTTTATTTAGGATCATTTCCAGTCGATTTTAAGGAATTTCCAGGCCACTTCGTTATCATCATTGGTCACTTCCAGTTGATTTTAGGGCATTTCCAAGCCACGTCTTCTTCATTGAACCCTTCCTGTACATTTTAGGGCATTTATAGACACTTTGTGTCCATTTGGGATCATTTCATGTTGATTTTATGGCATTTCCGAGCCACTTCTTTATCATAATTCATTTCCTGTACATTTCGAGTATCTCAGAGCCACTCCGTGTTCATTTTGGATCATTTTAGGGCATTTTCAGTTACTTTGTTTACATTTGGGATCATTTCCTGTTGATATTGTGGTGTTTCCGAGCCACTTCGTTTTGATTATTCACTTCCTGTACATTTTGAGTATCTTAGGGCCACTTCCTGTTCATTTTGGATAGTTTCCTTTACATTTTAGGGCATTTTCAGAAACTTTGTGTACATTTGGGAACATTTTTTTGTTAATATTATGGCATTTCCTAGCCACTTCTTTTTCATTATTCACTTCCTGCACATTTTGAGTATCTCAGGGCCACTTCCTGTTCATTTTGGATCATTTCCTATTGATATTATGGCATTTCCGCACCAATTCTTTTTCATTTTTCATTTCTTGTACCTTTTGGGGTATCTCAGGGCCACTTCCTGTTCATTTTGTTACATTTCTCTACATTTTAGGGCATTTTCAGATACTTTGTGTACATATATGATCATTTCATGTTGATATTACAGCATTTCCGAGCCACTTCATTTTCATTAATCACTTCCCGTACATTTTGGGGTATCTCATGGCCCCTTCCTGTTCATTTTGGATAATTTCCTCTACATTTTAGGGCATTTTCAGACACTTTGTGTACATATGAGATCATTTCCTGTTGATTATGTGGCATTTCCAAGCCACTTCTTTTTATCATTCACTTCCTGTACATTTTGAGTATCTCAGGGCCAATTCCTGTTCATTTTGGATCATCTCCTCTACATTTTAAGGCATTTTCAGACCCTTGGTGTACATTTGTGATCATTTCCTGTTGATATTATGGCATTTCCGCAACACTTCTTTTTCATTTTTCATTTTGTGTACCTTTTTGGGTATCTCAGGGCCACCACCTGCTCATTTCGTTAGATTTCTCTAAATTTTAGGGCATTTTGAGACACTTTGTGTACATGTGTGATCATTTCATGTTGATATAATGGCATTTCTGAGCCACTTTATTTTCATTAGTGATTTCCTGTACATTTTGGGGTAACTCAGGGCCCCTTCCTGTTCACTTTGGATCATTTCCTCAATATTTTAGGGCATACTTTGTGTAAATATGTGATCATTTCATGTTGATAATATGGCATTTCCAAGCCACTTCTTTTTCATTTTTCATTTTTTGTACCTTTTTAGGTATCTCGGGGCCAATTCATGTTCATTTTGAATCATTTCCTGTACGTTTTAGAGCGTTTTCAGACACTGGGTGTACATTTGGGATCATTTTTTGATGATATTATGTCATTTCTAAGCCACTTCTTTTTCATTAATCACTTCCTGTACATTTTGGGGTATCTCAGGGCCACTTCCTGTTCATTTTGGATCATTTCCTGTTGATCTTAGGGCATTTGAAGATAATTCATGTACAGTTGGGTTTTGAGTTTTAGAGACGGTCCCTAATTAACAAACCGTACTCTCACCCTGTGACGAAGGGTTGCGCAACGAGTCCTGCCAGGTTCCTTTCTTTGGCGACAGACTGCTGTTGTTGTTAAGTGAATCCTAACGAGAAGAAAAAACAAATACATGAATGGAAATAGATATTAAAACTGAAAATCGTGTATGCAAATGCTTACCTGCGACACAGCCGTCGTGAGGTTTAGCGTCGTCGGTCTGCTCTTCAGCGTGCCGAGAATCGGCGAAGGGGGAGGCGACGCCGATGGGGACGGAGGGGCGTCGGGGTCCACCTCTTCTTCATCCTCATCCTCCTCGTCTTCGTCATCCTCGTCTTCGTCATCGATCATTTCAAACTCCTGGAAGTCGTCCTGAAAGGAGCACACCGGGTGGTGCGTGTCGTTCTTCTCCAGGATCAGGGAGTCCTGCAAAGGGATACACAGTCAAGGTTATTTGAACCATTTCAGGGACAATGGATGTCTATTTAAAATTTAGTGTTAGTTTAGCTCATTCACTGCCAGGTTAGGTTACAGAGTTCGTGGTGTGGTAGTTATTGAGATTGAAAACACCAATTGACAACAATAGACGCCCAATCCATTTGCAGCCCCTCCCTGGACTGGACGTTAATTGCTGTCAATGGTAACCAAATCTATGTTAGGTCACAAAAAATAAATAAAACTCACAGAGCAAAATATACACGGGCTAATTTTTTAAAAAATGTATCATTAATTAATGTTTTTATGTCTTTTTTTCCTATTTCATACAATTTGTTTGAATATTTTAAGTTTTATATTTTTCAATTTTATTTTATTTTATTATAATGAATTTAAAAAAAAATTTGATTACAATACAAAAACATTTTGAAAAATAAATTCCAAAACTGATCTTTCAATTACAACTTTATGAAAAATAAATAATTGATTTTTTAAGAAATGTATCCTTCAATTAATGTTTTTAGATGTCTTTTTTTTTTCAATTTCATACAATTTGTTTGAATATTTTAAGTTTTATATTTTTCAATTTTATTTTATTTTTTATATTTTCTTGTAGCTTGAAAAATAAAAATAATGATTTTTTAAAAAATTTGATTACAATACAAAAACATTTTGAAAAATAAATTCCAAAACTGATCTTTCAATTACAACTTTATGAAAAATAAATAATTGATTTTTAATAAATGTATCCTTCAATTAATGTTTTTATATGTCTTTTTTTTTTCAATTTCATACAATGTGTTTGAATATTTAAAGTTTCATATTTTTCAATTTTATTTTATTTTTTTATATTTTCTTGTAGTTTGAAAAATAAAAATAATGAATTTTTTAAAAGTCTGATTACAGTACAAAAACATTTTGGAAAAATAAATTCCAAAATTGATCTTTCTATCACAACTTTATGAAAAATAAATAATTGATTTTTTAATAAATGTATCCTTCAATTAATGTTTTTAGATGTCTTTTTTTTTTCTTCAATTTCATACAATTTGTTTGAATATTTTAAGTTTTATATTTTTCAATTTTATTTTTTACATTTTCTTGTAGCTTGAAAAATAAAAATAATGATTTTTTAAAAAATTTGATTACAATACAAAAACATTTTGAAAAATAAATTCCAAAATTGATCTTTCAATTACAACTTTATGAAAAATAAATAATTGATTTTTTAATAAATGTATCCTTCAATTAATTCAATGTATTAATTGAACCATTAATACCATAATATTTTTTTTCTTGCCCATTTCCAAATACACACTGGCAATACTAATACAACATTTATATGTCAAACAGAGGCAGCAAAATATTTTCCCGCGGGCCACGATTGGCCCTTGGGCCGCAAGTTTGAGAACAATGTCCTATATGAATGCAATTTTTTAAAAAAAATTCCTGCTTGAAAGTTTGAAAAGATGACAAATCAAATCGTGAAGAAGCTCTGCAAACAAGGCATTAACTGACCAAAGAGAATCAATCTGACAAGCTACTCAGGTTTCACAAGCTTTCCGGGAAGGACAGACCGCACCTCCAGCCACGCATTTGAGTGCGCAGTGTACAACTGCACTGCATCACAATACTGCATGAGTTGTTTCTAATACCAGCTATGAAATGACAGGTTACGAGAAGTTGGTTGAATGTAGTGTTGCACCAATAACATTTTTAGTGGGGGCTTCCAATAGATGGCGGAAAACACAAACAAAGGAGAAAAAGCAGTTTCTGCTCTTGCACCTCTCTTTAGAATAAACTGCTGTATTTTAAGCCCAAAGAACTGTTGTGTTTGATAGAACAATATGTCTAGATGCTGCCATAGAAGATTCATGGCGCATGAAGCCCCCGAACTATTTTTAATTTGTCTGTTTTACCCTAGAAACCCCCGTTTACAGAGACAACCGCTTTTGTTTCAACCTAGCCATAAAAAGAAGTTAAGTCATCATATTTATTATTCGAAATGTCTGTCATTTTTAGCTTAGAATCAGTAATTGATGTCTAATATTTAGTTTAAAACAAAAGACTTCAAAGAATTATTCACTCGCATATTTTAAACTTTTAAACAAATGACGTCACAATGGAAAAAATGGCGTCTGTAAAAAAGTCACGGATATCTACCTCATAACTATCGCTAAATCTTTTATTTATTTATTTTTGTTTGTTACTGTCGCATTTTCTCCGATATGTTAGATGATTAATAATTGATCCAAACTAAGAAAAATTGGAAAAAAACATTTTAAAAAAAAGGTAAATATATGAAAAAGAAAATCTTGACCACTCCTTGATGTCTGCGATTTCTGCATCGTGACCCTAGTTATATCACCATGTTTCACCCATAAAATTCCGAAAAAATCCAGCTTTGGCCATTCGCTGCTGTGTCTTGACACTCAGAGATACATGCTACATGAAGTTTTTGGATCAAAACAAGGTAAAAATGCAACAATATCTCGTTAAAGTCATGGTGTCTGTAATTCTGCTCTTGCGTACTCTCACCTCCAGATTTTCCCAATTTTATTATTTTTTTTAAATGCCCTCCTGTTCAAAATTTTTCTTCCCCCAGAAAATTGAGATTTTAAGCTTTCCAGTGATGTATCACATGTGCATATCGGACAATTTTGATAGTTGGCTAAATTGGGGTTCTCAGAGCGGAACTTCAAGTCACCTGAGTGTTTTCCACCAAATGTATATATATTTATATTAGGGCTGTCAAACGATTAAAATTTTTAATCGAGTTAATTGCAGCTTAAAAATTAATTAATCGCAATTCAAGCCATCTATAAAATATGCCATATTTTTCTGTGAATTATTGTTGGAATGAAAAGATAAGACACTAGACGGATATATACATTCAAGTACTGTATTTGTTTATTATAACAATAAATCAACAAGATGGCATTAACATTATTAACATTCCGTTAAAGCGATCCATGACTTGTAGTTCTTAAAAGAAAAATGTTAGTAAACGTTATAGAAATTTTATATTAAAACCCCTGTTTTCGTTTTAATGAAATTTATAAAATTTTCAATCAAAAAATAAAGTAGTAGCCCGCCATTGTTGATGTCAATAATTACTTACACAATGCTCATGTGTGCTGAAGCCTATAAAATCAGTCGCACCCAAGCGCCAGCAGAAGGCAGCAAAACTCCATAAAACACAAGTGAGCGTTTCACTGTACTGTCATTTAAATCTGTCTGAGCAGGGTATCTGCGTTAATTGCGTCAAATATTTTAATGTTCATTCATTCATTCATTTTCCTTGCCGCTTTTCCTCACGAGGGTCGCGGATATTTTAATGTGATAAATTTAAAAAATTAATTAACGCCTGTTAACGCGATAATTTTGACAGCCCTAATTTATATATATACATATGGCGGAAAACACAGACAAGACTGAAAAAGCAGTTTCTGCTCTTGCACTCCTCCTTAAAAGAAACTGCAGTATTTTAAGCCACCCTGATCAATGTCAATGCAGTGACATTCAAATTCAGTCATTACTAGCTTATTTCAAAACAAAACATTATTTCATCAGTTATTTCGTCTCCTAGCGATGAATTCATTTTAGTTCAAAGCTGAAACATGAAAAAAAAAACGGATGATTTGATCTCTATTTTTACACAAGAAGAGATTGATCCTAAACAAAGTCTGCACCACGCAGCATTTTTCTTCTCCGACGCGGACGCCGCTGTCTTTTTAATGGACCAATCAAAAGCTCCCGCATCACAATCCTGCTGACGCCGGCTTTATGTGTCACACAAACAACCTATCCTTTCCCAGGAGGGCAACAAATCCTTGTTCTGGGCTGATATTAATGCGCTCGTGACAGTCAAAAATCTCATTCCACGTCCCTCGGATAAAAGTCACCGTGAAATACGCCACGCTACATATTTTCAGCTGTGTTGTGAAAGCGCCACAGGAAAAAAAAAAAGCACAACTATAAGACGAGTCTTTTGCTATCCGACTGTTTCGACAGCTTGGGCTGTCACACAATCATACCGCACCCGCGCTGATGTGTCAAAGCACAATAAGCGCAATTAGCGTTATTTAACAGTGCTATTTTGCATAGGCGGAGTTTGACTTTTGGGGCAGGGGGAGCACAACATGTTGATGACCCCGAAACGCAGTGTCAGCAATAAAATCAACTTACAAGAATATTTGTAATAATAAGTTGACAATGAGCGTTTTTTGTTTCCCCATCATTCTTGAGGGGAATTCTAAATCAGGTTGCTTAGGCAATACTTTTGCCAAGATTGTCATCCACTGAATATGGTACGCCCGCCGATGTCGTGCCAATGTAGTTACCCCAGTTAAAAATTGTGTCCCCTGGGCGGCGCCATATGGAGGTAGATTTGTGTCTTTATTATTCAATCAAAAAAAGTTGCTTCAATCAAAATATTTTCAACCAAAAAAATGTCGCTTCAATCAAAAATAAATGTGTTTGAATGCAAAAATAAATTTTGAAACTCAACTGAAAAGAAAATGCATGTGAAAGCTATTTTTCTTTGATTTTTTTTTTTTTTTTTTTTTTTTTTTTGGATTAAAGTCAAGAATTTTTTGATTGAAGTAATGTTGATTTGTGTTTGGGCCCCATTTTGGTTAGGACATTTTTGTCTTTATTATTCAATCAAAAAAATTTAAAAAAGAAAAAAAATCACTTCAATCAAAAAAAAAAAAAAAAGAAAAATTTCAATCAAAAAAAAGTTTTTGAATGCGAAAAAATATTTGAGATTGAAAATTTTGCATTTGAACACTTAATTTTTCACTGAAAAAGTTTACTTTGATTGAAGCAATCCTTTTTGTGTTAGGACTTTGTGTCTAAATCATTCAATCCCCCCCCCCCCCCCCCCCAAAGTTGCTTAAAAAAAAAAAAAAAAAAAATTCAATCAAAGAAAAAAATCCTTAAAAAAATATTTTTTTAAATATTTTTTTTAATATAATTTTTTCTTTTTTGGGGGGGGGGGAATTACATGCAAAGCAATTGACTAAGGTGCTCGAAAAATAATTTTGACCCATTATAATTTTTTTTTTTTTTTGTTCATTTCATTCATTTTTGTTGCAGTTTTATTGCTTTACAACTTTTATATATATCTAGGAAAGTGAATTACATGCAATGACACGTTTTGGCCTCCAGGGGGGGCCTGGCCCCCCTGCCCTCCCCTTAAAATCCTCTTATGCCATTTTGGTCATGTAGGGAAAAAAATACTGAACTTCAAAACGACATGGTGTTCACATAAGTGCATCCGACTTTTTGTAGGCCACACTTATGACTCGAAATCAACAAGAATTGACCCATAAATGCCCCCAAATGAACTGGGAGTGACCGAAAATCAACAGGAGGTGAGTCCAAAATCAATAAGAAATGGCTGGAATCCCTCAAAATTGACACAAAGTGTTTCAAAATGAACAGGGAGCGGCCCAAAATCTATTGAAAGTGAACCCAGTTGCCCCAAAATCAAAGGAAATGAACCATAATTGTCTCAAAATGGTGGCCCTCCCGCAAAGACATTGTTATTTTTGACAAAAAACCCATCAAATTGCCACAAAATGAACAGGAAGGGACCAAAAATGACCAGGAAGAGAGCCTAAAATCAATAGGAACTGGCTGGTATCCCAAAAAATCAACACAAAGTAATTCAGAATGAACAGGAAGTGACCCAAAATCTATCAGAAGTGACCCATAAATGCCCCAAAATTAACAAGAAGTGATCCACCTGCAAAAAACAATATTATTTTTGACCCAAAAAAATTCTTGAATGCCCTGACATGTACAGAAAGTGCCTGACAAGCAACAGGAAGTGACCCAAAATCAGGAGGAAGTGACTCATAATTTCTCCAAAATCAATATGAAATGACCCAGAAATGCCCTATAATGGACTCACCTACAAAAATGTTATTTTCGACAAAATAAAAAATGCCCCAAAATTAACACGTGGTGAGAGAAAATCCACAGAAAGTGCGACAAAAATATTAGAAACTGGCCAAAATTTCCAAACAAAATCAATACATAATGACAGAAAATAACAGGAAGTGACTCAAAACCAAGACGAAGTGACCCATAATTGCGCCAAAATCAACACAAAATTGACCCAGCTACAAAAATGTTTTTTTTTTCTTCCAAAAATCCCCCAAAATTAAGAGGCAGTGACTTATAAATCCACAGAAAGTAAGATAGAAACATTAGGAACTGGCCGAAATTTCCAAAAAATCAATACAAAATGATTCAAAATGAACAGGAATTGAGCTATAAATGCTCCAAAATCAACAAGGAGTGTCCAACCCGCGAAAACAACATTATTGTTGACAAAAACCTTCTCCAATCGCACCAAAATTAACAGGAAGTGACCCAAAATCAAGACGAAGTGACCCATAATTGCCCCAAAATCAACACGAAATGACCCAAAAAATGCCCCAACACTGACAAGAAGTGACCCCCCCCACAAAAATGATGTTATTTTTGACCAAAAAATTGCCCCAAAATTAACAAGAAGAGACATAAAATCCACAGAAAGTGAGACAAAAACATTTAAGAACTGGCCGGAATTTCCAAAAATCCATAAAAAGTGATTTAAAATGAACAGGAAGTGACCCATAAATGTTTTTTTTTTTTTCTTTTTCAACAAATGTCCCAAAATTAAGAGAAGGTGACTGAAAATCCACAGAAAGTGGGACAGAAACATTAGGAACTGGCCAAAATGTCCAAAAAATCAATACGAAATGATTTAAAATGAACAGGGTGTGACCTATAAATGCTCTAAAATTAACAAGGAGTTACCAACCCACGAAAACAACATTATTGTTGACAAAAACCTTCTCGGATCGCACCAAAATTAACAGGAAGTGACCCAAAATCAAGACGAAGTGACCCATAATTGCCCCAAAATCAACACGAAATGACTCAAAAAATGTCCAAAACTGACAAGTGACCCACCCACAAAAATGATGTTATTTTTTACCAAAAAATTGCCCCAAAATGAACAAGAAGAGACTGAAAATCCACAGAAAGTGAGACAAAAACTTTAAGAACTGGCCAGAATTTCCAAAAATCAATACAAAGTGATTTAAAATGAACAGGAAGTGACCCATAAATGTTTTTTTTTTTTTTTTCTTTTTCAACAAATGTCCCAAAATTAAGAGAAGGTGACTGAAAATCCACAGAAAGTGGGACAGACACATTAGGAACTGGCCGAAATTTCCAAAAAAATCAATACGAAATGATTCAAAATGAACAGGAAGTGACCTATAAATGCTCCACAATTAACAAGGAGTGACCAACCCACGAAAACCACATTATTGTTGACAAAAACCTTTTCGAATCGCACCAAAATTAACAAGAAGTGACCCAAAATCAAGATGAAGTGACCCATAATTGCGCCAAAATCAACACGAAATGACTCCAAAAATGCCCAAAACCGACAAGAAGTGACCCACCTACAAAAATGATGTTATTTTTTACCAAAAAATTGCCCTAAAATTAACTAGAAGAGACTGAAAATCCACAGAAAGTGAGACAAAAACATTAACAACTGGCCGGAATTTCCAAAAATCAATACAAAGTGATTTAAAATGAGTAGAAAGTGACCCATAAATGCTCCAAAGGTGTGACCAACCCACAAAAAAAAATTATACTTGACAAAAACGTTCTCGAATGACACTAAAAATTAACAAGGAGTGACCAGAAAATCAAGAGGAAGTGAGTTTAAAACATATAAGAAAGACCAAAATCCCCCTAAAGTGAACAGGATATGATTCAAAACCAATTGGAAGTTAGCCAAAATCAAGACGAAGTGACCCGTAATTGCTCCAAAATCAACATGAAATCAAAATTCACAAGAAGTGGCCCACCTGCAAAAATGTTGTTATTTTTGACCCAAAAATTTCTCCAAAATTAACAGGAAGTGACTGAAAATCAATAGAAAGTGTGACAAAAACATTACGAACTGGCGGGAATTTCCCAAAAAATCAGTACAAAGTGATTCAAAATGAACAGTAAGTGACTCAAAATCAACAGAAAGTGAGACAAAAACATTTCGAACTGGCCGGAATTTCCATGAAATCAATTCAAAGTGATGCAAAACGAACAGTAAGTGACCCAAACTCTACAGCAAGTAACCCATAAACGCTCCAGAAATTAACAAGAAGTGACCAACCCACAAAAACAACATTATTGTTGACAAAAACTTTCTTGAATTGCATCAAAATTAACAGGAAGTGAGCCCAGAGTCGATATGATATGACCAGAATCACCTGAAATCAACAGGAAGTGATTTAAAATTAATAGGAAGTGACCAAAAATCAACAGGAAGAGCAAGCATCTCCATGCAATTTCTCCAGAAATTGTGTATTTTCTAATCATATAAATGTTTTATGACTAATCCTTATTGTATATTTTATATAAAATATCACTTAGAAAAAATATTTTCTCATAAATAAATGAAGGTTAATTTGCCCCATCCGCCCAGTCAAAATCTGTCTAGCGCCGTCAATGGCACGCAATGATTGGTGCTAATCAAGCTACTATATAATTTGACTGATTTGCGCCCTTGAAAAGTACATCGATAGGTCGCCACCCCTGGACACAGATCAGTTAGCCCAAGTTGCCCATGCAAGTAAGAAAAAAAATCAAGTCAGCACAACTTCTGGATGTCTAATTAGCAGAGCCGCAAGAATAATTTTACACCTCTGCCGCAGTCCCGAGGGTCATCAGCAGAGGTGGCTACATTTACTCAATTGAATTTACTTGAGTGACTTTTGGAGAAAAATGCCCTTCTAAGAGTAGTCTTTACGGAGCCCCCAAAGGGGCATCGACAGAAATTAAATCAATTTAAGCAATCTGCGCACCCGAAATTATCGGGTGCGCACCATGCAAACATTAGTATTATATAGCATTTAAGCTAGCGGATTTTTGCAATGCAAGTTAGCAAATTGCTGTAAACATTAGCATTATATAGCATTTAAGCTAGCTGACTTTTACAATGCAAGTTAGCCAATTGTTTTAAACATAAGCATTATATAGCATTTAAGCAAGCTGTCTTTTGCTATGCAACTTAGTGGATCGTTGTAAGCATTACCATTGTATATCATTTAAGCTAGCGGACTTTTACTATGCAAGTTAGCCAACTGTTTTAACATAAGAATTATTTAGCATTGAAGCGAGCTGTGTTTTGCTATGCAACTTAGTGGATCGTTGTAAACATTACCATTACATAGCATTTAAGCTAGCGGACTTTTGCTATGCAAGTTAGGCAATTGTTGTAAACATTTGCATAAAATAGCATTTAAGCTGGCAGACATTTCTTATGCAAGTTATCCAATTGTTGTAAACATTAGCATTATATAGCATTTAAGCTAGCGGACTTTTACAATGCAAGTTAGCCAATTGTTTTAAACATAAGCATTATATAGCATTTAAGCAAGCTGTCTTTTGCTATGCAACTTAGTGGATCGTTGTAAGCATTACCATTGTATATCATTTAAGCTAGCGGACTTTTACTATGCAAGTTAGCCAACTGTTTTAACATAAGAATTATTTAGCATTGAAGCGAGCTGTGTTTTGCTATGCAACTTAGTGGATCGTTGTAAACATTACCATTACATAGCATTTAAGCTAGCGGACTTTTGCTATGCAAGTTAGGCAATTGTTGTAAACATTTGCATAAAATAGCATTTAAGCTGGCAGACATTTCTTATGCAAGTTATCCAATTGTTGTAAACATTCGCATTATATAGCTTTTAACTTAGCGGACTTTTATGACGCAAGTTATCCAATTGTTGTAAACATAAGCATTATATAGCATTTAAGCAAGCTGTCTTTTGCTATGCAACTTAGTGGATCATTGTAAGCATTACCATTATATATCATTTAAGCTGGCGGACTTTTACTATGCAAGTTAGCCAACTGTTTTAAGCATAAGAATTATTTAGCATTGAAGCGAGCTGTGTTTTGCTATGCAACTTAAGCTGGCAGACATTTGCTATGCAAGTTGTCCAATTGTTGTAAACATTCGCATTATATAGCATTTCACTTAGCGGACTTTTACTACGCAAGTTAGCAAATTGTTGTAAACATTAGCATTTTTTGGCATTTAAGCTTTTGGGCTTTTACTATGTACGTTAGCCAATTTTTGTAAAGATTAGCATTATACAGCAATTAAACTAGCAGACTTTTGCTATGCAATCTAGCCAATTGTTGTGCATTTAAGCTACCGGACTTTTGCTACGAAAGCTAGCCAATTGTTGTAAACCTTCGCATTATATAGCATTTAAGCTAGAGGACTTTTGCTATGCAAGTTAGCCAATTGTTGTAAACATTGTTGCAACATATACAGTATGTATATATTATATTTACAATGTATATTATATATACTTATATTATATACTTGAGTAGTATTATTTTGAAGTAATGCTACTCTTACCCGAGTCCAATTTTTTTGCCTAGTCTACCCACCTCTGGCCGTTAGATGTCACATGGAGCACCCTAAAACCGCAAACATCTCGTAATTATGCAAAAATAAATAAGGAGATCGGGGTTCAAAGGTTAATATCATGTTTAGGTCATCCCTTGTCAACAAAAATAACAAAACGTTAACATCATCGTCCTTTGCAGCGCCGGAGGGCTTAAAAGTGACACGATGCGAACAATCTAATCTGAAATGTTGCATTCGTGATATTTTGTTGTCTGGCTTTTGTTGCTCTTTTTTGAGAACGTCCTTGCGTCGGTTCGGGGGCAGCGCCTGTCAGCGAGACATGTTTTATGTGCATGACGGCGTGTCGTATGCACAATTTGCTAGTCATACATCAGGAGATGAAATCTCTTTCGGGCTTCGGAGGGCTTTTGTTGATGGTATTGGGAGGTAAGAATATATTGCTCAGAGTTCAAATGTTCAGAGAAGACGAGGACAAAGTGTTATTTGACATATTGCAAAATGGCTTTTGGCATATGGCAGTTTTTTTTTTTTTTTTTGACTTATGGCACAATGCCTTTTGGCATGTAGCAGATTTTTTGGCATATGGAAAAATGGCTTTTGGCATATGGCAGATTTTTGGGCATATGGCAAAATGGCTTTGCCATATGGCAGGTTTTTTTTACATATGGCAATTGTCTTGGCATATGGCAGATTTTGTTTTGCATATGGCAAAATGGTTTTTGGCATATGGTGGTTTTTTTGACATATGGCAAAGTGGTTTTGGCATATTTTTTTTTACATATGGCAGGTGTCTTGGTATATGGCAGATTGTGTTATGCATATTGCAACATGGCTTTTGGCATATGGCAGTTTTTTTTGGCATATGACAAAATGGCTTTTGAAATGGCAGTTTTCTGGGGGGGCGTATAGCAGTTTTTATGACATATGTCAGTTGTTTTGGCATATGGCAAAATGGCTTTTGGCATATGGCAGTTGTTTTGACATAGAGCTAAATGGCTTTTGGCATATGACATATGGCAAAATGGGTTTTGGTATATGGCATTTCCTTTAACTTATGGCAGTTTTTTTTTACATAGTGCAACATAGCTTTGGCATACGGCAGTTTTTTGTTTTTTTTTGACATAGTGCATATGGCTTTGGCATATGGCAGGTTTTTTCTACATGTGGCAGTTGTTTTGGCGTATGGCAGGTTTTGTTTTGCAAATTGCAAAATGGTTTTTGGTATATGGTAGTTTTTTGACATATGGCAGTTTTAGCAGTTTAGTTTAGTAGTTTTTTTGACATATGGCAAAATGGCATATGGCAGTTTTTTGACATATGGCAAAACGACTTTTGATATGGCAGTTTTTTAAAAACATGGCAAAATGGCTTTTGGCATACGGTAGTTGTTTTGAGATATAGCACAATGGCTTTTGGCATATGACATATGGCAAAATGGCTTTTGGTATATGGCAGTTTTTATGACATAGTGCAACATGGCTTTGGCATATGGCAGTTTTTTTACCACATGGCAGTTTTTTGACATAGTGTAAAATGGCTTTGGCATATGGCGTTTTTTTTTTACATGTGGAAGTTGTTTTGGCATATGGCAGGTTTTGTTTTGAATATGGAAAATGGCTTTTGGCATATGGCAGTTTTTTGACATAGGGCAAAATGGCTTTGTCATATGGCAGTTTTTCTGATTTTTTTTTTTTTTTACATATGGCAGTTGTTTTGGCATATGGCAGGTTTTGTTTTGCATATGGCATAATGGCTTTTAGCATATGGCAATTTTTGGGGGAATATGGCAAAATGGCTTTTGACATGGCAGGTATTTTTTTAATATGGAAAAATGGCTTTTGGCATATGAGTTTTTTTTTTTTTTTTGCATATGACAGTATTTCTTATCAAATTGTTGTTTTAGATCAAATTATGTGGCAAAGCGTTTACTACAAAGATCAACTCATTTCAATTCACGGCAGAAGCCTAAAAACACCTTTCATTGCCCCTACCAACATGTTGCTCGTCAATGAATGAAGACTACGACAATCTAAATTTTCCAAATTAGCTAATAAACAGAGACGATGCCACATTCAGGTACTTGGTGAATCCGAGCGGACAATTTTTATGAAGAAGAGCCTCACCTTTTCGTAGGGATCCGAGTCGTAATTGAGTCCGATCCCGCAGTCGTCCGTGATTTCCGAGAGATCTTCGTCGTCGAACTCCTCCAGGCTGATGTCGTGGGCCGGCCTAGCAAACACCACAATTAATCAGTCAGACGGATGCCGCAAAAAAAGGAGGTTTCAAAGCCAAAATTTTGGTCCGTCAGAATGCAAATTCTTCTATGTAATTCTGCCTGGCAACAAGTTACAACTACAGTTGCTATTTATTCATGTATTTTGTCCAGCTCTCCTGGAGTAACTACCTGTCTGCTGGAATCTCCTACAGGCCTCCAGGTTGCTCCTCAGACTGTCCAGGAGCTAAGTGATGCCCTGGTCCAGACCTGGGAGGAGATCCCTCAGGAGAACATCTGCCATCTCATTAACGGCATGCCCACACAGGCGAAGCTCTTCAAGCAGAGCGCGATGCGCCATCCCCACTTTGCGTCATTATTCCAAAAATTCAAAGGGTACCATTAGCTGTGCATTCCTTTTTGCACACTGACAGCCTCACAATTGTGTCACAAGGAAATGCTGCATTGCAGTACTTGTAGTCGGGGGGGAAAGGAAAGGACATGGCGCGCACTGTACTGGTGTAGTGATATAGGTTGTATGTCAAAAGGAAGTTACCCGCAAAGACCGCCAAATCAAGAGAAGTAAACCGCTATCAACAGGAATTGACCTGTAAACGCTCCAATCTAAATAGGAAGTTAACTGATATCAACAGGAAGTTACCCCAACCCCGCCAATCAACCGGAAGTTACCCACAAAGGCCCCAAATCAACAGGAAGTGACACAATATCAACAGGAAGTAAACCAATATCAACAGGAAGTGTCCCCCAAAATGCCCCCAATCCACAGGAAGTATACTGATATCAACAGGAAGTGACCCCGAAATGCCCCCAAGTCAACAGGAAGCGACCTGATATTAACGAGAAGTAAACCGCTATCGACAGGATGTGACCTGTAAATGCCCCAAAATAAAAAGGAAGTATACTGATATCAGCAGGAAGGGACCCCAAAATGCCCTCCAAATCAGTAGAAAGTTACCTGCATAGGCCCCAAATCAACAGGAAGTGACCCAATATTAACAGGACGTAAACCAATATCAACAGGAAGTGACCACAAAATGCTCCCAAGTCAACAGGATGTGACCTGATATTAACGAGAAGTAAACCGCTATCAACAGGAAGTGACCTGTAAACGCCCCAAAATAAATAGGAAGTGAACTGATATCAACAGGAAGTTACCCCAACCCCCCTTATTAACAGGAAGTTACCCACATAGGCCCCAAATCAACAGGAAGTGACCCGATATTAACAGGAAATAAACCAATATCAACAGGAAGTTACCCCAACCCCCAAGCAACAGGAAGTTACCTACATAGGCCCCAAATCAACAGGAAGTGACCTCATATCAAGAAGAAGTAAACCGATATCAACAGGAAGTGTCCCCCAAAATGCCCCCAATCCACAGGAAGTATACTGATATAAACAGGAAGTGACCCCAAAATGCTCCCAAGTCAACAGGAAGCGACCTGATATTAACGAGAAGTAAACCGCTATCAACAGGAAGTGACCTGTAAACGCCCCAAAATAAAAAGGAAGTATTCTGATATCAGCAGGAAGTTACCTGCATAGGCCCCAAATCAACAGGAAGTGACCCGATATTAACAGGAAGTGACCCCAAAATGCTCCCAAGTCAACAAGAAGTGACCTGATATTAACGAGAAGTAAACCGCTATCAACAGGGAGTGACCTGTATATGCACCAAAATAAATAGGAAGTGAACCAATATCAACAGGAAATGACCCCAAAATGCCCCCAAGTCAACAGGAAGTGACCTGATATTACCGAGAAGTAAACCGCCATCAACAGGAAGTGACCCGTAAATGCCCCAAAATAAATAGGAAGTGAACTGATATCAACAGGAATTTAGCCCAACCCCCAAGCAACAGGAAGTTACCCACATAGGCCCCAAATCAACAGGAAGTGACACGATATCAACAGGAAGTAAACCGATATCAACAGGAAGTGTCCCCCAAAATGCCCCCAATCCACAGGAAGTAAACTGATATCAACAGGAAGCGACCTGATATTAATGAGAAGTAAACTGCTATCAACAAGAAGTGGCCCATAAACACCCCAAAATAAAAAGGAAGTATATCAGCAGGAAGGGACCCCAAAATGCCCTCCAAATCAATAGGAAGTTACCCGCATAGGCCCCAGATCAACAGGAAGTAAACCAATATCAACAGGAAGTGACCCCAAAATGCTCCCAAGTCAACAAGAAGTGACCTGATATTAACGAGAAGTAAACCGCTATCAACAGGGAGTGACCTGTATATGCCCCAAAATAAATAGGAAGTGAACTGATATCAACAGGAAGTTACCCCAACCCCCCCAAATCAACAGGAAGTTACCCACATAGGCCCCAAATCAACAGGAAGTGACACAATATCAACATGAAGTAAACATATCAACAGTAAGTGTCCCCCGAAACGCCCCCCAATCAACGAGAAGTATACTGCTATCAACAGGAAGTGACCCCGGACTACCCCCAAGTCAACAGGAAGTGACCTGATATTAACAGGAAATAAACCAATATCAACAGGAAGTGACCGTAAATTGCACCCAAGTCGACAGGAAGTGAACGGGTATTAACAGGAAGTGACCCGTAAACGCCCCAAAATAAATAGGAAGTGAACTGATATCAACAGGAAGTTACCCCAAACCCCCCCCAAATCGACGGGAAGTTACCCGCGTAGGCCCAAAATCAACAGGAAGTGACCCCATATCAACAGGAAGTAAACCGATATCAATAGGAAGTGACCCCAAAATTCCTCCAATCAACAGAAAGTATACTGATATCAGCGGGAAGGGACCCCAAGACGCCCTCCAAATCAACAGGAAGTTACCCACGTAGGCCCCAAATCAACAGGAAGTGACCTGATATTAACAGGAAGTAAACTGATATCAACAGGAAGTGACCCCAAAACGTCCCTAATCAACAGGAAGTGACCCCAAAATGCCCCCCAGTCAATAGGAAGTGATTTGTTATTAACAGGAAATGCTGCCAAAGCAAAGCTACCACTGCAATTTCTCCAGAAATTACATTTTCTAGGTCATTTTCTTTTCACACTTTTTCATTTTTTGTGTTTTTTTTTTTTTTTTTTTTTTTTTTTTTTTTTTTTTTTTTTTGGCAGTTTGTAGACTTTTCGTAGGTTTTGGCGGATTTTCACGTTCTATTTTTTTTTACAAAAAAAAAAAACTTGCCATATGGCATAAAAAATGTCACATGCCAAAATCCATTTTGCCACATATCAAATAAAAATGCCACATGGCAAAAAAATGTCACATGCCAAAATCCATTTTGCCACATGGCAAAATCAATTTGCCATATGGCAAAAAAAGTCACATGGCAAAAAATGTCACATGCCAAAATACAGTTTGCAATATATGCCATAAAATGCCACGTGCCAAAATCAATTTTACCACATATCAAATAAAAATGCCACATGGCAAAAAAAAAAAAAGTCACATACCAAAATCCATTTTGCCACATGGCAAAATCAATTTGCCACATAACGAAAAAAAAAAAAAAAAAAACATACAAAAAAAATGCCACATGCCAAAATACATTTTGCCAAATACCCCAAAAAATGCCACATGCCAAAATACATTTTGCCATATGGCAAAAAAATACACATGGCAAAAATGCCACATACCAAAATCCATTTTGCCAAATACCCCCGAAAAAATGCCACGTCATTTTCTTTTCACACTTTTTCATTTTTTTGTGTTTGTATTTTTTTGGGGGGCAGTTTTTAGACTTTTCGTAGGTTTTGGCAGGTTTTCACATTCTATTTTTGTTGATATTTATGCCTTGTTTTGCAGGTTTTAATACAAGATAGCACAATGACACTAGAAAATGCCATTTCGGGGTCATTTTCTGTAGATTTTTCACTTCCAATTGATTTTAGTGCATTTTTAGGTCACTTTCTTGTTAACTCATTGGCTGCCATTTGACGGCGATAAACGTCCAATTCATTCACTTCCTCCCAATCCAGATGAACCTGTAGGCTTGCGTTGAGTCAATGGCTGCAATTGAGTTAAAATATAAATAAAATGGGGGGGGGGGGCACATTTATAAATGCTAAAAACATGAGTGTTCATTAGTTTTACAACATAAAGAACAAGACTGGTATTAAATATTGTATGAGCTGCACCCCGATGACATCATCATCAGGAGACGAGGACATTAGTGAGTCATTCAGGAGATCAATTTCACCCTGCTGTCATTCTTCACTAATGCACATGCACCCCCCCCTTCCCCCACACACACTCACACACGTTATACTGTATTTTCGTTATGAGTAAAAAATAATTTTAATATCTGGTGTTGGTTTTAGGTTGCAGCACTACTTAACACATTTAACATGTGTGGCAGGTCAGTTGAATGTCACTTCAAAAACAAAGTGAGCTGTCTCTATTTTTGTATCATTTTCAATATCATGACATATTGATATTGTTATATTTCAACAAAAATATATATGTATTAATACTAATTTGTAAAATTAAAACACAACATTACTGGACTATAAGGCGCACGTGACTATAAGCCGCCACCCACCAAATATGACACAAAAACGTCATTGTTCATAGATAAGCCGCAGCTGTCCTCACTGTTTGATGGGATATTTACACCAAAAGATATTAACCGGTAACACTTTATTTGACAGCGGCATCATAAGACTGTCATCAGACCAAATGAACCCCCATGAAGCTTTGAACCAATTGGCTGCAAAGCTTCATTGCTTCAAGAAGCTTCATTTGGCAATCACAGGAAAAGCGCTATATAAGTATAACACCATTTACCATAGATAGTCAACCTCTGCTGTCAAAACTGTTGTCATCCAACATGCCTCCTAGCATGCATTACAGTGCTAGACATGTAAATAACAATCAAAAGTCATGTCCTATGCTAATTATTTCTTCAGTTACTGTTCCAGTTGTTTCATTAATTGCTAGTTATGGTATTTGGTAACACTTTATTTGACGGTAGCGCCATAAGACCGTCATAAGACCATCATAATTATGAAATGACACTGCCATGAGCATGAATGAATCCTTATGACAGATGTCATTTTGTGTCATCCAGCAAATTATCTCACTTTTGAATGGATGTAAAAGCTCCAAGCTGGACATAAGTGGAGTTAGTGACATATTTAGCCAGATGAAATTTAATTACAAGGTAATGTAATGGTTAGCGTATGGTCAAAAATCACAGCCACACGTTTTTCTGCCATTTAACATGAATGGAAAATTTGGATCTGCATAGCTGTCAATGGCATGGACGTGCATGGCCTGCAAAAATGCCACATACAAAAAAAAAAAAAAAAAAATGCCACATACCGAAATCCATTTTGCCAAGTACCAAAAAAAATGCCACATTCCAAAACACATTTTGCCACATGGCAAAATTAATTTTGCCACTTACAGAAAAATGCCACATGCCAAAATCCATTTTGCCACATACCAAACAAAAATACCAAATGGCAAAAAATGCCACGTGCCAAAATCCATTTTGCCAAATGGCAAAAACCTGCCACATGGAAAAATCAATTTTGCTATATACCAAAAAAAGCCACATATAAGAAAAAATGCCACATACCAAAATCCATTTTGCCAAGTGGCAAAAAAAACTGCCACATAGCAAAATCAATTTTGCCACATATAAAAAAAAAAAAAATGCCACATACCAAAATCCATTTTGTCCAAATACCAAAAAACAAATGCCACATGCCAAAATACATCTTGCCATATTGCAAAAATATTCCACATGGAAAAAAATGCCACATACCAAAATCCATTTTGCCAAATACCAAAAAAATGCCACATGCCAAAAAATGCCTTAGCCAAAATACATTTTACCATATGGCTAAAAAAAATGCCACATGCCAAAATCCGTTTTGCCACGTACCAAAGAAAAATGCCACATGGCAAAAAAAAAATGCCACGTGCCAAAATCCATTTTGCCACGTACCAAAGAAAAATGCCACATGGCAAAAAAAAATTGCCACATGCCAAAATCCATTATGCCACATGGCAAAAAACTTCCACATGGAAAAATCAATTTTACTACATACCAAAAAAAGCCACATATAACAAAAAAATGCCACATATCAAAATTAATTTTGCTAAATACCAAAAAACAAATGCCACATGGCAAAAAAATGCCAAATGCCAAAATCCATTTTGCCAAATGACAAAAAAACTGCCACATAGCATAATCAATTTTGCCACATATAAAAAAAAAAAATGCCACATACCAAAATCCATTTTGCCAAATACCAAAAAACAAATGCCACATGCCAAAAATACATCTTGCCATATTGCAAAAATATTCCACATGGCAAAAAATGCCACATACCAAAATCCATTTTGCCAAATACCAAAAAAAATGCCACATGCCAAAAAATGCCATGGCCAAAATACATTTTACCATATGGCTAAAAAAAATGCCACATGCCAAAATCCATTTTGCCATGTACCAAAGACAAATGACATGTGGCAAAAAAAAATGCCACATACCAAAATCCATTTTGCCACATGGCAAAATCAATTTTGCCACATACCAAATACCACTATTCGTTCTCGCTGTCTCTTTAATGACATCTGTCGGGCTATAAACCTATAAACCACAGGATTTAAAATGAGGGGGGAAAAGTAGAGGCTTATTGTACTAGTATATTCCAAAAATTACGGTAGTTTAGTCCTTTCTTCAATGTGGTTGCGTTGAATGACTTTTTTTTTTTTGGGGGGGGGGGGGGTGTCAGGGGGAGAGGGGTTCTGATATGATTACAAACAGCTCGGCCAATCACGGATGAGGTCACGTGTCGTCGAGGAGCATTGGATCTGAAAGCGCGTGCAGATGAAACCTGATCCGCCAAACGCGCACAGCGTGGAGGAGCAAATCCTTCGGGGTGGCTAATGTAATAGAGAAGTGCTGCAGCCCTTCAATTACATTATTAAAAAATATCTGAACGTGCCGTATGATGCTGTTTTTAATGTTTCAAGGTCAAAGAGAAGGACTTTTTTAAATTTCGTTTGTGTTTGGCACTGAGAGGTTGGATACTAGACGCTGTTCAAGTTTTTATGAATGAAACACGCTTGAAGTCCACTTCATGTTAGCAGAGCTGCCAAACGTAACGTAGTAAATTTGGGGCTTTTCATATACTTGCATATGAGATGACTCGACATAAAAATAATACAATCGTCGCTCAAGTCATTTTTGGGGTGCTTTTTCATTTAACTCAAAAACGGAATTGTTGATTTCTTAAAAATAATAATTATAATAAATATACAAACAATTGTAATCAGGTTTGTAAAAAACTAGCAATTGGATAGATTTTATTAACAGAGTTAGGGTCCAAATTTCAACAACAGAACACAAGGAAAAGATTGAAAATAAAGAAAAATAAAATCACAATAAAAAGTGAACAACAGATTGTGTTCAGAAGGTGATGAGTTACTATTTTTAATGAAATTATTGTATTTCTATAACATGATTTTCTTGTATGAGCACAAAAACATAATTACTATTATTATAAAACTAAAAAAAAAATAATCTAATTAACTCAATAGTGCTATTGACGGTGCTACACGAGCCAGAGTTGCTTTAAAAAAAAACAGTTTTTACATCAACCACGCATAACATTGGCATATTACAATGTACAGCAACCAAATTTACAAGACAGATTAAAAGCCTCCCTAGTGTTAAAACGGCTTTAAAATATTTTTTATGAATTAATTTATTGGCTGCCATTGACAGCAATAGACGCCCAAACAATAGCATTTTGACTGGGAGGGCTAGCAGCGATCCAATCATTTTCTTGAATTGGCTCACTAATTTAATTATCTGCAAGAGCACAAAAACATAATTTAAAACGAAGCAGTGCATGTACATTACCCAATTAAAAAAAAAAAAAATAACGGTGCTACTGCTAATAACTCATTAGTGCTATTGACGGTGCTACACGAGCCAGAGTTGCTTTAAAAAACAACCGTTTTTACATCAACCACGCATAACTTTGGCATATTACAAAGCACAGCAATCAAATTTACAACACAAATTAACAGCCTGCCTGGTGTTAAAACGGCTTTAAAATAGTATTTGATGAATTAATATATTGGCTGCCATTTACGGCAATATATGCCCAAAGCATAGCATTTTGACTGG
Source organism: Corythoichthys intestinalis (assembly GCF_030265065.1). Classification (NCBI taxonomy): domain Eukaryota; kingdom Metazoa; phylum Chordata; class Actinopteri; order Syngnathiformes; family Syngnathidae; genus Corythoichthys; species Corythoichthys intestinalis. The sequence goes on along the minus strand of NC_080399.1, from coordinate 2,771,867 downwards.
AAGGACTAGCAGCGATCAAATCATTTTCTTGAATTGGCTCACTAATTTAATTATCTGCCAAGAGCACAAAAACATAATTTAAAATGAGACAGTGCATGTACATTACCCTATTAAAAAAAATATTAAAGATGCTACTGCTAATTAACTCATTAGTTGTATTGACGGTGGTACACGAGCCAGAACTGCTTTAAAAAACAAGTTTTTACATTAACCATGGATAATTTTGGCATATTACAACGTACACACATCAAATTTACAAGACTGATTAACAGCCCTCCTAGTGTTAAAACGGCTTTAAAACATTAGTTGATGAATTAATTTATTAGATGCCATTGACGGTGATAGACGCCTAATTCATTTAGACTGAGAGGGCTAGCGGGTCAGATCATTTTCTTGTTTTGGACCACTAAACTAATTGCCATGAGGACAAAAACATTATAATATAAAACGAGACAATGTGTGTACATGATTATTATGAAAAAACATAGAAATAAAAATTAAGTCATTAGTGCTATTGATGGTGCTACACGAGCCAGAGTTGCTTTAAAAAACACCAGTTTTAACATTAACCACGCATAACTTTGGAATATTACAACATAGAGCTCTAAAATTTATAAAACAGATTATTAGCCTTCATAATGTTAAAACGGCTGTAAAACATTAGAAGATAAATTCATTTAATAGCTGCCATTGACGGCAATAGACGCCCAATCCATTGTGACTCCACTGCAGGCTAGCAAATCGGATCATCTTCTTGTATTGGATCACTAAATTAATTATCTGCCATGAGCACAAATACATTATAACTTGAAGTCAGACAGGGTGCTTTGTACGTGATTATTTGTAATGAAAATAAAAACTCATTGGCTAGTGCTAAATGAACCAGAGTTCCCTTAAAAACCAACAGTTTTAACATTAACCACACATAACTTTAGCATAAAACAATGTACAGAAATCAAATTTACAAGACGGATTAACAGCAACACTAGAGTTAAAACGGCGTTAAAACATTAGTAGATAAATTAATTTATTAGCTGCCGCTGACGGTGACAGACGCCCAATCCATTGTGACGCAACAGCTGGCTAGCAAATCGGATCATTTTCTTGTATTGGATCACTAAATTAATTATCAGCCACGAGCAGAAAAAACATTGTAATTTAATGAGAGACAGGGTTCTTTGTACGTACTTATAAAAAAAAAAATTAAAAAAAATCTTAACTCATTGGCAGATATAGACTTGTGCTAGACGAACCAGAGTTGCTTTAAAAACAGTATTTTTTACATCAACCACACATAACTTTGGCATAAAACAATGTACAGAAATCAAATTTACAAGACAGATTAACAGCCTCCCTAGTGTCAAAACGGCTTTAAAACATCAGTTGAAAAATTAATTTATTAGCTGCTATTCCAATCCAATCCATCGTGACTACACTGCGGGCTAGCAAATCTGATAAATTCTTGTTTTGGATCACTAAATTAAGTATCTGCCATGAGCCCAAAAATATTATAATTCAAAGTGGAACAGGGTGCTCTGTTACGTGATTATTAAAAAAAAAAAAAAAAAAAAAATCTTACAGTAACTCAGTGTCGGCTACAGACTGATGCTAGACGAACCAGAGTTGCTTTAAAAAACAACAGTTTTTACATTAACCACACATTACTTTGGCATTAAACAAGGTACAGAAATAAAATTTATAAGACAGATTAACAACCTTCCTTGTGTTAAAACGGCTTTAAAACATTAGATTAGAAATTAATTTACTAGCTGCCATTGATGGCGAAAGACGCCCAATCCTTTGTCACTACACTGCAGGCTAGCAAATTTGATAAATTCTTGTATTGGATCACTAAATTAATTATCGGCCATGAGCTCAAAAATATTAAAATTCAATGAGGGACAGGGTGCTTTGTTACGTGATTATTAAAAAATAATAATTAAAAAAAAAAATCTACTCATTGGCTGGTAAAGACTTGTGCTAGACGAACCAGAGTTGCTTTAAAAACAGTATTTTTTACATTAACCACACATAACTTTAGCATAAAACAAAGTACAGACATAAAATTTACAAGACATATTAACAGCCTACTGACTATTAAAACGGCTTCAAAATGTTACTCGAATAATCAATTCATATGTCGTCAGTGACGATAATAGACGCCCAATCCATTTAGACTGGGAGGGCTAGCTGATTAGACCATTTTCTTGTATTGGATCAATAAATTAATTATCTGCCATGAGCACAAAAAAAATACAACTTAAAATGAGACGGAGTGCTTGTACGTGATGTCTAAAAAAGTAAATCTCATTCAACTCATTGGCTGCGATTGTAGGTGCTAGACGAACCTAAGTTGCTTTAAAAAACAACAGATTTTACAATAACCGCACATAACTTTATCATATTACAACGTACAGCAATAAAATTTACACGACATATTAACTACCTACCTACTGTTAAAACGGCTTCAAAATATTACTCTAATAATCAATTCATAGGCCGCCATTGACGGCGCTAGACGCCCAATCCATTTAGACTGGGAGGGGCTGGCAACGGTCGCCTAGCGGCTAGCCGAAATAAATTGGACGTCTATCCCCGTCAGTGGCTTTGAACGAGTTAAATCATTCCCGGTGGAAGATCCCCTATACTGGAATCAGGGCGGGGGCCTCCACATACATGCAACCCCCGCAAGCGCAACAGCGCCGACAACAACAGCGCCACATTTCAATCCGGAATGCGCCATTTTCCTCACCTGCAACCCGGAGGAGACAAGGAATGGAACGTATTCAAGGAGAACATCTCAGCCCGGTCCGCCATCTTCTCAGAGTCGTGGTGGAGACGATCACCGAGCGGAAACAGCAGTCCATCCACGGCGAGAACCTTTTTTTAAATCGCTCTTCTCAATCCGGAGAAGGGAAAAAGGAAAAGGGACAGATCTCGCCTTTAAATAATCTGCATGGGAACAGATGAAAATATGGCGAATTAGGATCCAATATGTCCGGAAAAATCCCACCCCCCCACCCCCAGCTTTAAACGTCTGCCGAGGATGAAGAGGATGGAGAGGATGAGGATGCTGCGGGTGACACAACGGAAGCTCCCGGCCAGCAGTGCGGAGACAAGCGAGGGAGGGAGGGGCCAACGGTGACGTCACTAGAAAGAAAGGATCAATGCAGTACAAAACAATTACTGCTCATCATGTGGACTGGAAAAAATAACATGTTGAATGTACGGTATATTATGGCGATAGTCAGATTTTTTTGTTTTTTTAATGGGAAACACGATCACTCTGTCAGTGCTATTGACGCTGATAGACGTCCGATCATGTGGGGTCCTATCATTTTTTTTTTTTGCTGTGAATTGAAATGTATTCAAGTAGAAGGCTTCTCAGGTAAGTTTTGGCAAACTCCAGCCTGGCTTTTTTATGTCTCTAGGTCAGAAGTGGGGTCTTGCTGGGTATCCTACCATAGAGTCACTTTTTATTCAGACGCCGATGGATAGTGCGGGTTGACACCAAGGCCGGCCCAGCCTATACACAGACTATGCAGCTGCTTAGGGCCCCTGACCACTAGGGGGCCCCCAATCTGGTAACCTCATTTTATACGTTGTTAATAGAGCATCGTGAATAATGTGGCGCGCATTGCCGTTTATCCATGCAAACGTCCATTTTCTTGTCCTTACATGTCATTCTGGGTGAGAAGTTTGAAGTATGCAGTGCAACAAAATATGATTAACATACAAAATATGGACGTATGGATTGGATTGCATGTATGGGTTTCACAGTACACTGTGACGAAATGGTTGGCCAAAAATATGGGCCTCTTGGCATTATTTTGCTTAGGGCCCCCAAATGGCCTGGGCCGGCCCTGGTTGACACAGTTGTACCCTCGGACTGCGGGACAGCTTGAACTTGTTTGGATGTTAGTAGAGGTTCTTTATCCACCATCCACACAATCTTTTGTCAATTTTTCTTTTCCGTCCACATCTAGGAAGGCCACAGTGCCATGGGATTTACACTTACTGATCATACTGCGCACGGTAAACACAGGAACATTCAGGTCTTTGTAGATGGATTTGAGGTTGCCCATGCTTCCTCACAATTTTGCTTCTCAAGTCCTTTGGTCTTCTTTCTTTTCTCCATGCTCAATGCTGTACACACAAGGATGCAGGACAGAGGTTGAGTCAAATTTAATCCATTTTAACTGGCTGCAAGTGTGATTTAGTGATTGCCACCACCTGTTATGTGTCACAGGTAAGTAACAGATTCTGTTAATTACACAAATTAGAGAAGCATCACATGATTTTTCAAAGGGTGCTAATACTTTAATACGGCCCATTTTTGGAGTTATGCGTAAAATGATAATGATTTAATTTGAGCATTATCCGACAGAAATGCAGGGGTGCCAATACCTTTGACCCGCAGTGTATGTGTGTGTTGGGGTGGGGGGTGCTATATAATCATCTTCTTGGCATTTTCCACTTTCTAATCATTACTCTCCTACTCACATTTCCATGAGAGGTCTCTCCCCTCTATGCTCCTCTGCTCTGACTCCTACAGGTCAATAAAGGTAGTGGAGTGATTATTATTATTGTGTTATTATGACTATCCACTGATGATAAACATAGAGTGGGGCAAATAAGTATTTAGTCAACCACTAATTGTGCAAGTTCTCCCACTTGAAAATATTAGAGAGGCCTGTAATTGTCAACATGGGTAAACCTCAACCATGAGAGACAGAATGGGGGGGGGGGGGGGGGGGGCAGAAAATGACATTGTTTGATTTTTAAAGAATTTATTTGCAAATCATGGTGGAAAATAAGTATTTGGTCAGTATCAAAAGTTTATCTCAATACTTTGTTTTGTACCCTTTATTGGCAATAACGGACGCCAAACGTTTTCTGTAACTCTTCACAAGCTTTTCACACACTGTTGCTGGTATTTTGGCCCATTCCTCCATGCAGATCTCCTCTAGAGCAGTGCTGTCGTTGGGCAGCACGGACTTTCAACTCCCTCCACCGATTTTCTATGAGGTTGAGATTCGGAGACTGGCTAGGCCACTCCAGGACCTTGAAATGCTTCTAACGAAGCCACTCCTTTGTTGCCCTGGCTGTGTTTTTGGGATCATTGTCATGCTGAAAGACCCAGCCATGTCTCATCTTCAATGCCCTTGCTGACGGAAGGAGATTTTCACTCAAAATCTCTCGATACATGGCTCCATTCATTCTTTCCTTTACACGGATCAGTTGTCCTGGTCCATTTGCAGAAAAACAGCCCCAAAGCATGATGTTTCCACCCCCATGCTTCACAGTGGGTATGGTGTTCTTCGGATGCAATTCAGTATTCTTTCCCCTCCAAACACGAGAACCTGTGTTTGTACCAAAACGTTCTATTTTTGTTTCATCTGACCAAAACACAGTCTCCCAGTCCTTTTCTGGATTATCCAAATGCTCTCTAGCGAACCGCAGACGGGCCTGGACGTGTACTTTCTTCAGCAGGGGGACACGTCTGGCAGTGAAGGATTTGAGTCCCTGGCGGCGCATTGTGTTACTGATAGTAGCCTTTGTTACTGTGGTCCCAGCTCTCTGTAGGTCATTCACTAGGTCCCCCCATGTGGTTCTGGGATTTTTGCTCACCGTTCTTGTTATGATTATAACGCCACGGGGTGAGATCTTGCATGGAGCCCCATATCGAGGGAGATTATCAGTAGTCTCCATTTTCTAATAATTGCTCCCACAGTTGATTTCTTTACACCAGCCATTTTACCTGTTGCAGATTCAGTTTTCCCAGCCTGGTGCAGGTCTACAATTTTGTCTCTGGTTTCAGCTCTTTGGTCTTGGCCATAGTGGAGTTTGGAGTGTGACTGACTGAGGTTGTGGACAGGTGGCTTTTACACCGATGAGTTAAAACATGTGCCATTAATACAGGTAAGGAGTGGAGCCTCGTTAGACCTCGTTAGAAGAAGTTAGACCTCTTTGACAGCCAGAAATCTTGCTTGTTTGTAGGTGACCAAATACTTATTTTCCACTCTAATTTGAAAATAAACTATTTAACCCTTTAACACTGAACGTGTCGGCAGCGACGCGTTTACGCATATCGTCTTTGAAGCTTCGTCACACTGTAATTACGTCACCCACGTGCCTCTGGTTGGTCTCGTTTGAAAGTGCGGAAGTTGATGTCCACACCAGTTTTTATTTGAAGTCAATCGGCCAAGAAAAATGGGAGATAATGTCATTTGAGTTTTATAGTTTTACTGCACTCATTAATTTGCATTTAAACGCTGCATGGACCATGTATCCATCTCCATATTTCCATCATTTCTTATCCCATTTCAAAACCGAAAGCAGCACAAAAGACTACATATCCCAAGAGCTGTTGTGTAGTGATGTCAAGAAGGACGAACCGAATGTGATCATTTTTAATACATTTCCGAGCGAGGCGCCAACTATTGAAAGGGAGGCATGCGAAGCAAGCAACGGCCGGTTGGTTTGAGCGAGCGACTTTGAAACGTGCAGAATTAATCTAAAACTACATTTAGCGCAAGCTAATGCATTGTTTCATTAACTCAAGGAAGAAGATGAGCCATATTTGTCGTTGTTTTCTTGGGATGAGTCGGCGTCACGGCGAGTAGAAGTGACAGCAGCGCGCAAACGGCGAAAGAGTAGGCTGTGTGACGTTGTGTGTGACGCAGCTCTGTTACCTGTTCAAGAAGCTTTATTGAGTGCGCAAAAAAGAACAACAAAAAAACAAACTTTATTGGGTCGCATGTCTGAAAATTTTGAATTGAACGGAACTACTTGTCAATTTTTTAAAATGCTTTTTTTCAATGTTATATATTTTTCTTCACTATAATCTTTTCAGTTTTTATGTAGATGTGTGTTCGAGAAGCTTGATTGTATGTACGTACTGTATACTTTTGATAAGGTGATGGGTACAACACCTAACTTCACAAAGAGATATCCTCCAACCCCTTTTTGTGTTAGATGATATATATAAATTTTCTCTCACTATTTTGCACAGTATATAACCTGTTTTTACCATAGTATGTGTAAAAGCCAAAAACGCATATGACCACACCTGCTGTTTGTGTTGAATTGTCAAACTCAATCTTATTTTTTTCTATTGGATGTTTATCCTAACAAGTTGAATAAATATTATCAAGCTTCAAAACGGTTGGTCGAGCATGATTGGTTGTCAATGGGACATCAACATTACAAATTTTGAAAAAATATTTTGGGATTTTTTTTGTCTTTTTGGGTCCAAAATGTGGATTATAATTGGTCAGTGAAGAAAACAACAGTTTAGACATCAAGTTCAAGGTGTCGTGAAAAAAGGGACCCAACTTGGCCATTGTAAACATCTTTTTCTTTGAAATATAAAGGTAACATGAAATGCATTCAAATTCAGCCAAAATAGGCTTAGGTGTTAAAGGGTTAAAAATAAAACAATGTGATTTTCAGTTTTTTTTTTCCACATTCTGTCTCTCATGGTTGAGGGTTACCCATGTTGACAATTACAGGCCTCTTTAATCTTTTCAAGTAGAAGAACTTGCACAATTGGTGGTTGACTAAATACTTATTTGCCCCACTGTATCCGGTTCGGGCTGTGCGGGCCCCAGACCACCAGGCGCTCGCACACGGGCCCCAACCCCAGGTCTGGCTCCAGAGGGGAGCCCCGTTACTCATCCGGGTCAGGTACCCTTACTCCTGTTTTTATCGTCCATCAGGGTCTTCTTAACCGTTCTTTGTCTGACCCTTCGCCTCGGACAAATCTGTCAACTGAAACACTACCAGGGGCAAAAGCCCACGACAGCCTAGCTCCTAGGGTCATTAGGGCACTCAAACTCCTCCACCACGATAAGGTAACGGCTCACGGAGGATGACTGGTTATATGATTATTAATTACCTGGGTCTTTCCCAAAGGGAAAGCCAAGGTAATGTTGTTTCTCAACTTTATTAGTCTTATTATTTATTTATTTATTCATCTTATTCTAGTTTTTTTCGGCGCACCGCGCACCCCAAACCATTGCACCGATCGACACTATTCAAGTATCGGCACGGCCGGAATTTTCGCGCGACACAGGGACTTTTTCAAACTTCCCTGAAAAATTTTCCGTTCGCCCGTAAACGGTCATTTTCCGGAAAAAAAAAAAAAAGTTTCAAAATGTATCTAGTTTAAAGGAATATTCTGGCAACTTCATAGTAAATATGTCAGCATTGGTTTGTATTTGTTTTTTAAAATAAAACAACACCAAATTAAATAGGCCTAACGACGCATAAGGTACAATGCAACATCACAACGAGGTTATGCTAGCTAGTGCGGGAAGCTAACAATAAAACAACATCGTTCAAAAAACCAGACATCATTTTTGAACGGTGTTATCTTACCATTACCTTCTCACAAATCCAGACACCATTCTTGAATGTTGTTATCTTACCGCTAGCTTCCCTCGTTAGCTAGCATAACATTCTCATAGTGATATTACTGTATGTAGAACAAAAACATGATTTTTTTTTTAGTTTCCTTTAAGAATATTCTTCTACTAACTTTTTCAAAACAATGTATGTATCTATTTGGGATAGAAGGTATCGCAAAATTTCGTCACACCCCTACTAAATATTACTATTAAAAACTATCATGATTGAATAATCAGCCACGAGAAGTCTCGGATTGACTCTACTGTGTAATACTGCATTTTGACTTTATTTGACAAACTCCATGTAGATTGTGTGCACATCATGACACCAGCGTTTCACACAACTCCAATTTTATTTCCATTCAAAACCCTGACTTGGGAAAATATATATATGTATTACACAGCAGCAGCAGTAGCGCAAAATAAGTGAAAACGTGCGTACGTAAAGATCAACTCTTGGATTTTAAGGCAATATGAAGAAGGGTGGTTGTGCAGGGAATAACATCCAGTCAGTCAAGATCCAATCAGAATGTTTATTTCATGGCCGACTTTATGCAAGTTTCTCTGCAATATCGAAAGGACCCAGTGTGACGATACCTCTCCATTCATAATCTGGGAAGGAAACGAGCAAAAGAGTGTGTTAATAGTAGATTAAAACAATAAAAAATGAGAGAGCGGAGGGGCGTACCTTGGGCTTCTTTGATAGAACGGCCTTTTCTTCCGCTCCAGGTGGTGCCGCCGGTCGAGGTGGTGGTCCAGGTGGTCGTGCTAGTGCTAGTGCTAGAGCTGGTACTTCCTCCGGTGGGGTTCCAGGTAACGGTTTGCTTGCCTGTCTGGACGCCGGGATTGCTGCCACCTGGTTTTTGGCCGCCTGGTTTTTGGCCTCCTGGTTTTGAGATGACACCACCGCCACCACCACTGCCAGTGGTCCAGGTACTTGATGTGGTGGAGCCACCTCCATGGGTCCAGGTAACACCTGAAGTTCCGGTACCAGTACCAGTTCCGGTTCCGGGGGTGCTGCTTTGTTGGCTCCAGATTTTCTTAGACCCGCTTGTGTGAGTGCCGCTTCCACTGCCACCGGTGGTGGTCCAGCTAACGCCACCTCCCGTGGTGCCGCTTCCCGTGCCGCTGGAGCCGGTGGTGCCGCTTTGTTGGCTCCAGATTTTCTTAGACCCGCTTGATTGAGTGCCACTTCCACCAGTGCCGGTGGTTGTCCAGCTAACGCCGCTTCCCGTGCCGCCAGAGCCGGTGCCCCCACTTTGTTGGGTCCAGATTTTCTTAGGCCCGCTTGTTTGAGTGCCGCTTCCACTGCCGCCGGTGGTTGTCCAGCTAACGCCGCCTCCCGTGGTGCCACTCCCCGTGGTACCGCTTCCCGTGCCGCCGGAGCCCGTGCCCCCACTTTGTTGGGTCCAGATTTTTTTAGACCCGCTTGTTTGAGTGCCGCTTCCACTGCCACCGGTTGTTGTCCAGCTAACGCCGCTTCCCGTGGTGCTGCTTCCCGTGGTACTGCTTCCCGTGGTCCATTTTTTGCCACCGGTGCTCCATTGACCGCCTCCCGTGTTGCCGCCTCCGGTGTTGCCACCTCCTGTGTTGCCGCCTCCCGTGTTCCCGCCTCCCGTGCTGCCGTCGCCGCCGTGCCATATGTTGGTTTGTTGGCCTCCTCCGGCGTCACAGGTGCTGCACGCCGAATCCACGCCGCTAGCCTCTCTCCAGCTGGAGCCACGCATCAGATTATCAGTATCAAAAATGAAGGACATGACAAAAACTAGAAGTGAAAAACCATTTTTGATAAGGGAAACCAGAGACTCCATTACTTATTGACCTGACACTTCGTCTATCTGTGTCACGCTTTACCATAGGGGGCTGAGCTTGAAACTTCATTTAGTAATAGTCAGCCGAAGACGGCACACGTTCATGTCAAAACCGGGTTTAAGCTTTGATTTTGGAAGAACTACGAAAGCTGTACCGCATACAAACAGGAAGGGTTGTCTCAGGAGTGATTTGTTCGAGGATTAAAGGTAAATATCATATTTTTCGTACCATGCACGCATTTTGACACATGAAAAAAATCGATATGAGAACGGGAACTACGGCATTGGCGTCATTCTTCAACATATATAGACCCCAATCACCAACGTCACACAATCACGTGATCGCTGTGTTGTGCCGCCATATTGTCCGTCATTGTGTGTCCTTATTCTCAATGGTCTCAATTTATTGTTCAAATTATAGTGCAATTCATTTCAGCCCCGGTGCTTTCAGACGCTGTAAACTCATTGGATGTGTTGCGTAAAAGGCGTTATGTGGAAAAGCTTCGGTCGATCCATTCGCCAGATCCATATTTGATGCCTAAATCGATATTTTTCGACCCGCTGTCTTCGCCGTCTCTGCCTGACATCTGCTACCCTGATATCTACAACTATCTTGTCCACAGAAACTCAGCCTATTCTCACGAAACCTTGAAAAACTTTAAGAGCAGCACTCTAAGCAACATTACCCCGTGTGACCCTTCCAATTTTCTAAAATGGCGACAATCAATAAAAAAAAAAAGTTGACTGCGATGGCCGACGCTTCAAGGATAGGTGGATATTGGACTATTTCTTCAATAAAATACGCAACAACTGTGTCTGCCTCATTTGCAAAGAGACAGTCGCTGTTTTCAAAGAGTTCGATGTAACGCGATATTACCAAACAAGACACGCTGACATGTACGACAACATTACAGGGAAGATACGCAGCGAGAAATGAAAGCAACTTGAAGCTAGTTTAATTTCACAGCAGCAGTACTTCGCAAGAGCCCGAGTGTCGAAAGAGAACGCCACAAAGACGAGATTGTTGAAATTATGAATTAAAAAAAAAAAATAATAAAGCAAATGTGACACACAGAAGGGCTTGCTAAAATTTGTTTAAATATATTGTTCTACGTAAATCAGCCAAGGTAGCCCCCCACATTTTTACCACACCAAATCTGGCCCTCTTTGCAAAACGTTTGGTCACCCCTGTTTAACTGATGATCCGTAGACGAGGCCAGCTTCTTTCACTTGGTACCAGCTAAATATTATTCAAAAAAATAATGATGGCGGAAGAAATAAACATCTTGAATTTGAAACTGTATGTTGTCGGCGATTAGCCTCGCAATGATCTTAAATGTGGTTGTCAGCCCAAAACCCTCTAAATATATATTAAATGCATCTTACCAGGTACAAAATGACTACTATATAGTCTGTGGTGATCGTTTGGTGCCCAGTTTTCTCGTCGAATTGCACCAGTCCATCTCGCTCTCCTCTTCGGGTCTCTCAGAATACGGTAGAACTTCAAGTCCAACCACCAGACACGCATTCACCATTTTCATTATTAATGTTAACTAGCAGAAAAACACGCCGCAATAGGAGGATGTACATAGCGGTAATGTGTAAACACGACAAGCTGACAGACAATATGGCGGCTACAGTCAGGGGGGCGGAGTTGTGACGTCATGTGATTGGGGTCTATACGTTAAGTAGATGCGTAACTGCCCGGTTTTTAGCTCTTTTAACGTCCCCTCTTCCCATCCCTGAGGAATGGTTGATGGGAGCGCGGGGGCCCGGGGGATCACCCTGGATCCCGGGTGGGTGACAATGGCTCCTTTGCTGGGCTGCGGGAGGAGGGATGGGCTGTGCTGCGCCCCCGGACTGGCTGGGTGGGGGCCATGGCCTTGGGTTGGCGACCGCGCAGTGTCTCCACTCGTCTGCGGGGCTGTCGCTTGTTTGGTGGGGCTCGCGAGCGGCTGGTTGTGATTGGGCGCGCTCGGGTGTGGGGTCCCGGTGCCGGGACTGGCAGTTTGGAGGCATAGGGTTGGTCACCAACGGGCTAACACTCACAAGGGATTCACACGATTACTGGGTTCTAGATCACAGAGCTGATTTGAGTACACTTTACCCCTCCCAATCACTTAGCTTTTAGACTTCCCCACCCCCCTCCCCTTCTTTCCCTGGTCAACAGGCCCCCCCACATGGTGTCAACCGGAAATACATCTAGCTGATAATAACACCAACATATTTATAGTTAGTGTAGGCGTTCAATGTATTTCTTGCTGTTATTTGTGTTTCTTTTCCTTCTTCTCTTGTGTTTCTTTTCTTTTGTTCCCCCATAACCCTTTCCTTTTCGTTGCCTTGTCATAATAAACGAAATATGTTGAATGATCAGAATGGGGGTAAGTCATACTCTCAATGTGAAACATTAAAAGAGTCCAGACCAACCGGACAATTATTTTTTACTATAAATACCTAACCCTAATATTAATATGATTTATTGTTCAATATTTATTGAATATTTGAACATTTACTGTTCATAATTAGCATTTGTCTGATTATCATATGCACATAATTTACTGTATTTATGTACTGCAACACACCTGTGCGAGTGTGTACTTTCTCCTCACTCACCCGTTGATGTAGGAGCAGGCTCTATGGTCAACGTCAATATCATGGCCCGTTGACGTGGCTCTCAACTGGCAGGTAATGTAGAGCTGTGAGGATTGTCAAAAGCACTTTTTGAGGAAGAGCCCCTTTTTATAATAAAGCTAACCTTATTTTGAAAGGTTCTCACCTGCCCGCTATCGGCACCCTGGAATCTGAATGCCTCAAACTGGAACTGAAGCGTGTTCTCCACTGTCCGTTGCATAAACCTGGAGTCTGCGCCGGTTATCGTGGCGTCGATCAAACACCTGAGTGGGTAAAAGGGGCGGAGTCAAGAGGGCGTGGCATTCTCAGATTGGCAATTTCGCACAGCGGACACTCGTTTAAAGTCATTGAATGCCATTGACGGCAAGAGATTTTGACACGATCAAAATGGGCGTCGAGTGCCGTCAAATCAATCGTCAATAGGAAGCAATGAGTTAAATATGAAAAAAAATGTATTAATAGTTTTTATGAATATTCAAGACACGTCTGCCGTTAACGGGCGCACGCACGTTATGAGGATGCTCCCAGTTACTGGGAGAGAGATTTACTCCTTTTTAAAATACTGGAAAATAAATTTGTGTATGAGATAGGCAGGCTTTTGTGCGCAAGTTACTTTTTAGAGCGAGAGGGGAAGAGAGATAGTTCGTTGCCCCTTGTCTTTCAGATGTCCAGCAGTAGTTTTAAGGCATTTCAATTGAAAACTGTCCTGAGTGAGTTGCTAAGACCTGCGTGCGTCTATAAGAGGTGAGTACACGAACCCTCTTGTACTGTTTAGCCTTTATTGTTGTTGTTTTTGAGATGTTAATAGTTAGCGCCGAGCGCTAAGCTAATTAGCTAATTTCCTAACGTGTATTTCATATGCAGAATGTGTAAAATCCTGATTAAGTACAGCGATAACACTACAAACATGCGAAATAGTGCAGAAATCTGTTGTTGCAAGCGCTGCCTGGGAGCCGACAGGCGTGTGTGTGTGGGCGGTCAGGGAGAGAAGAAAGTGCGCGCGCTGTAATGAGTGTTTGTGTGGCGGTGTTGTTGTTTTTTTATGTGCTCGGCAATAAACGCCACAAGTTACAAGTGATCAAGAGAAGGTGTGATTTCCACCTGTCACTCCAAGTGTTACACAAAGGAGATAACACTCTCACATTGGTTAAAAGAAGTCTTATTTCTAAAGACACTTTGTTTGGGTCCAGAAAATGTGGAATTCATTCCACCAGTGTAAATTTTATTGTATTGTTGAGAGAAATAAGTACTCCCTTTAAAATGGTTCATGTTTTTGCACTTGTATAAAATTAATAAATAAAAAAGCAGCTTAAGGGCAGCTTTTTGTTGTTGTTGTTGCTTTTTGGGCATGTTTGCATCGTTCCTGTTGAGTCATAAGGATATTTTAAATAAATAATGGACATCAATTTGTTTGGCTACTTTATTAATCAGTAATGTACGATGCATCAATAATTGTGATAATCGTGATAACCGCGATCACCGTCAATACCGTGATCATCGTTCAAAAATCAAATCGTAGCACACTGAATTGTAATCGAATCAAATCGTGGGGTACCTAAGATGGCACACCCCTAATATAAATAGTATTAAAATTAAATAACCAATCATGAAAAATATAAAAATATCATAACAACAACTGATAATTAGGGCTGCAGCTATTGATTCATTACGTGAACCGATGAATCTATCAATAAATGAGTTAAAATAATCGAGTAATCTAATATGGATCATTTTAAGTGTTGCAGAATAAATTTTAGATGTAAAACAACAAAAGTCCGCTAGCTTAAATGCTATAAAATGCTAACGTTTTATTTTCAATGCTCTTAAAAAATCGTTCAAACACATATTCCCACAAAAAAAACAAAAAAAAATGCAAAATATACCTCTAAACTAAATTACGAATGCATCAACAATCTTATTAGCTCGAACAAAACAACCTTACATTGGTCTTAGCAGGGAGCAGCTGGATCCAGCCATGTTTGTCGAGTTGTGTCATATTCACTGTTGCCACTCGAGGGCAGTGTTTCCACCCAAATGAATACAAATAAATGCAAACACTTTAAGAACAAACTATTACAAAGCCCCTCAAAGGAAATGAATCCTCGAAGCAGCAAAATTTGATCCCAAGCTTTTTTTCCCTCATCGAATTACGCAACTTGTTCGTAACTCGGGGACTACCTGTATTGACAATGAATCCACAAATGTGCTGTTGCTGAGTGTGTGCTGTCCCATGGTCGGTAAAAATGCAATACTCTTATGTATCAGTAGGTGTCAATAGGTAGCTAATTACTTTGTTTAGTGATGCGTAAGCGGTAAGAGTGGCATTGGAGCTAGCGGCTAGCTAGCTAGCAAAACTATAACGGTGACATCGATAGAAAGGTTTTAAAACAGAAAGAGGCTTTGAAACGACTCAAATATGACTATGACTAATACGTATTTCGCCCAAAAGACCAAGACGACAATTAAAAACAATAAATTTAATGCTGGCATTAACCTGCTAGCATGAACCAACATTTTTTAAAACGTATTTTCTCTAGACTAAAATCTTTGAATTTTTACAGACAAAAACTTTTGAGTAATCATTGACTAAAACTAGACGATAACTTGTTAACGAAAACTAGACGAAGGCTAACCCATTTTGAAACGACTAAAATATGCCTAATAAGTAGGGTTGTTCCGATCATGTTTTTTTGCTCCCGATCCGATCCCGATCGTTTTAGTTTGAGTATCTGCCGATCCCGATATTTCCGATCCAATTGCTTTTTTTTTTGCTCCCGATTCACTTCCAATCATTCCCGATAATTTTTCCCGATCATATACATTTTGGCAATGCATTAAGAAAAAAATGAATAAAACTCGGACGAATATACTGTATACATTCAACATACAGTACATAAGTACTGTATTTGTTTATTATGACAATAAATCCTAAAGATGGCTTTTTACATTATTAACATCCTTTCTGTGAGAGGGATCCACGGATAGAAGGACTTATAATTCTTAAAGGATAAATGTGACTTTGTATATTGTGACTAAATATTGCCATCTAGTGTATTTGTTGAGCTTTCAGTAAATGATACTGTAGCCATTTAACTGTTCTGCCCAAATGCATGATGGGAAGTGCAACCATGACTGTGCGTAGTGGCACCAATTGATATATCTTCTCTGTGATGGGAAATAACTTAGGGTGTTAAGAAAAAAAGATCAACTACTATTTAAGGCTTTAGTCAATTAAAGAAAGGCTCCAAAGACTGCCAAAATCAACTCAACAAATTTTACGCTGCCTTTTAGCTCTATATATAGGTAAAACGGCCCCATTTTTGACTGAACGCGACAATGCGTGAGTGGGTCGTGCAGCGCGTGCGTTAATTGCGTCAAATATTTTAATGTGATTAATTTTTAAAAAATTAATTACCGCCGTTAATGCGATAAATTTGATAGCCCTACTTTAAGCCAAAACTAAAGACACTGGATGAGTGTAAGATATTTTGTCTGTAACGTTAAATAAAATAAGAAAACAATTTAATTAAAAAAAAAAAAATATATATATATATTTAAAAAAGGCATGTCCGATTTTTTTTTGCCGATTCCGATACTTTGAAAATGACGTGATCGAACCCAATTGATCGGCGATATGTATTTTCGTGCAAACGACAAAATTAAAATGGCGAACAAGAAATACACCGGCTCAACAGATGGATGAAATAGTATAGAAAGTTACTTGTGTAGCAGTTCCTCACCCATTATCCAGGAAGGTATATCTAGGGCTGGAGTTAATATCAGGCGAGAGAGTAGCCACGCAGTTTTCCACAAAAACTCGGAGGGGCACGTGGTGATATTGCATGACCGAGGCCTCGATACGGATCATATCTCCCAGGTAGTACTGGATGCGGGGCCTCTCGAACATCCAGTCGTCTGTGCGGAAAAGACAAATGTGTCAACAGGTTGGAGTAATAGCGCATAGGTGGGTAGACTAAACACGAAATTGGAGTCGAGTAGGAGTAGCGTTACTTCAAAATAAAATTACTCAAGTATAAGTAGTCATACAAAAGTGTATAAGAAAGTATCCTGTGAAAAGAAAACATAAGTCGTGAGTAACTGCTTACAATGTCGTTAAATAATTCTACAATATTTTACAATGAGAGTAATAAACAAAATAAAGCTGCGAATATAATTGAGTATATCACTAGTAGTCGTCCAATTCATTTGAGCTGGGAAGGATTGCTGTGGCTGTGGCTATGGCGGTCAATGGCAACCATTGAGTTTAATTTTGAGGCGTTTCAGGTAATTTGCTATTGATTGTCAGTCACTTTCTGTTGGTTTTGGGAGCATTTCTGGGTGATTTCCCGTTTAATTTTGGGTTACTGAACAGGAAGTGACCCAGGAATGAATAATCAGCGACAATGACAACCAGTGAGTGTAATTCTGGGGCATTTTAGGTCATTTGCTGTTGATTCCCCGTCACCTTTGTTGATTTGCGGGGCATTTCTGGGTAACTTCCTGTTGAATTTTGGGTTACTCAACAGGAAGTGACCAGGGAATTATTAATCAGTAACAATGACAACCGGTGAGTGTAATTTTGGGGAAGTTTGGATCATTTGCCGTTGATTTTCAGTTATTTCCTGTTGATTTTACGGGCATTTTTAGGCGACTTCCTGTTGACTTTGGGTTACTCAAAAGGAAGTGACCCGGGAATGAACAGGCAGTGACAATGGCTACCAATAAGTTTAATTTTAGGGCATTTCAGGTCATTTGCTGTTGATTTTCAGTTACTTTATACTGATTTTGGGGGGCATTTTTGGGTGACTTCCTGTTGATTTTGGGTTATTGAATAGGAAGTGATCTGGGAATGACTAGGCAGTGACAATGGCAACCAGTGAGTTCAAATATTTGGGCATTTCAGGTCATTTACTGTTGATTCTCCGTCACTTCATGTTGATTTGGGGGGCATTTCTGGGTCACTTCCTGTTGCGTTTGGGTTATTGAACAGGAAGTGACCCGGGAATGAATAGACAATAACAATGGCTACCAGTGAGTTTAATTTTGAGGTATTTTAGATCATTTGGTGTTGATTTTCGGTTACTTTCTGTTGATTTTGGGGGCATTTCTGGGTAACTTCCTGTTGAATTTTGGGTTACATAACAGGAAGTGACCCGGGAATGAGTAGGCGGTGACAATGGCAACCAGTGAGTTTAATTTGGGGCCATTTAAGGTCATTTGCTATTGAGCTTCAGTCATTTTCTATCAATTTTGGGGGCCTTTCTGGGTGATTTCCTGTTGAATTTTGGGTTACTGAACAGGAAGTGGCCCGAGGATGAACAGGCAGTGACAATGGCAACCAGTGAGTTTAATTCTGGGGCATTACAGATCATTTGCTGTTGATTTTCAAACTGCTTCTATTGATTTGGGGGGGCATTTCTGCAGAACTTCCTGTTCAATTTTGGGTTACTGAACAGGAAGTGATTCGGGAATGAATAGGCAGAGACAATGGCACCGGTGAGTTTAATTTTGGCGCATTAGAGGTCATTTGCTGATGATTTTCAGTTACTTTGTGTTGATTTTGTGTCGTTTATGGGTAACTTCCTGTTGTATTTTGGGTTACTGAACAGGAAGTGACCTAGGAATGAAAAGGCAGTGACAATGGTTACCAGTGAGTTTAATTTTGGGGCATTTCAGGTCATTTGCTGTTGATTTTCAATCAATTTCTGTTGATTTTGGCGGTATTTGTGGGTAACGTCCTGTTGAATTTTGGGTTACTGAACAGGAAGTGACCCGGGAATGAATAGGCCGTGACAATGGCAACTAATAAGTTTAATTTTGGGGCATTTTAGGTCGTTTGCTGTTGATGTTCAGTTACTTTCTGTTGATTTTGGGCACATTTATGGGTCATTTCCTGTTGATTTTGGGTTACTGAACAGAAAGTGACCCAAGAATGAACAGGCAGTGACTCAAAATGTGTAGTCATATGACTGTATTGTTACGTCATATTGTTATCGTGGAGTCTCTGTCGTAGAGCAATAGTAGAACTGGAAAAATTTCAGTACTCACCTGTCCTCAGGCTCAGAGTGAAATACAAGAACTCCTCGGCGACCCTGACTGCGGAGAACGGGATCCATTGCGGGTCGAGAGGGAGACTGCTCACGTTGTGGTGCCTGAAGATTGACAACATATTTTGTCTTGGGTTTGCTCTTGAACTTTTCATCCAAATATGCAGTGCATTGAGAAAATTAGGTATGTTTACATGGACAAAATTTCTTCAATCCGATAAATGTTTGGATTAATATTATGATGTGTTCAAGGACACTAAAAATATTGTTCCGATTAGGTCTTGCGTGTTCATGGATCAGAACGTCAGATTTTGACATAAGCAGATTGACGCTGTGTTCATGCGGTGTCGTGATTATGGTAAAGATGGTAACAAGCTAGGTTTTTAGAGGATTTATTGTCAATTTGCACGTGGTTTGATAATACGTAGTGTACACATTTATGAAAATCTCATTTTTGAACCAACACCTCGAGACTCGACATGGCCTCGAGATCAGGCTGGGCTCGGCTGGGCTCTACACGGCCTCGAGACTCGTCCTGTCTCGACTCGGCGTGGGCTCGAGACTACTTGGCTCGGCTTGACGCGGCCTCGAGAATCTGCTTGGCTCGATGTGGCCTCCAGACTCGGCTCAACATGACCTCCAGGCTCGGCTCGGCGTGACCTCAAGACTGCTTGGCTCGGCTCGACATGGCCTCGAGACTCATCTTCGCCTGGGCTCGATGTTGCCTCGAGAATTGGCTCGGCTCGGCACAGCCTCGAGAATCGGCTCGGCACGGCCTCGAGAATCTGCTCGGCTCGACACGGCCTCGAGAATCGGCTCGGCTCGACGCGGCCTCGAGACCCGGCTCGGCTCGACGCGGCCTCGAGACCCGGCTCGGCTCGACACAGCCTCCAGACTCGCCTCGGCTCGGCACGGCCTCCAGACTCACCTCGGCTCGGCGTGGCCGCGAGACTCGGCTCGCGGTGGCCGCGAGACTCGCCTCGAGGTGGCCGCGAGACTCGCCTCGACGTGGCCGCGAGACTCGGCTCGACGTGGCCGCGAACCTCGTTTCGGCTCGACGTGACCGCGAACCTCGTTTCGGCTCGGCATGACCGCAAGACTCGCCTCGGCATGACCTCGAGACCCGGGTCGGCTCGACATGGCCTCGAGACCTGCCTCGGCTCGACATGGCCTCGAGACCTGCCTCGGCTCGACATGGCCTCGAGACCTGCCTCGGCTCGACATGACCTCGAGACTCTGCTTGGCTCGACAAAGCCTCGAGACTCGGCTCGGCATGGCCTCAAGACTCGCCTTGGCTCAGCGTGGCCTCCAAACTCGACTCGACCACAACGGGTAAGACTCGCGACCTTCTTGTGACTCGCATTATAGTGACTCGTGCAATTGTCTGCACTTAAGGACGGCTTGTTCCAAAATGTTGGAATAAAGTGTTTTCAATCAGATTATAAATCGGTATAAACGATTCCTTTCAATCGAAATAGAATCCTGATCGGAATAGGATAGATCGGGTTACAATATTCCCAACGGGTTATGTACATGAAGCAATTTCATTCCGACCAGGCTTTTAATCTAAATAAAAGTGTCCATGTAAACATACCTATTGAGAAAAATTGCAGGCTTTTTGGCGCGTCTTATAGTGTGGAAAATACGGTATTTTCCTGAGGGTCACCTTGGGTAGTGACATTCCACAATCACAGCCGCTTCGTTGGTCCTCACCACAGGGGAGCCGCCAAGTCTTGTGGGGCTGTAGTTCAGAGTAAAGGTGTATATCAGCGTGTCATCTGTCATCTAAAAAAATGCAAAAGATGCATGAAAAGGGACGTTTGTTAACGAAGCAAAACGTTGCCGTACCTGTAACATGCTGCCACAGTCTTGCAGCTCGGTCTCGAAAATCAGTACGTGCGCTTGAGTGTCCTCGCCCACGGCACCGCAGGGACCCAAGGTGAGGTCGGAGGGTTTGATGAACTGGCCTATTCCAAAAAAGTCCATCTGGGCCTCCACGCGCGCTTGACTCTCGCGGCACTCCACCGAGACGGTGGCGGCTTGGACCGGTTGCCTGATCTCAAAATCGGGCACCGGCTCCACAGGCGCCGTGGGCCCTTCGGGGTAGCTCCAGGTGAGCGGCTTCTCGAAAATGTGCTTGGCCTGCGTCTGGTCGCTAGGCACCTGACCCCCTGGTTTCTGGAAGCCGGAGCACAAGCCGGCCAAGAGCGCCAGCAGGCACGCGGCGTTGAGCTTCATTCTCACCGATTCACAACAACCCGCGATCCGCCACAAGATGCTGTAAGGATGCCCCGCGCGGCGGCTGGTTTTTATAAGCGTGCCCGGTGTTTGCCTCCTGGATTTTGGACAGCTCCCATCACTGCTGATAAGCGACGGTGTCATCCAATCCAGTTGAGTTGACCGCGTTTGCGTGGCGTCATGCGACGCTGATCTCCGCTTGAAACGCTGCCATTCGCTTGCATAACACGAGATGGCCGTCTATAGCAGGCTATTATGAGCCATGCCAAAAACTTTTAACCCATTTAAAGGACACTCATTGAACACGTTGGCTGCCATTGACAGCCCTTTCAGTTCAAATGGATCAGACATTCATCGATTAGTCAATGGCGTTCAAAAATAGTCAGTGGCGTAGAAACATTGATCAATGGCAATTCAAATGAGAGATTAATCTGCCTATGAAATTAATGGATTAATCTTCTGAACAATTATGTTATTTGTCTAATTTTTTCAATTAATCTAATTTTGCAGTTAATCTATGAATTCTAATGCTGCCTGTGAAAATTACAGATTAATATGGCCAATAATTTTGTGACTGATGAATTCGATGGATTAATTACGAACAATTACGCAATTTATTTTTCATTCAATCTAATTTTGCAGTTAATCTGTGAATTTTAACGTTCTGAGAGAATAGTAGTGTACTAGACAGTATACGACTAAGTGTGCAAGAGAATAGTAGTGTGTATGTGAGTTTACTACTAAGTGTGAGAGAGAATAGTAGTGTGTGAGAGTATACTACTAAGTGTGCGAGAGAATAGTAGTGTGTGAGAGTATACAACTAAGTGTGAGAGAGAATAGATGTGTGTAAGAGTATACTAAGTGTGGGAGAATAGTACTCTGTGTGAGAGTATATTACTAAGTGTGAGAGAATAGTAGTGTGTAAGAGTATACAACTAAGTGTGAGAGTATACTAAGTGTGGAAGAATAGTAGTGTGTGTGAGAGTATATTACTAAGTGTGAGAGAATAGTAGTGTATGAGGGAGTATATTTCTATTTGTGAGAGAATAGCAGTGTATGAGCGATACTAATAGGTTTGAGAGAATAGTAGGGTGTGATAGTATACTACCAAGCGTGAGAGAGAATAGTTGCATGTGTGAAAGACTATGCGATTGTGTGTGAGTGTATACTGTACTACTAACTGTGAGAGACAGTAGTATTGTGTGTGAGAGTATACAACTAAATGCAAGAGAATAGTAGTGTGTGCTAGACAGTATACTACCAAGTGTGAGAGACAATAGTAGTGTACATGCAAGTTTACTACTAAATGTGAGAATAGTAGGCGGTGAGAGTATACTACTAAGTGTGAGAAAGAATAGTAGTGTGTGACAGACTATACAATTGTGTGTGAGAGAGTATACTGTACTTCTAAAGTGTTAGAGACAATAGTATTGTTTGTGAGCCAAAACAACTAAATGCAAGAAAAAAAGTAGTGTGTGCTAAACAGTATTCTACTAAGTGTGAGAGGATACTACTACATGTTAGGGAATAGTAGCAGTGTGAGAGAGTACAGTATATTACAAAGGGTTAGAGAACAGTAGTGTGTGAGAGTATGAAACTAAGTGTATGAGAGCATACTAAGTGTGGGAGAATAGTAGATTGTGTGAGAGTATATTACTAAGATTACAATTGTACTAACAATTGTGTGTGAGAGAGTATACTGTACTACTAAGTGTGAGAGACAATGGTTTTTTGAGTGAGAGTATACGACTAAATGCGAGAGAGAATAGTAGTGTGTGCCAGACAGTATACTACCAAGTGTGAGAGACAAAAGTGGTGTGTGACAGTATACTACTAAGTGTGAGAGAGAATTGTAGTGTGTGTGAAAGACTAGTGTTTGTGAGAGTATACTGTACTACTAAGTGTGAAAGACAATAATAGCGTGTGAGTACTCTACTAAATATGAGAGTGTGCTAGACAGTATACTACCATGTATGAGAGAAAATAGTGTGTGAGAGTATACTGCTAAATATAACAGAATAGTTGTGTGTGTTAGACAGTATACTACTAAGTGTGAGAGACAATAGTAGTAGCAGAGCGGTGGAGTATACTACTAATCGTGAGAGAGAATACTAGTGTGTGAGAGTATATCACCAAGTTTGAGAGAGAATAGTAGTGTGTGTGAAAGCCTAGTATAGCCTAGTATAGGCTTTTACAATGCTTCGGCATTATTTCATATTGTTTGTGAGATTAAACAACTAAATGCAAGAAAAATAGTAGTGTGTGCTAGACAGTGTACTACTAAGTGTGACAGACAATAGTAGTGTGCGTGTGAGTTTACTATGAAATGTGAGAGAAAATAGTACTAGTGTGTGAGAGGATACTACTAAGCATGAGAGAATAGTAGTAGTGTGACGTATACTACTAAGTGTGGGAGAGAATAGTAGTATTTGTGAAAGGTACTACTACTATAGATACTACTACTATACTATTTTGTGAGAGAGAGTATTCTGTCCTCCTAAGTGTGAGAGACAATAGGGGTGTGTGTGAGAGTACACTACTAAATATGAGCGACATTAGCACTGTGCTGGACAGTATGCTACTAAGTGTAAGAGACGATAGTAGTGTGTGTGAAAGTACACTACTAAATATGATAGAGAATAGTAGTGAGTATACTACTAAATATGTGTGAGAGACAATAGTAGTGGGTGTGTGAGTTTACTACTAAATGTTAGAGAGAATAGTAGTAGTGTGTGCTAGACAGTATACTACTAAGTGTGAGAGACAATAGTAACGTATATGAGAATATACTACCAAGTGTGAGACAATAGTATTGTGTGAGTGTATACTACTGAGTGTGATAATTGTGTGTGATATTATTGTATGTGAGAGTATACTACCATGCATGAGAGAGAACAGTGGTGTGTGTGAAAGACAATACTAGTGTGAGTGAGAGAGTATAATGTACTCATAAGTGTGAGAGACAATAGGGGTGTGTGTGAGTATACTACTAAATGTCAGAGACAATAGTACATTGTGCTACATAGTATACTCTTAAGTGTGAGAGACGATAGTTTGTGTGAGAGTATACTACTAAATTTTACAGAGAATAGTAGTGTGTGTGAGACAGTATAATACATAGTGTAAGAGACAATAGTAGTGGTTGTGTGAGAGGATAATACTAACTGTGAGAGAATAGCAGAGTGGTTGAGTATACAACTAATCGTGAGAGAGAATAGTAGTGTGTGTGAGTATACTACAAAAATTGAGAGAGAAAAGTACTGTGTGCTAGACAGTATAACACTAAGTGTGAGAGGCAATAGTATTGTGCGAGAGTATACTACTAGGTGTGAGAGAATAGTAGTGTGTGAGTATACCACTAAATATGATAGACAATAGTAGTGTGTGTGAAAGACTATACTAGTGTGTGTGAGCGTTTACTACTAAATGTGAGATAGTGTGTGACAGTATACTAATAAGTGTGAGAGACAATAGTAGTGTGTGAGAGTATACCACCAAGTTTGAGAGACAATAGCAGTGTGTATGAGTATACTTCTAAATGAGAGAATACTAGTGTATGTGAAAGACTATACTAGTATGTGTGAGAGTTTACTAATACATGTGATATAGGATAGTAGTAGTGCATGAGAGTATACCTGTATTTGTTAGCATTTCTGACTGAGGGGGGTGGTCATGCTGATAGGAAAGGCGATTCAGGGGTCACTTTCAGGAGAATCAGTGTGGTTTTGGTCCGGTTCCAGCTTATTGGACCAGCTCTACAATAGGAATCAGCCTGTCCATTCCGATTGAAGCCTTCAAGTACTGCATTTTCATTTGGTTTGGGCGTTTATTTGCATTTTATTGAATCCAGTTATTGATGAAGAGAATTGTCAATGTGTGTGCTATCTATTTATTTCTTTTTCAGATATTCAGAGGTGTACTGAAAATATGGTCACCAAATAGGTTATGTTGACAGTAGGTCAGGACCACCTGACTTCTGCCGTACATGTCACACGTTGCCTCCTGCCAATGTACATTTGTGCTAATCGATGATGGACCCCAGCACTACACCCGACTCGCTAAAATTGCGAAATAAGAACACCGGAAAAACTGCGCACTTTCACATAAAAAGGGAACACAGCAACACCAAAACAGAACGTCCACTCGCGGATTTAATAGCTTACACTGAGGTTTATTTCTTGAAGAAACTGACAACTGTGTTTGTATATTATCACAAAAACAAATTGGTTTCTTTTCACCGTGAATTTTTGATATAACTCGTTCTTGCTAGCTAGCATGTGCCTGTCTTATTTACACATACATATATATTTTACTATGAATGTTCTAGAAGCGTTTACATATGTGAATGTCAATTCTTTTAAGTTAAAAAAGAAGACTCAAAGCTAATTTCTGTTAGCGCTTGATTTGCATATTCCATTAAATATTAGCATTAAGCTAGCGGGTGCTCACCTGGAATGAGGATATTCAAAATTTTTGTCCATGAATGTTCCAGAAGTGTTTGTGAGTGTGCATATGAAGTAAATCATAATATTATTATTTATGAATTATTAATAAATAATGAACTAAATAACTTAAATAAGAAGAGTCAATGCTTCAGTAAAAATCTTTTTTTTTTTTGGTCAATGAATGTTCAAAAGATGTTTAAATGAGTATTTTTATCTAAAAGTTAAATAAGAAATCAATGCTAATTTTTGTTAGCGCTCGAATGGCGTATTCCATTGTAAATTAGCATTAAGGTAGAATGGTGTATTCCAATTTAACAGTTCATTCTTTTAGGAGATAAATAAGAAGAGTCGATGCTAATTTTAGGTAAGTGCTTGAATGGCGTATTCCATTGAACTGAATATTAGCATTAAGCTAGTGGGCACGCAACTGGAATGACGATGTTTTATTTTTGTCTATGAATGTTTTAGAGATGTTTGTGAGTGTGAATATTAATACTGTTAAAGGTTAAATAGGAAGAGTCGATGCTAATTTTTTGTAGCGCTTGAATGGCATGTCCCATTAAACAGTATATTATATTACCATTAGCTAGCAGGAGCACAACTGGAATGCACGTTCCACGGTTTTTCAGTTTCAGTTTTTTTTCCCCAATTTTTTTTTTCAATGAAAGTTTTTTGAGTTTTCAGGTTTTTGTCATTTTCCCATTTTTAATGTTTTTTTTTCCCAATGAGTGAATGCTAATTTTCGGTAGCGCTTGAATGGTGTATCCCATCGAATATTAGCATTAAGTTAGCGGGCGTTCAACTGGAATGTAATAAACATCTTTTCTTTTTTTTTTTTTTTTTTTTGCACATTCAATGTTTTTTCAGTTATGTTTTTGCAAGTTATTGAAATTTTCAGGATTTTTCATGTTTTTTCGCAGTTTTTTTTTTTATTGAAGTTTTTGTCCATAACTTTTTTTTCCAGGTTTTTTTGCATTGAGTAAATGCTAATTTTCAAAGCGCTTGAATAGTGTATTGAATTGAATATTAGCATTCAGCTAGCAGGCACTTAACTGGAATTTAATAAATCAGTCATGTTTTTGCAATTTTTGGGATTATTCTTGGATTTTCGTGTCGTTTGCACATTTTTTTTTTTTTCCCTTTATTTTGTGGTTTTAAGGTTTTTTGTTTACTAAAACAATTTTCGCATTTTCAGGCTTTTTTATTTTTATTTTTGGGTGGTTTTCACATTTATCATGCTTTTTTCCCCCAATTATTTGATGCTAATTTTTGGTAGCGCTTGAATGGTGTATTCAATTGAATATCAGCAAGAAGCTAGTGGTCGTGCAACTGGAATGTAATAAAAGTCATTTTTTGAACTTTCCGTGGTTTTTCAGTTTTTTTTTTGTTTTTTTTTTGCGTTTTTCATTTTTTTTCTTGCCCTTTCACATTTTGTATGCATTTAAGGTTTTTCTCATAATTATTTTCAGTGTTTTGGCAATTGAATATTAGCATTCAGCTGGCAGGCACTCCACTGGAAGGCAAAAAAAGCAATCATATTTTTGCAATTTTTAAAATTATTCTAGGATTGTCATGTTTTTTGCATGTTTTTATTTTTGGGTGGTCTTCACATTTTTCTTTGCCCCAATCAGTCGATGCAAATTTTCGGTAGCGCTTGAATGGTGTATTCAATTGAATATTAGCAAAGAGTTGGTGGTTGTGCAACTGGAATGTAATAAAAGTCATTTTTTGCACTTTCCATGGTTTTTCAGTTTTTTTTTTCATGTTTTTTTTTCCTTGCCTTTTCACATTTTGTTATGTATTCAAGGTTTTGCTCATATTTTTTTTCATTTTCAGTGTTTTGGCAATTGAGTATTAGCATTCAGCTAGCAGGTGCTCAACTGAAATGTAAAAAAAAATCAATCATATCTTTGCTTTTTTTTCCATTCTGGGATTTTCATGTTTTTTGCACTTTTTTTTTGCCTTTTCAACTTTTTTTTCTAATTTTTAATGCTTTTTTTTTTTTTTTTTTTTTTTTTAAATCGCATTTTCAGGGTTTTCTGCGTTTTTACAATTAATTGTGGTTTTCCTGTTTTTCTTTTACATTGAGTCAATGCTAATTTTTGGTAGCACCTGAATGGCATATTCCATCGAATATTAGTATTGTTAGCGTGCGTTCAACTGGAATGTAATAAACTGCTCAAAAGTGTTGAAAATCTGCCAAACTATAGTCTCTTGTAACCATCGACGTCAACAGACCTTTATTCCATTTGACCGGGATCGGTTAGTCGCTGCCACACCTTCCGGTCAAAATGGATTGGACGCACGAGTTAAAACCCAGCACTATTCATTCAAAAACAAGCTTTCTCTCCTGGTTTTGCTGCAAAATCACAATGTGTCCGAAGATAAGGAGTGTTTATTTTGTCAAAGCTCCGCCAACACAGATAGCGTGACCTGCGCCACTGTCGGTCATAGAGACCCAACGAAGGTTTTCATTATGTAATTACTCAAACAGCTAGGCGTTGTATTCATAGTTCGCGTGCGGCGATCGCCAAGGCGTCGACGCCAAGTGAAAAATAATCACATCCACTGCCGGCCGCACTGATTTTGAGAGATTTATAACTGAATTCAACATCTTTTGGCTCTCTAACCATTTCCCTCAGGGAGTAAATAACAGGCGTGTCAGCGTGACCCGAACCGTATAAAACAATCCAGCGCGCGCGAGATGCGACACTCGCCGGCGATGAAGCCGATCGGTGTGTTAGCGCTGTCCCTGTTAGCCTGTGTGGCCACGGCTCAAATAGCCAAGCAGTGGACTCAGCGACCCTCCACGCCCGTCAACACCAAACATTGCGAGGTGGCGCCGCACCACAAAATTCGTTGCGGTCCCGCCACTATTTCGATATCAGAGTGTGAAAAAATCGGCTGCTGCTTTGATGGAAACGTGTGCTACTACGGCAGACACGGTAGGTCAAATGTTTTTGGACTGCTCTTGATGATTTTTTTCCCAGTTTGTTTGCAGTTTCTGGAGGAGGAAAAGTGTTGGTTTGGTGCCACCTGATGGTGGTTGAGTGAGCTAAACATGCTAGTGGATTTAGACATCCTGATTTGTCGCTATCTTGTGGCAACTATTGGGAATTACAAACCATTTTGTAAGTAAAGCAGATTATAGCTAGCGCACCGGGGTCAAACTCAAGGCCCGGGGGCCAAATTTGGCCCCTGAAAGTACATCACGTGCGTCCACTTCAGGTTTCTCACTAAAATAAAATTCAAATAGTTTCAGGAGTCTTCAGTGAAAGACTGAGAACGACAGAAATTAAGAGTATCTAATCCCACTCACTTTGAAAAAACAAAAACATAATAAAGACAAAATATATACATACATATATATATATATATACGTGTGTGTGTAATGTAAATAACGAAAATATAACTAGTTTTCCTTTTTAAAATAAAAAATATTAAAATAAAGTACTTAAAATTTTAAATATTTTTCCCTTTTTTGTTCTTATTTTTTTTAATGAAATAAGTATCATTTTCATTTCCAATTTTATTATAGAATGTAAATAATGAAAATATAAACATAACTATTGTATTTTTCTCTTTGAAAGGAAAAAAATATATATAAAATTAAAAATGCCCTTTTAAAGATAGTTTTTCCCTTTTTTATTCTTTTTTAACAAAATAATAGTATTGTTTTCAGTTCAAACTTTATTATAAAATGTAAATAACAAAAATATGAAAATTATAACTATCTTTTCAAAATAAAAACTTTTTTTAAATTTGAAATGTTTAGTTTTTACCTATTTTGTTTTTTTAATGAAATAAAATCATCCTATTTTGTTCTTTTTTTATTAAATAAAATCATTTCATTTTTAATTTTATAAAATGTAAGCAAAAATATAAAAATCATGAATGTATTTTCCTTCCCTAAAATAAAAATAAAAATGTACTTTTTAAAACCTAAAATGTTTAGTTTTTGCCTTTTTTGTTCTTATTTATGAAATATTAGTATAGTTTTTATTTCCAATTTTATAATAAAATGTAAATAACATAAATTATAAAAATCATTACTGTAGTTTTTCTTTATAAAATTAAAAAAAAAGTTTTGTTTTTTTTTTTGCCCATTTACAAAAACAAAATTTTAAAAATAAAATACTAATCCATATATGCGTGCACGTGGATTTCGCGATCCTGCTTTGTCCCCATCTTGTGGCAACAATAGGGAATTACAAATTATTCTGGGTGTCAAGTAAGGCCAATTCTTACATAGGACCAAATAAATTAATTGTTTATTGTGTCATTAATTAAAATAGGAAATAAATCAATAAAAATGTCATAAAATGTTCCATTAATTCATTAAAATGCCAGTCCATTTAATGTTACAAAGTCAAATATTTGTTTTTTTAAAAGGAATTATTTCCTGAACATGTGTTGCAGCACTTCATGAATTTATTTAATCTGTCAAACTAACCCGTCATAGTCAGTGGGTGGGACTAACACCAGATTGCAATGCAATGCTGATCCCACCAAACCGGACGCCCCCAACAGTTTGGCTGCGGCTAGAAATTCTGTCCATAAAAGTTATGAACGGAATCGTTGACAAAAGGCAACCTTGGCAAAGTCCAACCCTCACTGGTAAGGAATTCTACCTACTGCTGGTAATGCGGACTAAACTAACCGGTCATACAGGGACCGAACCGCCCTTACCAAGGGGCTTGGTATCCCGTACTCCTGAAGCACCCCCCACATGACTCCCAGAGGGACACGGTTGAACGCCTTCTCCAAATCCACAAAACACATGGACACCGGTCGGGCGAACTCCCATGCACCCTTGAGGACCCTACCAAGGGTGTAGAGCTGGTCGACTGTTCCACGGCCGGGGCGAAATCCACACTGCTCCTCCTGAACCTGAGACTTGACTTCCCGACGGACCCACCTGTCCAACACCCCTGAATAGACTTTACCGGGGAGGCTGAGGAGTGTGATCCCTTTAGAGTTGGAACAAACCCTCTGGTCCCATTTCTTTAAACGGGGACCACCACCCCTGCCTGCTAATCCAGAGGCA
This sequence comes from Corythoichthys intestinalis, assembly GCF_030265065.1. Classification (NCBI taxonomy): domain Eukaryota; kingdom Metazoa; phylum Chordata; class Actinopteri; order Syngnathiformes; family Syngnathidae; genus Corythoichthys; species Corythoichthys intestinalis. The sequence continues at coordinate 2,741,237 of NC_080399.1, read as the reverse complement.
CTGTCCCGCATGTCCACGCGATGTTTTCCACTCCGCAGCCACTTTATTAGGTACACCAACATTTAATTTCTAATTAACCAATCACATGGCGGCAACTCAGTGCATTTAGGCATGTTGACATGGTTTAAGACAATCTCCTGCAGTTCAAACCGAGCATCAGTATGGGGAAGAAAGGTGTGGGATTTTCACACACAACCATCTCTAGGGTTTACAGAGAATGGTCTGAAAAAGAAAAAATATCCAGTGAGCGGAAATGCTTTGTTGATGCCAGAGGTCAGAGGAGAATGGCCAGACTGGTTCGAGCTGATAGAAAGGCAACAGTGACTCAAATAACCACCCGTTACAACCAAGGTAGGCAGAAGAGCATCTCTGAACGCACAGTACGTCAAATTTTGAGGCAGATGGGCTACAGCAGCAGAGGACCACGCCGGGTGCCACTCCTTTCAACTAAGAGCAAGAAACTGAGGATACAATTTGCACAAGCTCATCGAAATTGGACAATAGAAGACTGGAAAAATTTCTACTGCGACATTCGGATGGTAGGGTCAGAATTTGGCGTCAACAACATGAAAGCATGGATCCATCCTGCCTTGTATCAACGGTTCAGGCTGGTGGTGGTGGTGTAATGGTGGGGAATAGTTTCTTGGCACTCTTTTGGCCCCTTGGTACCAATTGAGCTCCGTTGGAACGCCACAGCCTACCTGAGTATTGTTGCTGACCATGTCCATCCCTTTATGACCACAATGTGCCCAACTTCTGATGGCTACTTTCAGCAGGATAATACGCCAAGTCATAAAGCTGGAATCATCTCAGACTGGTTTCTTGAACATGACAATGAGTTCACTGTACTCAAATGGCCTCCACAGTCACCAGATCTCAATCCAATAGAGCATCTTTGACATGTGGTGGAACGGGAGATTGGCATCATGGATGTGCAGCCGACAAATCTGCACCAACTATGTGATGCCATCATGTCAATATGGACCAAACTCTCTGAGGAATGCTTCCAGCACCTTGTTGAATCTATGCCACGAAGAATTGAGGCAGTTCTGAAGGCAAAAGGGGCTCCAACCCGTTACGAGCATGGTCTACCTAATAAAGTGGCCGGTGAGTGTAGAGGTGTGTTAGCAACGACAGCCCCACAAAATCCAGAGCCTTTAGGAACTCTGGGTGGATCTCATCCACCTCCTGGTCCTGGCCACCAAGGAGCCTTCCAACGATGTCAGTGACTTCGACCCCAGATATAAGAGAGCCCATCTCGGAGTCCCCAAACTCTGCTTCCTCAAAGGACTCCGACCCACTGACTCACGACGTCCCGAGTCGATGTCCGCAGTACCCCATGTCCTCTATAGACCCTACCCACGTGACGTCACAACTCTGCCCTCCTGACTGGTGCCACCCAATTGTCCGTCAACACATCGTGTTTACCTGTTACGGCTACGTACATTCCTCCTTTTTACGGCGTGTTTTTCTGCTCGTTAACATTAATAATCAAAATGGTGAAGGCGTGTGTGGCGGTCGGTTGCAATAACAGAGAAGATATGTAACGGGTACACGCAAGTCCATGTGGAGCGTGGAAACCTCCCTGCCGATTCCTTCATATAAGGACGCTAGCGGCTGTGCCGTTGGCTAGAGCTTATTGGTGCAGTGGTTACCGATCTTGCCTGCCGTGTGGAAGCGTCGTGGTGCGCGGGTTCGCGTCCCGGCCAGATAGACGGAGAGACTTGAAGTTCTACCGGATTCCGAGAGACCCGGGGATGAGAGCGAGATGGGCTGCTGCAATTCGACGAGAAAACTGGGCTCCAAACGATTACCACAGATTATGTAGTAGTCATTTTATATCTGGTAAGATGCATTTAATATATATTTAGAGGGTTTTGGGCAGACAACCACAATTAAGATCATTGCTAGGCTAATCGCCGACAACATACATGTATATATGTAGTGAGAATCCTATCGCTAAACCATATAAACATTAAAAGCCCTTGCTCCATTGACAAATGACATGAAATACATTAGACTTGACAGTGGATGTTAGCAAGAACAAAAGATTTTGAATTGAAAATTTCGTAACTCGCCTTTCCAAGCACAAGATAGATTCCTGCCGAATTTTCGTGGACGAGGACCTGTTTTACCCAACCAGCAACGAAGTATTTATAAGCCTCCAGGCTCTTAAAGTTTTTCAAACTTTCGTGAGAATAGGCTGATTTTGTGTGGACAAGATAGTTGTAAATATCAGGGTAGCTAGCAGATGTCAGGCAAAGACGGACGGCCAAGACAGCGGGTCGAAAAACATCGATTTAGGCATCAAATATGGATCTGGCGAATGGATAACCTGAAGCTTTTCCACATAACGCCTTTTATGCAACGCATCCAGTGAGTTTACGGCATCCGAAAGCACCGGGTCTTCCATGAACTGCATTTTAAATTCCTCGATCAATTGAAAACAATGCTAATACAGAGACAAAATGACGGACAAGTGGGCGGAACAATATAGCGATCAGGTGATTTTGTGACGTCGGTGGGTAGGGTCTGTACACAGTGTTAACGGAATTCGTTTTCCATGGCATTTAAAACCATTACAAATAGTGAATATGGACCAATTTAAGTCAACAATGTCTAAACGATTCGTCGATAATCGATTACTCAAATTACTGAAGCAGCGTTCTCACTTGGTGCTGTGTTCAGTGACTCTCCAGTGTACCCAAGATGGCCAGATGATCGTGGTGATCAGCAGAGAAGCCACGATACCCCGCGTGGACTTGGAGTCCATTTCCTTCATCACCAACGAGCCTGGATGCCGCCCGGTGGACACCACCTCGGCTTTTGCCATCTACCAGTTCCCCGTCACGGCGTGCGGGACCGTCGTCACGGTAAGGCCGATTTTATTCCGACGAAATACAGGCTATTGTTAAGCTCCGAACTTCTGCTGTAGGAGGAGCCTGGCCTTCTCATCTATGAAAACGCCATGTCCGCCTTCTATGAAGTTTCTGTTGGATCGTATGGAGCCATCACCAGGGACAGCAGATTTGAGTAGGTACTTCTCTTTAAGCTAGCGGTCTTTTGCTATGCAAGTTAGGTTAATTAGATATACAAAATTTGACAAATTAGGTATTTAAACTCCAATTGTTTTATGTTAGGTGTTTTAAAATTCAAAATGTTTGTCATTTTGCTCAAAATTGTACACATTTTTGAGTGACAGCTTCAAAGGAAAGCATTTTAGAGCATTTGAGCTAGCTGACTTTTGCTATGCAAGTCAGATCAGTTTGGTCTACTAAATTTACATATAAATTCGACTAATTATACATTTAATTGTACATTGTTCTTGTAATGAGATCATTTAATATAACTTTTGAGGCTAGGCTCAGTTAAATTTATTTTCAAATGCATTTATTACTCTTGTAAAATGAAAGTGCTATTCTGTAGTTTGAAAAAAAAAAAAAAAAAAAAAACCTCAGCTACCCTATTTTGTATACTAATATAATTTTGAATGTTGGCGCTAAATGCATTAAATGTTCCTAATTACTTAAAAAATAAATAAATGAATAAATAAAAGTTAGCATTTTATAGCATATAAGCTAGTGGACTTTTGCTATTGCTTGCAAGTTAGCTTAATTATCTACTGAATTTACATATGAATTTGACTAATTAAGACATTTAAATTCCAATTATTTTGTGTTACGTGTTTTACTCTCGAAATGTGTAATTCTTGATCATAGTTGTACATGTTTACAGATTTTAAAAAAATTGTGAAAAGAATTTAAGAGAACAAAATGTTAGCATTGTACAGCCTTTAAGCTAGCGGACTTTTGCTATGCAAGTTAGGTTAATTAGAGATACAAAATTTGAAAAATTATTTAGACTCCAATTGTTTTGTGGTAGGTGTTTTAAAATTCAAAATGTTTGTCATTTTGCTCAAAGTTGTACAAATTTTTGAGTGACAGCTTCAAAAGAAAGATCTGCTTTTTAGTTTCATCTCATTTGGTCTCCCTTATTCAGTTCCCTGTTAAAAGATACCTAAAGTTGTGCTTTCTCTCAGGTTGGCTGTCCAGTGCAGATACGTTGGCACTTCAGTTTTGGCTCTCATCATGGAGGTGGACCCGATTCCAGAACCCCCACCAGTAGCAGCTCCCGGTCCCTTGAATGTGCAACTCCGGCTAGGCAACGGCAAACGCATGGCTAAGGGTCAAATGGACGGTGGGTGAAGAACGTAGTGATTTGGGCTGCAGCTATCGATTACTTTAGTATAGTGCTGTTTGATTAGAAAAAAATATTCAAATTAAATTTTATTGCTTTGAGTATTCGTTTAGTATTTTGTTTAGTGGCGTTGGTTTATTTTGAAAATGTTTTCATTTAGTTTTATTGATTAGGGTGGATACACTGCCCTCTGGTCTGCCTCATGGCTGAGTCCAACTGCTTCCTGTTTAGACCAACGTAAGCTAAGGTTTTGTTTGAGTTAATGTTTTTTAATGCATTTGTAGTTTCGTTTTTTGTTAAGAGCATTGAAGAAAAAAAAGTTACCATTTTATAGCATTTAAGCTAGCAGATTTTTGCTATGTAAGTTAGCCAATTGTTATTTTGTTGTGCATAGAATTTTTTTTTTTTATTATACCTAAGGCTGTCAAAATGATCGCGTTAACAGACGGTAATTAATTCTTTAAATTAATCACGTTAGAATATTTGACGCAATTAACACACATGTCCCGCTCAAACAGATTAAAATGACAGCAGTGTAATGTCCGCTTGTTACTTGTTTTTTGGTGTTTGGCGCCCTCTGCTGGCGCTTGGGTCCAAATGATTTTATGGGTTTCTGCAAAATGAGTGAGCATGGTGTAAAAATTGACATCAACAATGGCGAGCTACTAGTTTATTTTTTGATTGAAAATTTTACAAATTTTAATAAAACAAAAACATTAAGAGGGGTTTTAATATAAAATTTCTATAACTTGTACTAACATTTATCTTTTAAGAACTACAAGTCTTTCTATCCATAGATCGCTTTAAGAGAATGTTAATGCCATCTTGATTTATTATAATACAGTACTTATGTACCGTATGTTGAATGTATTTATCAGTCTTGTGTCTTATCTTTCCGTCCCAACAATAATTTACAGAAAAATATGGCATATTTTATAGATGGTTTGAATTGCGATTAATTACGATTAATTTCTAAGCTATAATTAACTCAATTAAAAATTTTAATCGTTTGACAGCCCTAATTACACCGTTTGAGGCTCAGCTCAGGTATTTTAATTTTTGATGTACCTTATCCGAGTACGCGAACTAACTAGTTCCTCGATTAATCGACTACTAAAATAATCGATAGCTGCAGCCCTACTTTAGTAATCAATTAGTTGATAAATTGAGCCATGAGATTAAATTCAACGAATTGCAGAATAATTTTCGGAGATGTACATCAAAGAAACAAGAGTGTATGCCTAACATTTATGTTGACCTGCACATCATTGTAAAACTGTTACATGGCTCTCTCCACATAGAGGAAGTGGTCTTCAACTACTTTTACGTGGATAGTGACTACCCGGTCACGAAGGAGCTCAGGGAGCCTGTGTACGTGGAGGTCAGGATACTTGGGAGGACTGATCCCAACCTGGTCTTGAATCTCAGGCGGTGTTGGGCCACGGGTGAGTCCTACCCCCACAGCGTGCCTCAGTGGGACTTGCTGGTTCATGGGTAAGAGTAAGTGCCACTCAAATTCCAAAGTGGATTTTGAACAGTTAAAAACTTGGGAGTCTTAATTCCAATGTTCCCTTTTTTAGTTGCCCGTACAGGGACGACCGCTACAGGACCACCCTGGTGCGTGTGGACGATTCTTCGGGCCTGCAGTACCCCAGCCATTATCGGCGTTTTTTCTTCAAGATGTTCACCTTTGTGTCCACCATACCAGCTGATCCTAGCAAGGGAGGAGCTGCAGAGCAACAGAAACAGCTGGCAGCTCCTACAATGCAAAAGGTGAAACATAGCCACTGGCGCGCGTTCAATTTTGGGCGATTTTTGTTTCATTTTGTTTCGATGTCATCGTTGGTGCTGGACATTCAATCCATTTGGACTGAGAGGGGCGGAAAAAAACAAGCAAAAAAGCCACCCCAAAACCCTGAAAAACAGATGAAAATGCCCAAAACCCTGAGAATATTTTTTTAATGATGAAAAACAGATACCAAAAAAATGAATAGGATAGAGGAAAAAAAACAAGCAAACAAACAAACAAACAAAAAACCCGCAAAAACACACAAAAAAACCTTAATTCTTTTTTTTTTAATGCTGAACATGAAAACTATGAAAATCGTCATAAAACACCAAAATCCGTGGAAAAAAATGACAAATTCTCCAAAAGAGGCAAACAAAAGAAAAAAACTGCACAAGCCCCGCCACCCAAAAAAAAAAGAAAAACATGAAAAAATGTGAAAACCACGAAAACGCAAGAAACCCGGGAAAAAAAAAAAAAAAAAAAATACTGAAATGCCATAAAATGTGAAAAGGCAAAATAAAAAAAATTTAAAAAATAAGCTTCAGAAAACAAAAAATGCAAAAAAACTCCCACAAAACTCCTGAAAACAAAAAATTTTGAAAATCACGAAAATGTGAAAACCAAGAAAACGCCAAACCCTTTAAAAACTATAAGTATTAAAAAAACAAAAAACAAATACCCCCCAAAATTGAAAAAAAAAACTGTAAAAGGAGCCAGTGATCTAAAAAAAACAACAATCAAAAACAAAAAAAAAACAGCGAAAAACAACAAATACTTTGTAAACAGCTAAAAATGTCAAAAACCCTATTATTACCCTTATTTTTTTAATGCAAAAACATGGAAACTATGAAAATCCGCAAAAAACACAAAAAAAACGTGAAAAAAATGACAAATTCTTACAATGGCATAAACACGTTGAGGCAAGAAAGAAAAAAAAAGACCCACTACCAAAAAAAACCATGAAAAAACGTGAAAACCATTAAAACGCCAAAAAAAACAAAAAAAAAACTAAAATGCCCAAAAATATGAGGCAAAAAAACCAACTACAAATAAGCTTCAAAAAACTGGAAAAAACAAAGTGAAAAAAACCCTCACAAAAAATCCTGAATGCAAAAAATTGTGAAAACCAGTCAATTGTGAAAACCAAGAAAAACAGCAGAAAACACCAAAACCCTTTAAAAAATTGTAAATATTTAAAAACAAAACCTGAAATACCCCCCCAAAATGTGATAAGGCAAAAAAACTGCTAAAAGCTCCAGTGACCCCCCAAAAAAATCAAAAAACAAACACGAAAAATACAAAACATTGCAAAAATGTGAAAACCACAAAAAAAAAAACTTGCAAAAAAGTTCCAGAAACCTAAAAGAAAAACGTGAAACCTACAATAAAAGCAACAACAACAAAAATTGCAATTAACATGAAAATGTGAAAACCACGAAAAATTGCAAAAACCCTTTTAAAAACTTAAAAATTTAAAAACGAACAAAAAAAAAAAAACTAATTACCCCAAAAATGTGATAAGGCAAAAAAAAAAAAAAAAAAAAAAAAAAAAAAAAAAAAAACCAGCAAAACAAACAATTTGGGAAAAAAAGCCCCAGAAACCTAAAACAAAAACATGGAACCTACAATAAGCAATAAGCACAAAAAAGAAAAAACATGGAAAAACGTGGAAATGTTTTTAAAACAAACAAAAAAATACCCCCCCCCCCCAAAAAAAAAAAAACATGAAAAAGCAACAAAAAAAATAATGGAAACAAACTTAAACCCTACTGAAAGCCAAAAAGAAAAAAAAATTGAAGATTACAAAAAACAGCAAACACACACACACACACAAAGAAAAAACTGGAAATATCGTGCAAAGTGGGGGGCGGGAAGGTGCCTCGTATGGACCTTAAAAAAGGATTTTGAATAATTTTTAGATCAGCAATGATTAATCACCAATCAAAATAGTTGATATATTTGCAAGCTCAACCATAACTAATATGAGTTTGACACTAAACAAAATCACAAAAAAAATTAAATGTGCCAAAAACGGTGAAAACACTTTTTTTTTTACAAAATGCTCCAGAAACCTAAAAGACAACCGTAAAATCTAGCTAAACGGTAACTCCAACAAAGATGAATTTGACACCTCTAATCTAGGTTATTTTCTTTTGTATATGTCTGGCCAGATTTTTATCCACTGCGAAACCACAGTGTGTACTCCTCATGCGGGAAACAACTGCGAGCCTCAGTGCTTCAGAGGGAGTAAGTACAAATCATTATATTCTATTTTCAAAGGCGTATTCTTGGACCTGACATCCATTTTCCCCCTCCTGTACAGAGAGGGACCTCGCTGGCATCAAACAAACAAACGGCCAACCAGACAGCACTTTGGTCAGCAGTTTGGAAATTCGATTTGTTGACCCCAACTAACAATGTGCAATCACTCACCTGGGATTTACAAGAAATAAAAGTAGTTGGATTACATGTGTATTTGCAAAAGAATCACTGAATTAGCAGAAGGTGTCGTACGACTTATTTCTAGTGTTGCACCGATAGTAGTATCGGTAGGGGCACAGACATAACAAAGGGGACATTTTGTGCTAAAGTTAGCCCTCAGCCTACCTTTGCTAGCAGAACAGCTAACATGACTTTGGATACTTGATGAAAAATGTATCATTTTTACAGATAAACCTTTTGAGATGATTCAATTTCTTTGATTATATAGCTTTAACAGACTGGACATGTTATGATCAACTACCCTGAATGTGCCTCATAAACTGCAAAATCTTTTTTTTAATGGAGGTAAAATATAAAATTGCTTACCAAAGGCGAATTTCCCGCCACTGTTGAGATGTTAACACAGAAGAGTGATGTCATTAATAAATGGGGAATTTTCTTAAAGGGACACTAACACAACTCAACAGAGTGGAAAGTAACAATTAATTATATAGGCAAGGCAAGGCAAATTTATTTATATACACCCCCCCCCCCCCCACACACACACACACATTATATATATATATATATATATATATATATACACAGTGGGGAGAACAAGTATTTGATACACTGCCAATGGCAAAACCCATTGGCAGTGTATCAAATATTTGTTCTCCCCACTGTATATATATATATATATATATATATATATATATATATATATATATATATATATATATATATATATAATCATGTAAAATCATGTTAAATAAATAAAAATAAATTTTAAAAAATTGTAATTAAAAAAGACATTCAGATAAGTGTGGCCCCTGTGTATTTTGCGACGGGCAATTAAAAAGCTTTTTTAAATAAATTGAAATAATTCAGGGATACATTTTAAAAAAAAAATTTGAACAATAATAAATAAAATTAAAAAAACACAAATTAAAAACAACTATAATATTAAGAAATATAAATAATGAAAATAAACTTTTTAAATAAAATGAAATAAATTGAGGGATACGATTTTTAAAAAAATTTTTTAAGTGATATGAAAGTGAAAAAAATAGTTACGAAAAACGCAAATTAAAAGCAGCGTCAGTATTAAAGACAATATAAATAATTCAAAGATAAAATACTTTAAAAAAAACAATGTAATAAATTGAAAAAACGCGGACATAAATTCAAATTAGGTAATTAAAATATTTAACTATTTTTAAACCGATGAAAATAAAGGATCCATTGGAAAAAAATTTGAACAGTAATAAATAAATTTTTTAAAAAAGCTAATTAAAAACAACCATATTATTAAGAAATTTAAATACTTCCGAAAAAAAGAAAAAAAATATAAAACTTAAATTCAAATAAATTGAGGGATACTATTTTGAAAAAATAAAATTTAAACAGTAATAAATGAAAATAATTAGGAAAATAAACACAAATAAAAAGCAATTAGTATTAAAAACTTTATAAATATTTCAAAATAAAATGTTCAAAAACTTAAAAAAATAAATAAATTGAGGGATACATTTTGTGAAAAAAAAATTAAAAGCGATATGAAAGCAAAAAATAAAAATTACGAAAAAATGCAAATTAAAAGCAGCTTCGGTATTAAAAACAATATAAATAATTAAATTAAAAAAACTTCAAAAAAACAATTTATAATAAATTTTAAAAATGCGGACATAAATTCAAATTAGGCAATTAAAATATTTACCTATTTTTAAATGAATTAAAATATTTGAAGGATCCATTGGAAAAAAAAAACCTATTTGAACAGTAATAAAGCAAAAAAAAATTAAAAAATCAAATTAAAAACAACCATATTATTAAGAAATATAAATAATTATTTGAAAAAATAAATAAAAACGTGTTGAATTCAAATAAATTGAGGGATACATTTTGAAAAAAAAAATTTAAACAGTAATAAATAAAATATAATAATTAGGAATATAAACGCAAATTAAAAGCAACTAGAATAAAAACTAAATATTTCAAAATAAAATGTTGAAAAACTTCATAAAATAAAAACAATTTATAATTTAAAAATGTGGACATTATTTCAAATTAGTTTGTATTTTGCTTTGGGGGGGTTATTTTCTGTGAGCCCATGGAGCTTAACTCTTTGCCTGCCATTGACAGCAATAGACGTCTAATCCATTTTAACTAGGACGGGCTGAGAAGGGCTCTCAGTTGAAATTAATTGGAAGTCTATTGCTGTCATTAGGTTTTTTTCAATATCATTTTCCCTTTTACCATCTACCACAACACAGTGAATAAGCTAATCTAAAGCGAACATTTTCAATATCTGTCCACTGTAGTCAAAACTATCCCCTTGGAGAAAAAAAAAAAAGATAGTATTGGTACAGTATCATATCGGCATCTACCAATACCGCACGGCCAGGTAGCGGGATTGGAGGCCAAAAAATGGTATCGGTGCAATACTACTTCATTCCTGGAAAACTGCTAAAATGTTATCAATGGATTGTTTTCTGTAATTTTTTGTGAATTTTTTTCCCCACATGGCAACAAATTCTCATGAATCATTTATTAATAATTATGAACAGTGTTTCATACAAATTATGTCATTATATAACTACAACTAAATTCAAGAGGTTTTCAGCTTGTGATGACAACACAAAATGGTTGACAAGTGTAGATTTCAAATAAACACAAATTCTGCGTTTATAGCTTGATAATAAACTTGTATTTACTATTTGGTGGTAATACACAGTCCCCTAAAAAATGCATAAACATTTGCTGATGAACCGAGGCACTTGTTAGCATAAAAAGGCCTTTTTTATGCTAAAGCATTAATTTATCGTATGCCGATAAATGCCATGCAATTAACCCATTTGGTAAGAAATTCATCACACTGTACCGATCATTGCAAAACTGTTTTTAAAAAAGTAATTTGTTTGCTATTTTAGTTGTTTTTATTAACTACCTTTTGGAATTTCTCACATTTCTGCATACAATCATCAAATCTTCAAAATCACACAGATGAAAAAACTGCTTGAACTAAAACCACCCAAACATTTATAGGTTTTCATATTTTAATTAGGATAGCATGCAAACAATGACAGAAGGGGAAAAAATAAGTAATTGAACCCTCCGCCTAAGGAGACTTAAAGAGCAATGGAAACCAATTTTTATCAAACAATTCAGGTCAGGTGTGTGCCCAATCACTGATGAGAGGTTTAAAGCTGTCCTAGCCACTATAAAACACACACCTGGTAAGAATCGTCTTGATGAGAAGCATTGTCTGATGTGCATCATGGCTCGGTCAAAAAAGCTGTCTGAAGACCTGCGATCAAGGACTTGATTTGTATAAAGCTGGGAAAGGATACAAAACCATCTCTGAAAGTCTGGATGTTCATCAATCGACAGTCAGAATAGTTGTCTACAAATAGAGAGAGTTCGGCACTGTTGCTTTTCTCCCAAGGAGCGGCCGTCCACCAAAGATGACGCCAAGAGTTCAGCGCATAATACTCAGAAAGTTAAAAAAGAACCCTAGAGTGTCTGCTAAAGACTTACAGAAATCACTAGCACAGTCCAATATCTCTGCACACGTCAACTATATGTAAAACTTTGGCCAACAATGGTGTTCATGGGAGGAAAACATTGTTGCTCGTTTAATGTTCGCAAAAAGGCACTTGGACACTCCAAAGACGTTTTGGCAAAATTATTATGGACTGATGAAACCAAAGTTGAATTGTTTGGGAGTAACACACAATGTCATGTGTGGAGGAAAAATGGAACAGTTCACCAACATCAACACCTCATTCCCACCGTAAAGCATGGTGGAGGGAGCATCATGATTTGGGGCTGTTTTGCTACCTCAGGGCCTGGACAACTTGCAATCATTAATGGAAGAATGAATTAAAAAGTTCATCAGGATGTTTTGCAGGAAAACCTGAGGCTTTCTGTCAGACAGTTGAAGCTAAAAAGAGAATGGATGCTGCAACGAGACAATGATACAAAACACAGAAGTAAATCAACTTCAGAATGGTTTCAGAAGAACAAAATACACGTTCTGGAGTGGCCAAGTCAAAGTCCGGACTTGAACCCCATTGAGATGCTGTGGCATGACCTAAAGACAGCGATTCATGCCAGACATCCCGGGAATCTAAACGAACTACAGCAGTTTTGTAGAGAAGAACGGATCCAGATTTAGTCCTGAACGATGTGCCAGACTGATCTGCAGCTACAGGAAGCATCTGGTTGAAGATATTGCTGCCAAAGGGTGGAGGCACAAAATATTAAATGTGATGGTTCGCTTACTTATTTTCCCCCCTTCTTTCATTGTTTGCATACTATCCTCATTAAAATATGAAAACCTATAAATTAAAGATGTCCCGATCGATCGGCATCACGTCATTTTTAAAGTATCGGAATCGGCAAAAAAATATCGGACATGCCTTTATATATATATATATTTTTTTTTATTTTTATTAAATCGTTTTCTAATTGTATTTAACGTTACAGACAAATTGTCTTACACTCATCCAGATTCTTTAGTTTTGCCTTAAAGTAGGGCTATCAAATTGAACACGTTAACGGTGGTATAACGCATGTGCTGCACGACCCACTCACGAATTGTTGCATTCAATCTATAATGGCGCCGTTTTACCTATATAAAGAGCTAAAAGGCAGCGAAAAATGAGTAGAGTGAATTTTGGCAGTCTTTGGAGCCTTTTCTCATTGGCTAAAGCCTTACAATCCCTCAACAATTAGAAATATTGTGGGAAGCAATGTGGGGAAGTAAGGTAGTAGTTGATCTTTTTCTTAACACCCTATGTTATTTCCCAACGCAGAGAAGATATGTCAATTGGTGCCACTACGCACAGTCATGGTTGCACTTCCCATCATGCATTTGGGCAGAACAGTTAAATGGCTACAGTATCATTTACTGAAAGCTCAACAAATACACTAGATGGCAATATTTAGTCACAATATACAAAGTCACATTTATCCTTTAAGAATTACAAGTCTTTCTGTCCGCGGATCCCTCTCACAGAATGAATGTTAATAATGTAAATGCCATCTTGAGGATTTATTGTCATAATAAACAAATACAGTAGTTATGTACTGTATGTTGAATGTATATATTCGTCCGAGTTTTATTCATTTTTTTTATTAATGCATTGCCAAAATGTATATGATGGGGAAAAATTATCGGGAATGATTGGAATTGAATCCGGAGCAAAAAAAAAAAAAAAGCAATCTGATCGGGAAATATCGGGATCGGCAGATACTCAAACTAAAACGATCGGGAGCAAAAAAACATGATCGGAACAACTCTACTATAAATGTTTGGGTGGTTTTAGTTAAAGCAGACACTTTCTTTTCATCGGTGTGATTTTGACAAAGATCAGATCACATTTGATGGTGATTTAATGCAGAAATGTGAGAAATTTGTTTTTTGAAAGAACAGGTTGATACCAAAATCTTTTTGCTGCCACTGACAGAGCTGGACATCCAATTCATTTTGATTGGGAGGGGGCCATTGAGGGCATTAGAATTGGTGGGGGCTTGATGTCAACAGGGAGAGACCTCAAAATGCCCCCAAATCAACAGAAAGTGACATGTTATCGGCAAGAAGTGACCCCCGAAACGCCCCAAAAACAAACAGTAAATTAAAAGCTTTTTATTTATTTAAATAAAATCATGTGTTTTTTTTAATCTGAAAACAACACGATTAAAGAGAGTTTATCCAGGACAATAAAATCATAAGTACTTTGGAAATGTACTAGTTAGAGACTGATTTTCAATGAAACATTTAGCAAAATGCCATAACACCTTTTACCAGAAATAAATTCGAAAAAAAAAAAAAAAAGAATTTAGGAGCCTTTGAATTTATAATAGACGTTAATTGATAATACACAAAAAATAAGTTGAATTTGTCAAACTTAAGTGATAATACAGCTCGATTTATCCTGGGGTCACAAATGGCACTCTATAAAATATGATCTTTATATATATATTATGCTGGCCTAACAAAAATTAAGAAATAAAGAACAAGGATACAAAAAAAAAAAAACAATTGAAATATTGCAAGGGCGTTTGGCTGAAGACGATTCCTCCTGGATTTGACCCTCCCAGAAAATGATTTTTTTCTTCAAAAGGAGTAAACTTTCAAGCACTCAGAAGACATTATTGGTATTATATTATTAAACCTTGGATCATATAGCCTTTCCAAAAAATGACAATACAATCCCGTGTAGGTTTCTTTGGCAGTAAGGCCCGAAATATCCGCGTAGGCACCGCACTCGCCTGAGGTCCTTTGTTGCACCTTCGTTTAAGGCCACCGGTAACGACGACGTGCCGTTTTCGTGAACCGAGCCTTCAGCTGACCTGCGCGCGCTTGGGTCGCAGGTTGTCCACGAACGAGCGGATGGCGGTCGAAGACAGCAGCGCTCCCATTAAAGTCCCTCCGGCGCGATAGCAGGCGTATCCCAGCATTCCAAGCATGACGCCTTTGAGTACAAAAACCCAGCCGAACTGTGACGGAGGGGCGACGCTGCGGAACAAAAAGGAGAAAAATGCATGTTAAGTGCTGTGGACGACAATGAGTCCGATTGTATGGCGTCCAATCATCTTTCTATTGTGAATTGAATGTTCTTCCTCTGGCCAAAAATGAGTTTATCACGAGTAGACCATCAATGCATTTGAAGTGGGAGGTTGGCAGTGAATGAACGTTCGTGCCGTCAATGGCGGCCAAAGACTCAACAAATACTAGTAAAGCATTGGCAGAATACATAAAAAAAAGCAGGATCGAGGAAGAAAAAGTCCGCCAACGGGAGTCGTCGCAATATTATGAAATTTAAGTCATGACATTACGAGAAAAAAGTAATATCCTAAGATGCGATATTGTGAAATTTTAGTCCAAATATGACAAGATTTAAGTCACGACATTACGAAATTTAAGTCAATCTTATAAGATTGAAGTCATGACACTGAGACAAAAGTACATTTCAGAATAATCCTTTTTCTCGGAACATTAAGTCCTAATATAATGAGATTCCGGCCCCAACTTGGGGACTCTCCGGCCAAGAACTTTTGGACATCGGGGTCAAAAACCGAACTTTTGGACATCGGGGCCAAAACCTTTTGGACATTCCTGCCCCGACTTTTGGACATTCCGGCCCCGACCCGACGAGATTTACGCCGCGACCCGACAAGATTTAAACCGCGACTTTACGAAATTTAAGCCGCAACTTCACAAGATTTGGCCGTAATCTTATGATATTAAAGTCATGACACTACAAGAAAAAAGTAATATTCCGAGACAAAAGTAATATTCTGACATTTAAATCCTAATATGATGAGATTTGGGTAACGACATTGAGATTTAAGTCTTAATCTTACGAGATTCAAATCGTAATCTTATGAAAATAATATCACGCCATCACGAAATTTGAGTCACACCATCACGAAATTTGAATGACGACATCACGAGATTTACAGTGCCCTCCATAATTATTACCACCCCTGGTAAAGATGCGTTTTTTAGATTCAAATTTTTTATTATTTTTTTTAATTCAAATAATGTGGGACCTTAATGGAAAAAAAAGAAAAATCCAACCTTCAATACAAGTGCATTTATTCAGTGGGGAAAAAATCCCACATAAAGAAATAATTATTTGACATCAAATAATGTGTGTCGCAATTATTAGCATCCCTGGTGTTAATACTTTGTACAACCCCCTTTTGCCAACAAAACAAGCTCTGGGGACTGAGATGGCCATGGGAGGACAAAACATGTACAATACAAAGTACAGTGGTACCTCTACATACGAAGTTAATTCGTTCCAGGACCTTGTTTGTAAGTCGAAATGGTTGTATGTCGAGCAGGATTTTCCCATAGGAATACATTATAATTCCATTAATTTGTTCCACAGCCCAAAAACCTACACTAAATCCTTAATAAATACTGCTGGTACTATTACAAATGGCAATTACACATAGTAAAACGAATACATTACAAATAAAAATTGGAAAAATATAATAATAATACAATAATTCCTTTAATAATGTAACAAATCGGGTTCTAATGTGGCGGATGTTTTTTGCTGTACCTGAACGCGCCACGGGGCTATCGTGCCAGAAACAGTTTCACTTTCCCTTTCACAGAGTTTCACTTTCCCTTTCAATGTTTTCTTGAGAACCCCGTCAATTGCGGCAGACAGTAGGCGTTTTGTGTTGAATAAGTTGTGAAATAAATGATAAAAACATGGCAAAGCTGGCGATTTCTTTGGCGATTTTACCACAATAATAATTATCAGTTGAACTTATAAAGACTGGCGAACGGTGGTCGGAAGTAGAGCAGGGCGGTAAACCGAAAATTTACCGTCACCGAAATTCTTAACGATGACCGACGTAATTTTGACCATGTCGGTAAATTAATTAAACAAGAAAATAGTCTTTTCATCCCGCTTTGATTCTGTGTTGTTCGTCTATGTTCATTCCCCTTTAAGAAAGCAGTGAATGTGCTTACGTAGTGAGTCACGTGATCATCAGGAAGCCAATCAAACAAAAGCCCGGTAAGCTAACGCTAGCAGCTAACGCTACAAGCAAAACGTGATGGAGTGTGGCTTAAGGGAGGTTCACCAAACTTTCAACCGACATTTAGTAGACTCTTGGTGGCATCCAGACAGGCTTTCACCCGCTGTCCTCCTTTGTTCTCACGATTTCCGGAGATGGTGCTTTCAGTGCTTTCTACTGGTAGCCAGGCTAACGCTAGCTAGCGGCTAACGCTACAAATGAACGTTATGGAGTCGGATAGAGGCTCTAACCTTGTCGAAACGGCTGAACTTAATGAGTGGATTGGGCACGGACTGCATCTAGCAATTACTATGTGGCGTTATTTTGTATCTGTCTGTGTGTGTGATTCCTCTGATAGCTTTTGTGATGGTAAAGAATTCTGCATAAAGTACAATCCAACGGCGAAACTTATAATGACCGAGAAATGGCCCCAGCTATTTTTATTGTGCGTGCATTTATGAAAAAATGCACTGGGGGGGGAAAAAAACCCTTAAACCATAAAGTAAACACTTGTATTTAATAATTATATCACAGCAGCCATTAACAATAAGTTGTCTTTTTGAAGTGTACTGTTCAAGCTGCAAGTCATTTGTGTTACAATTACATGTTTGCACAGGCATATTGATTTTGACAATGTACATTGTTCAAGTCATACACGCTGTTATAAATGTTCATACTTGAATTCTTATTGCTTACAATACATTTTTATTAGGGCTGTCAAACGATTAAAATTTTTAATCGAGTTAATTACAGCTTAAAAATTAATTAATCGTAATTAATCGCAATTCAAACCATCTATATAATATGCCATATTTTTCTCTAAATTATTGTTGGAATGGAAAGATAAGACGCAAGATGGATATATATTTTCAACATGCGGTACATAAGGACTGTATTTGTTTATTATAACAATATATCAGTTCTAAATCAGTTATAGAAATTTTATATTAAAACCCCTCTTAATGTTTTCGTTTTAATAAAATTTGTTAAATTTTCAATCAAAAAATAAACTAGTAGCCCGCCATTGTTGATGGCAATAATTACTTACACTATAAAATCAGTCGCACCCAAACGCCAGCAGAGGGCAGCAAAACTCCGCAAAACACAATTAACAGGTGGGCCTTTCACTCTAGTGACATTTAAATATGTCTGAGCTGGGCAAGTGCGTTAATTGCGTCAAATATTTTAACGTGATTAATTAAAAAAATTAATTAACGCCAGTTAACGCGATAATTTTGACAGCCCTAATTTTTATAAATTTAATGTTTAGACTGCATGTACAATTGTTAAATACAGTATATCAAATTGAATGCTGGTAAATAAATCAACAAGAAATAGTTAATCTGTATTTCATGCATTGATTCAGATTTTCAAATTATATAACAGTCCGCTTGGGCGAATTTATCGTCATTTATCGTTATCGAGATAAATCTGCTCAATTTATCGTGATACATGTTTAAGGCCATATCGCCCAGCCCTAGTCGGAAGAGGACCGTGGAGTTGTATTCTTGAGCCAGTTCACGGATGCGCACCCCACGCTCATATTTTTCTATAATTTGCAACTCCATTTAAAAGGTAAGCGTCACCTTTTTCTTTGTTTCATCACCTGTACCACCCTTTTTGAAATCTTTTGTGTTGATTTCTCACACAAGAAAATCCGCCGTGCATTTGTCTGCTTTGCTGTCATGTCGTTGTATTTCGAGCATATCGTCGGATGTAGAAACAAATGGCAAGTCAAATTTTACGTCGGATGTCGAAAAGATCGTGTGTCGAAGCGATCGTATGTCGAGGTACCACTGTATTAACACCGGGGGTGCTAATAATTGTGACACACATTATTTGATGTCAAATAATTATTTCTTTATGTGGGATTTTTTCCCCACTGAATAAATGCACTTGTATTGAAGGTTGGATTTTTCTCTTTTTTTCCATTAAGGTCCCATATTATTTGAATACAAAAATTATTAGAAGCTAAAAAACACATCTTAACCAGGGGTGCCAATAATTATGGAGGGCACTGTATGTCACGACATTACAAAATTTAAATCACATTACAAGATTTAAATTACAATATGACGACAATGAAGTCGTAACTCTACGAGATTGAAATCACAATATTACCAGAAAAAAAATTGTAATATTCCGAGATTTAATTCCTAATATTACGTGATTTAAATCATGGAATGACAAAACGAAGTCATAATTTAACAAGATTATAAAATTAAAATATGACGAGAATCAAGTCATAACATTACCTGATTAAAGTTTTATTGGTCCTTGAAAAAATGATGCAGAGTTTGAAAAGTCTTTTTCCGGATTATAATTTGATGCTTTTCTGCAGATTCTAAAATACAGCCTAAAAAGATGATTGCAAAGCAGGTATAACGACTTGCAATATTACTTTCTTACTAGTCGATTTGCTGCAAAAATACTATCGAAATAAACATTTTGTGGCAGGCCTGCGGATTGGACATCTAGGGCCGTCGATGGCAAAAACCATAGAACCGTACCTCATAATTTCACTAATGTTGAGATGCCGATCCCAGTTTCTTTCGATGCCGGGGACGTGACCCATTCCAACGACTCCCACTACAACAGCAGGCACTTCTACAAGAATTGAACAATAGAACGTTACCAACGTTACGTTTGTACAGCTATTTGAGAGTGCAATACCAACTCTGGGCGTTAGGTGGCGCCTCCACACAGCGTGTCGCCTGGCGCAGTGTGTGCGTGAGGTAGATGTCTCTCTCCGCCACGATGGTTTGGTGAAGCGCTGGAAACTCTCCTATCATCTCTGACATGGTCTGTTCCAGCAGGTCTTTCTGTTTGCATTTCTCCACGTCTTCTTTACTGAAATGACAAACAAAGTCTAACGTTGTTAATCCATAGTGGACAGTTTGGTGGTTATTTTCGCTTTTTGTGACAAAAAGAAAAAGGGGAAATAAAGGGCTTGATATGATCTCAAATGTTTACACAACAATTTCATCTGGTTTCACACATGACTTAACCCTTTATAGGTTGAGGCGATTGCTCTAGGACTGCAAGGGAAGCTCAAAATGTCAAAAAATAAGTCCGTGATGTTTCCACAGCTAAATCTTCGGTTATCAGTGTCCATGTGATGGCACCACAAACACAGAATTCGCACATCTTCACTTTGGGCGCAGTTTTTAAGAACCCTCGTTTAAATGTGTGTGTGGATGATATGCGCTACAACGCGCTTAACTTTAATTAGCTTAGCTTAGCTGAAAAATTATGTCAACCGTTTGTGCTGTAAAAAGTGCTGGTATCATTTTTGAGACATTTACACTTCTTCTGTAGGTCAATCTGAGGTCAACCAGCCCTCCATTTTGATTAAAAAAAAAAAAAAAAAATCTGACCATAGTGTGTATAGCTGCCTATGATCATAGCTGAGACTACAACAAAAAAAGATGAAAAAGATTGCACCTTGTATCAGGAAGTTATTAGTCATTTACTGTATTGGCGTGTTGTCCAAAAAACGCCGGAATTTGGTACCCCGCCCAGGTCAGGCCGTGAATGAAAACTCACCATTTTGATAACTTAAAGGGATCCTCTATTTTTAAGACAAGTATTTCTTAAAACGTAAATGTTAGTATGAGTTATAATAATTTGATATTAAAACCCCTCTCAATGTTTTTGTTTTAATAAAGTTTGTAAAATTATTTTAAGTGACAGGTTGCCATTCTTGTTACGTCGCAGTGCGTGACGTCACTGGCCCCGAATGCCGAAATTCCAGCTTGTCACTCGTTAGCTTTCCCAACATGTCGTCGGTTCTACCCTTCCTATTTGAACCAGATCTGAAAAGTGAAGAGCAGGACAGCACTGTCGGTCGTTTACAAGACGAGCTTCAGGGAAAAATGCGTGCAGCAAATACCTGATAAGACAAAAGTTGGGCAAAACTGGTGATGCGAGAGAGTCCGGTTGGGAACTCCGGTTGGGAGTGAGAGTGCATGCTGTTGAGATTCGGGAACTCCGGTTTTGTTAGCAGATATTCAAGGTAAGCATATTGCATTTTCAAACGTTTTCCCAATATAACTATGTATATTGTTAGCATCCAGAGCTGTCGTGTGCTTTACATACAGTACAGGCAAAAGAGCACACCTTGTGTAATCCAGGTCTTGAACATTGTAACGCGTGGTAGCTAGGATACGTGTATAAAAGTACCGGAAAGGGGAGAAGCTTCCACTTATGCACATTTATTCTCAAAAAATAATATTTCCACCTTGACCACTCTTCACTCGGGAGCTCAGCAGTACGCAAACACGCATTCCCTAACGAACTCAAACATTGTTGTAAGGTCCATGTCAGAGTCACTGTCGTCACTGTAGCGTGCCATAGTGCTTTAATTATTTAGTATGATTTGGGGAAAACTCCCACGAAGAATAGTCAACAAAAAAGATAGCAATACTAATCCAAATCCGCGTTTTTTACTCACTCGAAGATCCTGGAATTAGACCGATCCCATGGCAATATCGCAGCCGCGATTAGGCCGTCGATTCCACAAAATAGACTGATCCGAAAAGCCGCTGTGGGACCGACGAATAAAAATAAATGGACAGATCCAAAACCATTATTGCAGACGCGATGGGACCCTTACTTGACTGAGGATCCAGGAAAAATGTTCGGGCGCCAGTTGTAACGCGTGGTGGGTAGGATACATGCATACAGGGACCAAAAAGGGGGAGAAGCTTCCACTTATGCACATTTATTCACTAAAAATAATATTTCCACCTTGACCACTCACTTCACTCCCCTTTTTTCCATTTAACTGGAAATTGCATCCAAAACCTGCACATCGTGGCATTTTACTTTGCGAGTTTAGGCAGCATTAAGTAATTGTTGAACACATTTGGAAAGATATCAATTACGTCATCACTGCGAGCCCGCAAACCATGGCGCCAACTAACGGTCAAAATATGGACTAAATATTATAAAATATTGCCATTGATTTAACATTTTATGTGTTTCTAACAACATATTTTAGCACAAGAAAACAATTGTGGTTTATTAGAGCCTACATGTATTTAAATCAGAGGATCACTTTAACATCTCATATGTCTCATGAACATTCTCAGCAATTTTGAGGTGGAACCAACTAACTGCCTAGGCGCAATGGTCTCAAACGTGCACGCTGTTTATCGACTAAAATTGCATGTTTTTTAACATTCAATCCAAAATACCTGATTTCCTGTTGGGTTTGGAATATGTGTGCAAAAGAATTTTTGGAGCAGTTTTGCACAAGGTATGTACTCCCCAAATTTCATTGCTCTTCGTTGAAAAAACCGAAATGGAGAGGCCTTTTTCAAAATTTCACGCGGGCGCAACTGAGACATTTTGTTAAATGTGTTCGCAACATTGCAAAATTATGGAAATATGCGCAAAGCCGCATGTATGTGGAAGTTTTGGTGAGTTTTCGAGCACGTTCAGGCCTTCAAATAAAATAATAACATAAAATATAATATGCAATCAAAATAATAAACATTTGCATTCCAATAGGACCTTTGCACGCTTAGTGCACGGGCCCTAATTAAAAGGGCTGCCAAAAACAGCACTTTTTTTTTTTTTTATGTAAGTTTGGCCAACCTGATCGGGTCCGAAAGGAAGCAAAGCCCCCAAGCAAGCCGGGCCTTCTGCCACACACTAAGAGCGGCAATGGCCCTCTTGAACGTCACAGGGATGGGTCTGTCCCCCAAATGAAACTTGCAGAAGGGCACACGCCCAGCCTGTTAAAAGCAAACAAAATGCACTGTAATAGCCTATTTTTCCCTCTAAGTGTAACTGTTTAAAGTTGGGTGATGATAATCCATGTTTTTCACCTCTTTGAAAGCTTCCCTGAACTCCCCCCCGGGAGCCATGCCGAGCTGCTCGGTGATGTGAGCGGAAACTTTAAGCAGGAGAATTTGCATCAGGCCGGACATAACACCGTTCTGAGGAAAAAAAAGAGCAATTAAAAAAAATAAAGTATACTCTAACGGGCTGCCATTGATTGCGCTAAACTGGGAAGGACGAATAAACCAAATTTCATTCGCCCCTCCAAGTCAAAACAAATTGAAGGTTTTGCACTCTCAATGGCACTATAACATGAGCATTTAAAAAAAAAAAATCACATTCATGTGTGATTTTGAAAGGCAGGTGAGAGGTCCAGAGTCAATGAACAGGTAGCTGTTATCGATAGTTCTTTGTGATTTAGCAAAACGTGAAAAACAATTTTACGTAGTTTTCTCAGCAACCGTGAACACAGAAGAACAAAAAAACGCTACTAAATGAAAAACTAAACACCTTACAAAATATAACACACCAGAAAAAAAGCACCTGCAAAAATAGCAGAAAAAAATAAAAATGAAATAAAAAAAACTGCACACAAAAAACAATGCAAAATACTGGGGGGAAAAAACGTAAACAAAAAAAAAAAATCAAAAATTAAACTGAAGAACCTCTAAAAAAAATAATAATAAAATACACACACACACACACACACACACACAAAACTGAAACATCACCCCCAAACAATACAAAAACACGAAAAAAACACAAAAAACACTAAATACTACCCCCACCCCACCCCAAAAAAACAGCAAAAATAGTAAAAAACACATGACAAACTAATGCATAAAAAAGTGTGAAAATTTAAAATAAATTTAAAATTGCAAAAATCACGAAAAAATGTATATAATTGCAAAAAACAAAAACTGCACACAAAGAAACATTGCAAAAAAACTAGAAAAAAAATGCAAAAAAACAAACTGCAGAATCTCAAAAAACGACCACATAAAACTGAAATATCACCTCACACAATGCAAAAACACAAAAAAGTGAACTGCAAAAAAAAACCTTGAAGCTGAAAAATCACAAAAAAAACTAACTCAAAAATTAGCAAAAAAATCGAAAAAAAAAAAAAAAAAAAAAACCTGAAGAACCTCGAGGAAACAACTGAAAAACCGCACAAAAAAGTGGAAAAACTGCAAAAACAAAAACACCTAAAAAAAAATAATAAAAATGACACCCCCCCTCAAAAAAAAAAAAAAAAAAAAAGTTTTTTTCTGAAGGGTAACTATTTTTTTGACAGAATTAAGTTTTTGACAAAAAAACGGTATAAGGTTGTTTTTTTCATTCCTTGATTAGCCGAATACTTTTGTGACATAGAAATGTGACTTGCACAAAAAATAGGATTACATGCATTTGGAATTTTTGACAGTTTTTGCCATTGGAAATCAACTGGCCTTTGGTCAAAAAACAAAACAAAAAAAACCCTTGATATTTTTTCACAACACGGATGACCCAAAAAGTGAAGTTCGCATATATAGGGTTACAATGTTTTCCTTAATAGGTTGTTTACCAAAATAAGTCACATGTCCCAATCAACTTAACTTGGAAAGTTTCTTATAAGCATTTTCTTCACAAAACTCTAACCTGTTTGATGGCCTGTTGGACCTTCTCAAGGTTGATCTCTTTGGCTTCCTTCAGCAACGTGCTCTCGTCCATCTTCAACATGGACACCCTGTACTGGCACAACTCCACCACAACCACATCGGGTTGCACAGCACGGATCGTCTGCGGTAATAAATCAACTAGTTCAGTGCCAGTGAAAATCATAAACATCCAATTACAGGTAGTCTCCGGGTTACGACATACTCGACTTGCGCGTTTTCGACTTTATGACGCCAGAGTCTTGTCCACCATTTTGTCTCCAGTCGTTTTTTTTTATTAGCATAATCAGTACCTCATTGTACCTCACAGCATCTTATTTTTTACTTTATTAATATGACGTGTTCTGTCCTCACTAAACATGAAGTTGTTCAGCTCTACAGATAGCAAAAAAAGCTATTGTGCTTTTTGAAGCTTTTGACTTCCTTCACTCTGACCAATTTGTAAAGCTGTAACACACATATATACACGTCTGTTCAAAACGACACGCATTTTACCAATAACAATTAACAATGGTGCATGTACAATGGCTCACCGTCGCAACGTCCTTTTTGCTGCTGTCGCTAAAGTGGGCGGTGCCCACCAGGTAGAGGAGGCTGCCGTCAGGAGAAGTGAGACGAGTGACTGTCTCTGGTAGTTCAGGTGATGATTGGCGACGCTGGGCTCGATACTGCCAAAGCAGCTCTATTGCTTCTCCATCAGCTACAAAGATGGTTAAAAATTGCAACGTTGCTAATTAGATTTTAAAAAAGTAAAAATAACAATCTAATCTCACTCCATATTTGTTGTCATATTAATCTAGGCTTTTTAAAAATATTTAGAAATGCATAATAAATGTAAAATTGACATCCAATAAGCATCTAGCACCATCGATGCCAACCAGTCAGTTAAAGGAATTCAACAGAAAGCGACCCTAAAATGCCTCAAAAATTAAAGAAAGTGACCGAAAACCACCAGGAAACGACCTCTAAACCCCCAGGGTTTCCCCTACACATTAATTATTGTGGCGCACTGCCACACCAAAATAAAAGCCGCCACGCCGTGCAAAAGAAATGTCACCCCAAAAGAAAGTGACCAAAAATCACTAGGAAAAAAAAAATAAAAAAATCACTGAAAATGCCCCATTATTAAAAATAGCGAGCGAAAAAACAACAAGTGACCTGATAATGCCCCAAAATTAAATAAAGTGACCAAAAATCAAGAGATAGTGCCCATCAATGCCCCCAAATTAAAAGAGGTGAGCAAAAAATCACCAAGAGGTGAACTGAACATACCCCAAAATTTAAAAAAGTGACCAAAAATCAACAAAAAGTGACCTGAAAATGCCCCATTACTAAAGAAAGTGACCAAAAACCACCAGGAAACAAACTGATAACGCCCCAAATTTAAAGAAAGTCTGCCAAAATCAACAAAGAGCGACTTGAAAACCCCCCAAATTTGAGGAAAGTGACCAACAAATCAACAGGAAGTGACCTGAAAACGACCCAAAATGAAAGTGACCGAAAATCAACAGAAAGCGACCCTAAAATGCGTCAAAATTAAAGAAAGTGACCGAAAACCACCACGAAGCGACCTGAAAACGCCCCCAAATTAAAGGAAGTGACCTGAAAATTCCCCAAAATGAAAGAAAGTGACCAAAAACCACCTGGAAGTGGCCTGAAAATGCCCCAAAATTAAAGAAGGTGACCAAAATTCAAGAGAAAGCGACTCTCAATACCCAAAATTTAAAAGAAGTGAGCGAAAACCAGTGGAGAGAACAAGTATCTGATACACTGCCAATGGCTGTTGACCAGAAATCAACAGAATGTGACCTGGTAATGCCCCAAAATTAAAGAAAGTGACCAAAAATCAAGAGAAAGCAACCTTAAAAAGCCCCAAATTAAAGACAGTGACCGAAAACCACCAGGAAGCGACCAGAAAACGCTCAAAAATTTAAGGAAGTGACCTGAAAATGCCCCAAAATTTAAAAAAAAAGTGACCGGAAATCAATAGAATGTGACCTGAATATGCACCAAAATTAAAGAAAGTGACTGAAAATCAGCAGAAACCGACCTGAAAATGCCACAAAATTAAAGTAAGCAACCAAAAATCAACATGTAGAGACTTTAATGCCCCGTTATTAAAGAAAGTGACAGCAAATCAACAAAAAGCGACCTTAAAATGCCCCAAAATTAGAGGAAGCGACCGAAAATCAACAAGTAACGCCCTTAAATGCCCGTTATTGAAGAAAGTGACCAAAAATCAACACAGAAGGACCTTAAAATCCCCCCAAATTAAAGAAAGTGGCAAGAAATCAACAGAATGTGACCGGGAAATGCCCCAAAATTAGGGTTGCCACCTGTCCCCTTGAAATAAGGAACGATCCGAAATTGGGAATTAAATGTCGCGTTCTGAACTAATATGGAATATAAATTAACAGATACATTTCTATGCATTTTAGGAGTTTTGGGGATGTCCCCCTTTTTTTCTCTGCCTGTACAGCTTTGGGCACGAGGGGGGTGTCCCATATTTCTTATTTCTGAAAGGTGGCAACCCTACCCAAAATTAAAGATAGTGACTAAAAAAATCAACAGAAAGCAACCTAAAAATGCCCCAAATTAAAGTAAGTTACCGAAAACCACCAGGAAGTGACCTGAAAACGCCCCAAAATTAAAGAAAGTGACCATTAATGGCCCAAAATTAAAAGAAGTGAGCAAAAATAACCAGGAATCAACCTGATAATGCTCCAAAATTAAAGAAAGCAACCTGAAAATGAACAGAAAGCGACCTGAAAACAGCCCAGAATTTAAGAAAGTGACCTGAAACACCCCAAAATCAACAGGGAGTTATATTTTCTCGTCCATCATTATACACTTTGTAACTTTTTTGGTCAAAATATAAACTGGTCCGTGCTGACGTAAGATCCAATTGCCATAAATCTGAACCAAAATGAGTTTGGCACCCTATATTAATTCAATAAATTTAAATCGATTACTTGTCAATTAGTTGATTAATCATGGCAGCTCTATTATATATGAAAGACAGTAAAAACTACTTTACTTGCATTAAATATTGTTTAATAACAACGACCAAAAAAATGATATGTGGTGCAAATGCAAAATCTTACAAAGTCCTGGAGGAAGACATGGTGGCGAATCTTCTAAAGGATCCTCCGGTGGTCCCACAGACTCGTCCTGCGACAAGTAATAATATATTTTAATCCTAGATATTAAATATTAATAAAGTTACAAGTCTTTCCAGTTTGACAGTCGTGGTTGTTTGTTTAGCATGTTAGCCACCGTTTGAAATGGGCTTCACTTCAAACTGCTAGTTTGGCATATAATATTTATCCAAAATACTAACCTCAGAATTGCTGTCTTGGTCCATATCGAAGCTCTTCTAGGTAGTAAGCTTGACAAAAACAGTAAAAGTATTTTTAATAATGAAAAGTATGGAAGTTGATATGAAGCCTCTCTGCTGACGTCGCTTTAAAAAGTAGCAACAGCAGCGTTGACGTGTAAGCACAG
The DNA here is from genome assembly GCF_030265065.1 of Corythoichthys intestinalis. NCBI lineage: Eukaryota > Metazoa > Chordata > Actinopteri > Syngnathiformes > Syngnathidae > Corythoichthys > Corythoichthys intestinalis. The sequence continues at coordinate 2,713,331 of NC_080399.1, read as the reverse complement.
CTAACAGTCGAAAAGGGGCTGTTCTCACCTATTTCGCAATGTTACCGAAATAAAAAAAAACAACTAAAAAATAGAGATTTAGACAAATAACGGCGCTAAACACAGCAGTGGCTAAACGAACTACAGTAGTATGCTAGCTTAACACTCGGCGTTTTCTCGCTTTCGGCAGCAGAATGATGACGACATAACACACAAGTCCTTAAAAAGTGTCAAGTCACTCAAAGACATATAAATTCCGACTTTTTAAAAAGCGTCACAGTCAAACAAAGCGACACTTTTCCCCAAATATAAATGCACTTACTGGGCAAACCGAACGTCTGGTCGCCGCTACCGTAACATAGTGCCTGACCAGCCTGTCACGTCAGCGCAAAACATCGTGGGAAATGTAGTCATTCATGAATACACCAGAACATCACTGTTTAGTCAAGAATTCCGATTTAATTTGTTTTCCTTCAAACATTTTACAACCATCATGTGTTTTTATTCACCACGTGATCATTGTTAACTCCTTGGCTGCCATTGACGGGAATAGACGTCCAATCCGGGAGTTCTGGTCGTTCGTTCATTCACTGCCAGCCTCCTAGTTCAAATGGATTGGACGTCTACTGAAATACGGAGCCCCTAAAGGGACATCGACAGAAATAAATTAAATTTTAGCAATCTGGTAAACATTAGCATTATATAGCACTTAAGCTAGCGTCTATTGGACTTTTGCTATGCAAATTTGCCAATTGTTGTAAACATTAGCATTATATAGCATTTAAGCTAGCAGACTTTTGCTATGCAAGTTAGCTAATTGTTGTAAACAGACTTTTGCTATGCAAGTTAGCCAATAACTTACATAGCAAAGGTCTTCTAGCTTAAATGATATATATTGCTAATGTTTACTAGATTGATTCTGGTGCACACCAGATTGCTCAAATTTATTTCTGTTGATGTCCCTTTTGGGGCTCCGCAGAAAAGAGATATGACTGGACGTCTATCGTCGCCAATGGCATTGAAAGAGTTCACACCTGTACACATTTCATCGGTTCTAATTTTGAAATTTTATTAAAGTGCTTTCCCAAAAATTATTTCATATAATGACATTTATATGGAGTAAATCTGTACCACCAAAATTTGTATTTTTGAAACTGATTTGATCTTTCAAGCAACAAAATTCTGACATAAATTTTTTTTCAGCATCCTAATTCAGAAGCCAGGTAACCAGGGAAATGCAGTCGATCTTGGATTGATTGCTTTTCCCTGGTTACCTGGATTGTACCAGTGTTAACCAGGAGAGAGTAATCGATCCAAATGGGATCGATTGCTTTTCCCTGGTTACCTGGATTGTACTCGTGGCAATTTTTTTTTGCGGCTTAATTTTTTTTTTTTACACAAATACATTTTTGTGACTGATTTTTTCCGCTGCTGATTTTGTCACGACAATTTTTTTTCCACAACTGAAATACTGGCAACACAACTTTTTGTGGCTGAATATTTTTTTGAGACACAATTTTTTTTTTGCGACTGAATTTTCACGTCTGAATTTCACACGGCTGTTTTTTTTTTTTTTTTTTTTTTGGTGACCTTTTTTTTTTTTTTCCGCGGATGGATTTCACAACTCATTTTTGATGCTTGAAAAAAATCACTATCAGAATGTCCATGCAGAAAAATTTCACAGTTAAAAATTTCACACTCCGGTAGCACAGACTTACTTCCATACATTCATAACTTATTTTCACATAAACATGAATTAGTTAAATGTTGAATGCCACACTCATGTCCTTGTGATGAATGTATATGTAACTACTTGGCTTAAAGTGCTAATATAGGCTTACTGGTACTTTGTTATACATCTTTAGCTAGCGTAACTCATTCTCTCCTCGGTCTTAGGTGGATGTTAGCATGATTACGAAAAAAAAACAAAACAAAAAAAACCTTTGCATCACAGAAACAAATTTTGAAAACATGTATTCTATAACTTCCAGTTTCTTTCCTTCATTGTAGCCACCAAAAGATAACAATTACCTACAAAACTTAACTTATATGACTGCGTCACTTTCAAAACTTTGTCTTCAAATCACTAGCTAGCACTTTGGCTTTCCCAACGTATTCTATCATTTGAGCAGAGGTGGGTAGTAACGTGTCACGTTTACTTCAGTAACTTTTTGAGAAAAAGGTACTTCTAAGAGTAGTTTTACCTTGCGATACTTTTGACTTTTACTTGAGTAGATTTGTCTAGAAGAAACACAACTTTTTCTCCAATACTTTGGGCTAAGCTAATTGTTATATTGTTTCTATTTATTCTCCGTATTAGACTTGATTTGATTTATTTGCGCTAGCACAGTGGCTCTACCCGTTTTACCAATGAGACTTCGCAACAATAATCACATGACTCCGTTATACCAATCAGACGTCACAATACATTCACATGACCACACGCAAGCTTGCAATCGGAAGTTCTATGATGCCGGCCTGTTAAAATACGTGGCATCTTTAAAGCACTGTACAAAATAAACTATTTACAGTTAGTCAATGGGTTATGAACCAATTCCATTCCTATGCTGGTGACGTAACCTGAATTTGCACGTAAATCAGAATTAACCCTTTAAGTACCCCAACATACAATGGGGCAAATAAGTATTTAGTCAACCACTAATTGTGCAAGTTCTCCCACTTGAAAATATTAGAGAGGCCTGTAATTGTCAACATGGGTAAACCTTAACCGTGAGAGACAGAATGTGGAAAAAAAAAAAAAAAACAGAAAATCACATTGTTTGATTTTTAAAGAATTTATTTGCAAATCATGGTGGAAAATAAGTATTTGGTCAAAATCAAAAGTTCATCTCAATACTTTGTTATGTACCCTTTGTTGGCAATAACGGAGGCCTAACGTTTTCTGGAACTCTTCACAAGCTTTTCACACACTGTTGCTGGTATTTTGGCCCATTCCTCCATGCAGATCTCCTCTAGAGCAATGATGTTTTGGGGCTGTTGTTGGGCAACACGGACTTTCAACTCCCTCCACAGATTTTCTATGAGGTTGAGATCTGAAGACTGGCTAGGCCACTCCAGGACCTTGAAATGCTTCTTACGAAGCCACTCCTTGGTTGCCCTGGCTGTGTGTTTGGGATCATTGTCATGCTGAAAGACCCAGCCACGTCTCATCTTCAATGACCTTGCTGATGGAAGGAGATTTTCACTCAAAATCTCTCGATACATGGCCTACTTCATTCTTTCCTTTACACAGATCCTGGTCCCTTTGCAGAAAGCAGCCCCAAAGCATGATGTTTCCACCCCCATGCTTCACAGTGGGTATGGTGTTCTTCGGATGCAATTCAGTATTCTTTCTCCTCCAAACACAAGAACCTGTGTTTCTACCAAGAAGTTCTATTTTGTTTCATCTGGATCATCCATATGCTCTCTACCTAACCGCAGATGGGCCTAGATGAGTACTGGCTTCAGCAGGGGGACACGTCTGGCAGTACAGGATTTGAGTCCCTGGCGGCGCATTGTGTTACTGATAGTAGCCTTTGTTACTGTGGTCCCAGCTCTCTGTAGGTCATTCACTAGGTCCCCCCGTGGGGTTCTGGGATTTTTGCTCACCGTTCTTGTTATCATTTTGACGCCACGGGGTGAGATCTTGCATGGAGCCCCAGATCGAGGGAGATTATCAGTGGTCTTGTATGTCTTCCGTTTTCTAATAATTGCTCCCACAGTTGATTTCGTTACACCAAGCGTTTTACCTATTGCAGATTCAGTCTTCCCAGCCTGGTGCAGGTCTACAATTTTGTCTCTGGTGTCCTTCGACAGCTCTTTGGTCTTGGCTATAGTGGAGTTTGGAGTGTGACTGACTGAAGTTGTGGACAGGTGTCTTTTCATTAATACAGGTAACGAGTGGAACCTCATTAGACCTGGTTAGAAGAAGTTAGACCTCTTTGACAGCCAGAAATCTTACTTGTTTTTAGGTGACCAAATACTTATTTTCCACTGTAATTTGGAAATAAATTCTTTAAAAATCAAACAATGTGATTTTCTGTTCCCCCCCCCCCCCCCCCCCACATTCTGTCTCTCATGGTTGAGGTTTACCCATGTGGACAATTACAGGCCTCTCTAATCTTTTCAAGTAGGAGAACTTGCACAATTGGTGGTTGACTAAATGCTTATTTGCCCCACTGTAACTACCCAAAAAGTCCAAAAGTGCTGCATGTCCACATCTGAGACCATGGTCCTCAGCCAGAAAAGGCGTGCCCGCTCCGGGTCGGGGATGAGATTCTGCCCCAAGTGGAGGAGTTCAAGTATCTTGTGGTCTTGTTCTCGAGTGAGAGTAGGAGGGAGCGGGAGTTCGACAGCTGGATCAGTGCAACGTCTGCAGTGATGCGGACTCTGCAACGATCTGTAGTTGTGAAGAAAGAGTTGAGCCAATTTACCAGGTGATCTATGTTCCTACCCTCACCAATGGTCACAAGTGGTGGATCGTGGCCGAAAGAACAAGATCCTGGATAGAAGCGGCCGAAATGGGTTTCCTCCGCAGGGTGTCCGGGCTGTCCCTTAGAGATAGGGTCAGAAGCTCAGGCATCCAGGAGGGACTAGGTGTCAAGCCGCTACTCCTCCGCGTTGAGTGAAGGCAGTTGAGGTGTCTCGGGCATTTGGTTCGGATGCCTCCTGGACGCCTCCCTGGAGAGGTGTTCCGGGCATGTCCCACTAGCGGGAGGCCAGGACACGCCGGAGAGACTCCAGGGAGAAAGAAGTCTGGGCTTCCCTGATAAAACTGCTGTCCACGCAGTTTATTGCCCTTGTTTGTCTCATTGTTGTCTCCTTTTCACATTCCTTCTTGTGTTCTGTTTTTCTTGTAATGAAGCTCCTCCCTGTCTCCCCGATGTATGATTTATTGCATGATTTGCATGGAATTTCATATATTGACTTGCATTTGTTTTCTGGACGGATTTTGTCCTTTGGGTGGACCAATATCCATATAATAAAAGAACAATCACAACAAGAACATCACAAATCAGCCATCATTGATCACTGCAAAAGGGAAAACCGCATCATGGACTGGGAAAAGGCCAGAGTCATCCGCACCGAAGAAAACAAACATCAGCGCTGGATCAGGGAGGCCATTGAGATCCGCAAGCGGGGCCCGAGGACCATCAACAGGGACGAGGGGGCATACATGCTCTCTACGACCTGGAACAGCATCTTGGAAGAGTGAATGGGCAGCAGAGGGCGTGACTCGCCTGCCATTCTGACAGGTGAGTCACGCCCAGTGTTGTTAATAACAGCGTTGCAATATAACGGCGTTATTTTTTTCAGTAGTGGGTAATCTAATTAATTACTTTTCTCATCTTGGCAATGCCGTTACCGTTACTGAGGACCGAAAGGCATGCGTTACTATGTGTTACTATATTGGTCGAAAGTCTGAGGGAGACGGACTCACCGAGACGACAGAGCAGAGCAGGAGCGGGGAGGAGGCAAGAAAGTTGAGACGCCGAGCAAACGCGATGCTAGGTAGCTCCAATAATACATGTTGTAGCCGATAGCCTACAAACTACGCCCGCATGTTATGGTAGATATGGTAGACATGGTAGATATCACATGTACTGTATATAGATATAACTAGATGCAAATTGACAGTCATGCAGGGCCGGCCCAGCCTATACGCAAACTATGCAGCTGCTTAGGGCCCCTGACCACTAGGGGCCCCCCAATCTAGCAATTGTTTAATTTATATTCTATTTTGTTTACTACAGTTTGCTTTATTTGACTTTTGTGAGTTTTGATACTTGATTACAAGCTTAAAAAAATAAAAGATCTTCCTTAACTTTTTCTGTCCTCTTTTAGAAAACTGTCAGTACTGACAATCATTTGGGGTGAGAATTTTGAAGTATGCAGTGCAACAAAATCTGATTAATATACAAAATATGGACGTATGGGTTGGATTGCATGTATGGGTTTTACAGTAGACTGTGACGAAATGGTGGGCCAAAAAAATGGGCCCCTTTGCATTATTTTGCTTAGGGCCCCCAAATGGCACTAAATGCGTTAGTAGACAGCCGCCATCTTAAAGCAGTAGACTTTTTAGGACGGCTCTGTTGTAGAGAACCTTCCTAGCGAACCTAAGTAACGTTTTTATCTAAAATACTTCTAAATTGGCAAAATCTTGACTTGAATCTATCTTTAAATGATGAAACAGTTTTAAAACTTTCATATGTCGAAAGTAGAGAGATGGGAACTAATGCAATAATGGGAGCAATTTTAACAATTTTTAACAGTTGGTTCGGGCCAATTGTACCAAAAACCTTCGCAAAAAACTTCACATAGTGTGGCCAATGTTTTTTTTTTTTTTTTTTTTTTTTTTTTGAGGGAAAAAAAAAAGTAATTATCACCAATTACTCTGCTCAGTAACTAATTACTCTTACATTCAGGTAATTGAGTTACTAACGCGATTACTTTTTGGGAGAAGTAGTTTGTACCTATAATTATTTTACTTTTTTTCAGTAAGATTAACAACACTGGTCACGCCTTCATCCATCAGCTGATAGTGACCCTCTGACGAAGGCGGAAGTGCTCGCAGAAACATGTCAGGTAAATAAAACCACCTACTATTGCCTGGGATAAAAGAAAGGTTTTGACGAATTCCATGGTATTGAAAAACTCCCTACACTTGTCGCTGCGACAGTGCAGTAAAGCTGCGTGTGCTAAATCTGTTGGCCCTCTGGGGCCCCCTGCTGGCTGAGGGCCCTAGGCAATTGCCTGGTTTGCCTAATGGGACGTGACGCCTCTGGATGATGGATGGATGTTAAAAAACAATATCAGACATTGTCAGCAGTTACACATAACGTTACTCATGACTTGAGTTTTCTGTTCACCGAATACTTTTTTGCTGGTACTATGTACATTTTTTTGGATGACTACATTCAATATTATTTTGCACTACCGCTCCTCTTACCAGAGTAATTTTTGGCCAATCTACCCACCTCTGCATTCAAGTATACTTCGTACGTACTTCTCAACTGTGATCATTGGTCGTACAAAAATGTCAATAACAAAGCCGTGATACATTTTACACCTCAAACACGTGACAAACACATGATATACAGCGCCTAAGCATGTGTACTGCAAATCCTACGGTGTGGTACGATGTAGTAAGCGCATACATTATTGCCACAAACATTGTGATCTTTTGCATATTACTTGTGCGGATCGCAGACCGTATTGCGTGAACTACCTGTCTACTTGGCTATTGTAATAAAGGGACAAAGCGATATATGGTTTGAACATTTTCCGTAAAGATCACTCACCGGTTAGTCATTCATCCCATCATTCTAACCGTTTGCGCTGTAGCACCCTGTTGAATTTCATCGCTGCTGGTTTCATTGGTGGGTGATGAATTGTACACGGTCATCCTGAGATATGAATGCGACATCGTTTCCTACTGTTGTGTTCTGCTCAATATCCCCACCTACAGGATTCTGTCAGTCAATACCGCAGTTCTATCGCACATAACCCTTTATAGGGCACTTGTTGAACGCTTAGGCTGCCAGTGACGGCGTGAGACGTCCAATCCATTTTGACTTGGACGTCTAGTGCTGTCAATTGCACTGAGACATTAGCCAATTTAGCCAGTTTAAATGACATGGAAGTCAATGGCAGGTAAGGGGTTAAATACTATGAAATTGAAAAAAAAAAATAGTAATGGAGAGGTGATTCATTTGGGGTAGTGAGGTCAAAGGTCACAGAGGTTTGTATGTTTTTCTCTGTGTTCAAGGTAACTCAAAAATGAATGAAAGGGTTGTTATGAAACTTTTAGGATATATTTGTATTATAAAACAGAAGAGATTATTAAATTTGGGGTAATGAGGTCAAAGGTCACAGAGGTCAGATAAGGAATTTTGTGATAACGCGATACGATTAGAGTTGTCCGACCGATAAAAGCATGTTAAAATGATATCGGGTGATATTCACATTGGTTTTTCATGATCGTTTTTTTGGCCAATATGCACATTGTCTTCAAAGTGAATGTAGAAGCCTTTGTACAAGGGCTGGTCACAGCTCAGCTCAGCAGTTATGCTTCTTCTCTTAGATGCATCCAAACTAAGATGCTTTGGATTTGTGACATGAGCATTATCCTGATCAAAGCATCGAGTGGGCATCACAATACAATTAGCTATAATATGTTAAGGCTACGACCGCAGATATCGGTATCGGTTTGATATTAGTAACGGATTTTTGGGGTTGGACAATATCGGGACATCGGTTATTGGTTAAAAAGTCATTAACGGACAACTGTAGTTACAATCAAACTTGTTAAATGAATGTTGACTATTTTCCTGGGTTGTCGCAGGGGGCATAACAGGCACCATAATACTACCTTGAAAGAAACTCTTTGGCTGCCATTGACGGTGATAGATGTCCAATCCATGTTGACTTTGCCAGTCAATGGCACTAAAATATTAGCCAGTCCTCTTATTGTAAATGAATCAGACGTCTATCATTGCCGATGGCTCGTAATGAGTTAACTGCTATGATGTATACAACGATCAAGAGGTCAAAGGTCATACATGTCAGAAACATAATTTCACGATAACTCAAGAATGAATAAAGGGGTAATGATCTGACTGGCAGGATATGTCTGGAAGTGGGGATTAAATTGTAGGGTGATGAGGTCAAAGGTCAAAGAGTTCATAAAAAAATTTGGTGATTATATTTTACATATATATATTATTTGGTGATAACGGATTAGCCTATTAAACTTTACAGGGTAGGTCATGTGATGAAGGTAAGGGTCAAAGGTCAGAGGGGTCAGAAACTGAATTTGGCGATAAATAGGCTAATCCGTCATCAAGTTAACTCAAGTTTGCAGAGTAGGGGATATGATGAGAATAGTAAGGGTCAAAGGTCACAGGGGTCAGAAACAGAATTTGTCGATACTTCGATGGCGGATTAGTCCAACTCAAATTTGCAGGGTAGGTGATAAGATGAAAATAGGGGTCAAAGGTCACAGAGCTTAGAAACAATTTGGTGATAACTTGATAAGGAAGAATGCTATTAAACTTAAATTTGCAGAATATGTGATATGATGGGGCAAAGGTCATTGGGGTCACAAACAGAATTTGGCGATAACTTGATAAGGAATTAGTCTATTTAACTTAAATTTGCAGTGTGATATGATGAGAGTAAGAGTCAAAGGTCACAGAAGCAAGAAACTGATGTTGCCGATCATTTAAAAATGGATTAGTTCATGTAACTCAAACCTGCAGGGTAGGCGATATGATCAGAGCAAGGGTCAAAGGTCACTGGGGTCAGAAACAGAATTTGACGATAACTTGATAAGGGATTAGTCTATTTAACTTAAATTTGCAGTGTGATATGATGAGAGTAAGAGTCAAAGGTCACAGAAGCAAGAAACTGATGTTGCCGATAATTTAAAAATGGATCAGTTCATGTAACTCAAACCTGCAGGGTAGGCGATATGATCAGAGCAAGGGTCAAAGGTCACAGAGTTCAGACACAGAATTTGGCAATAACTTGATAATGGATTAGCCTATTTAAGTCAAATTTGCGGGGTAGGTGATGTGATGAGAGTAAGGGTGAAAGGTCACAGAGGTCAGAAATATGGTGATGCTTTGAACTCTGCCGCTTAAGCTGAGGTCTAGTTATAATTGACTAGCATCCTGATGATACCTGTGATGTCCAACTATATGGACGCCAACCAATTTACCAAAACTAGTCAGTTGCCCTATAAAGGGTTAAACGAGTCGACATAGAAGTGTGTGACTTCATGAGTAGACATGATTGACAAAGTGGTCACGTGTGCCGAGAACAGTTTGAAGTCGAGGAAATCCGTTCGAATTTCTGTACTTGGTTTAACATTCCCCTGCAGCAATGAGTTCCCCTGGACGTCCTGCCAACCTGTCTCGACGGTTTTCTTCATCCTCTTCTTCCTCAAACAGAGTATGATGAATGCTCAGCAGCTGGTGCGTCGGCGCTCGGGTAAGGGTCGGGGGTTGAGACTCGACATTTTCCTCCTGTGTGACTTGAGGAGGAGAAGGTTTGGGACTAAGGGGGTCCTCACTGGAGGCTGGGTTGGGGCTTCCGCCGTTGATGTATGTGCTGGTGGGCAGGGTCACCGTTGAAAAGGCAGTGGTGGTAGATTCTGGAGAGCAAACTTTCGTCTCTGGAAAAAAAAATGTCAGATTTGAGAAGGAGCCCCATTGGAATTAGATAAGCCTGAAGTCTGAACGCATCCTAAGCATGAAGGAACTGTTCTCTCCAATGTGGAGAGGCTTACCTGCCAATGCGCTAGAAACATGAACGATAGTATGTGTGCCTTCGAGGTATACAGCATCCATGTTGTGCTCCGAGGGTAGAGGCTCCGCGGTTGTGATCTCCACCTTCGGTTTCCGAATGGTCAGCATGTACGGGTGAACATCCAGAGAGAAGTTGCGAGTGTGCTTTTTCTCCATCCCGCTTAAATCTACACAAAGACATTGATTTGATCGGAAGAGTGTTCTTACGAAAGGATTTGGAATTTCAATGATCTCGCTGGCTTTTATTCTAACGATAAACACAGCTCTTTTAATCTCTCCAAGTAGAAAACCAATCTCATGAGATAGTGATAGAGAAAGTTATTCCAAGACAGCAACACTAAGGCTACAGTACCTGACAAAAGGCTTGTCGCTTGCATACACATGGACCTGAAGTGACCCTCTAATTTAGTTGTAATCAATATTTGCTTACAAGAAATGGATAATTTTAATCCCAACAGGATTTGGAATAACATTTCGGTGCCAAACAAAATTGTTGAAAAGTGTTCTGATGTTAACAGCTTGGTAAAGCCCATTTAGTCCATTTTTGCAAAGACATAAATCTTGTCGCCTTGTCAAATGATGCACACAATCCCAGATTAGAACTTCACCTGCTACCAATAATGGATCAATTAACTCTCAGGTGTGTATAAAAAGAACCCCAGTGCACTAGACTGCCACATCAACTGCAACCTGACCTCTGACAAGATTCCTCCCAAGACCAAAGTGTTACCCCCGAAACACACAGGGTCCACTGCGCTCCGCTCAGCTCCATTCTGGATGACGCAAATTTTTAATCCATTGACAGCCCTAGTTATTAACAATTGTTTCTACAAAATGGATAAGTGACAAGACTTTTGTCAGAGACTGTGGACATAACCTAAGGTAGTCTGCCGTCTTGTATAGAGATTGCCTCATCAGGTGTCAAGTTCAAAAATAGACCCTTAGGTAGACATTGTAAAATTACTCAAAAATAAGGAGAGAAGACACTCAGTTTTCTTGGCCAAGGAGAGCAAGGAGGGACTAGACAGAGAAATGCTAGATTACGCTGTATAGTCACCAAAATTGATCTAAAGAAAAACCCTCCTTGCTCTTTTTATTAGGGGTTTGTCCTAACACAGAAGGCTGCCGCCCTAAAGGGAGGGGGAAAGCAAGCTGGAAAAACCCATGTGATTTTGGTTGGCTATGTGTGAGCATGTAGGTGGAACTAACTAAATACACGTGTGTAAGCAAGGACACTTAGGTAAAATGGTCAGAATGACCCAGACACTTCAGTTATGCTACGCTGCGGCCATGGAAGATGTCCTCGAATGGAAGATTGTCCTCGAAAGTCTAGACCAAAGTCCAGACGTAAGATGCTGAAGATGTCCTAGAAGGTTTAGTTACGCAATGTTGCGGCCATGAAGCAAGGCAGTTGTCACCCTGACCCTCTTTAACACTTTGTAACACTTAAACATTATACTACAGCCTAGTATAGCAAGCAATAATCATTTACTGGTTATATCAAATAAGAAAAAATATGGCAATATGTATTATGTATGTATTAGGTATATATGAGCACAAGCAAATATTCAATCAATCAAGCAAATATTCAATCAACCCTCGATAATTAACACAAATCATGGTGGAAAATAAGTATTTGTTCTATACCAAAAGTTCATCTCAATACTTTGTTATGTACCCTTTGTTGGCAATAATGGAGGCCAAACGTTTTCTGTAACTCTTCACAAGCTTTTCATACACTGTTGCTGGTATTTTGGCCCATTCCTCCATGCAGATCTCCTCTAGAGCAATGATGTTTTGGGGCTGTCGTTGGGCAACACGGACTTTCAACTCCCTCCTCGCCCCGTGGCGCCAAAATGATAACAAGAACGGGGAGCAAAAATCCCAGAACCACACGAGGGCACCTAGTGAATGACCTACAGAGAGCTGGGACCACAGTAACAAAGGCTACTATCAGTAACACAATGCGCTGCCAGGGACTCAAATCCTGCACTGCCAGACGTGTCCCCCTGCTGAAGAAAGTACAGGTACAGGCCAGTCTGCTGTTCGCTAGAGAGCATTTGGATGATCCAGAAGAGGAGAATGTGTTATGGTCAGATGAAACCAAAATAGAACTTTTTGGTAGAAACACAGGTTCTTTTGTTTGGAGGAAAAAGAACACTGAATTCCACCATACCCACTGTGAAGCATGAGAGTGGAAATATCATGCTTTTGGACTGTTTTTCTGCAAAGGGACCAGGACGACTGATCTGTGTAAAGGAAAGAATGAATGGGGCCACGTATCGAGAGATTTTGAGTGAAAATCTCCTTCCATCAGCAAGGGCATTGAAGATGAGACGTGGCTGGGTCTTTTAGCTTGACAATGATCCCAAACATACAGCCAGGGCAACAAAGGAGTGGCTTCGTAAGAAGCATTTCAAGGTCCTGGAGTGGCCTAGCCAGTCTCCAGATCTCAACCCCATAGAAAATCTGGAGAGGGGGTTGAAAGTCCGTGTTGCCCAACGACAGCCCCAAAACATCACTGCTCTAGAGGAGATCTGCATGGAGGAATGGGCCAAAATATCAATCCGGCAATCCGGCCCGAAATGATGGTATCGGTACCAACAAAGAGGGCGCCAATACCATTTACCGGTCCAGTATTTTACACTATCGCTATTGGCCTGCTCCAGACCTATGCGAGCGGGCCAATAGTCGCTCTTGACCAATGCGGGGGCAGCTTTTTCATATGGAGGAAAAACAAACCAGGATAAATGGCGGCGGTCTGGAAATATTTCCGCAAAGGAATTCCGTCTCACTGGAGCGGTTCGCAGCTGAGTGTGAAGAGGTTGGGATGAAGATCAGCACCTCCAAATCCGAGACCACGGTCCTCAGTCGGAAAAGGGTGGAGTGCCCTCTCCGGGTCGGGGATGAGATCCTGCCCCAAGTGGAGGAGTTCAAGTATCTTGGGGGCTTGTTCACGAGTGACGGTAGGAGGGAGCGGGAGATAGACAGGCGAATCGGTGCGGCGTCTGCAGTAATGCGGACTCTGCAACGGTCCGTAGTGGTGAAGAAGGAGCTGAGCCGAAAGGCAAAGCTCTCGATTTACCAGTCGATCTACGTTCCTACCCTCACCTATGGTCACGAGCTTTGGGTCGTGATCGAAAGCACAAGATCCCGGATACAAGCGGCCGAAATGAGTTACCTCCGCAGGGTGTCCGGGCTCTCCCTTAGAGATAGGGTGAGAAGCTCGGTCATCCAGGAGGGACTCGGCGTCGAGCCGCTACTCCTCCGCGTAGAGAGGAGCCAGCTGAGGTGGCTCGGGCATCTGGTTCGGATGCCTCCCGGACGCCTCCCTGGAGAGGTGTTCCGGGCATGTCCCACCGGCGGGAGGCCCCAGGGAGGACCCAGGACACGCTGGAGAGACTATGTCTCTCGGCTGGCCTGGGAACGCCTTGGGATCCCGCCGGAGGAGCTGGTTGAAGTGGCTGGGGAGAGGGAAGTCTGGGCTTCCCTGTTAAAGCTGCTGCCCCCGCGACCCGACCCCGGAACAAGCGGAAGATAATGGATGGATGGATGGATGGATGGAATTCCGTCCAGTAGAATCAATGGCTTGATTTGCGGCCTGAAAGTTTCGAGAGGTGGACTTAAATCGGCCAGTTTCAATACCTCGAACCCAATAAAATATTTGAAGACGAAACATGTGAACAAACACAAAGAGTTAGATTTTTTTTTTTTTTTTACACTATTATACTGAAAAATGTGAAAAAAATTGAGATACCTTTAGTTGCAGGATACTGTGTGCTCTTGCTATCCAGAAGTGGTGCGATGAAGCTATCTGCCACTGTCTTACGTCTGAGCGGTTTGGGTTTTTCAGGCTTGGTGTTATTTTCCAAACGTGTCAGAGTAAGAGGTTCCTTTACAGAAAAACAAAACAAAAAACAAAACATTAAGTATGATGTTGTTTTGTTTTCTCAATGGCTGCCCAGCCAAAACCATTTGACCCACCGGCACCGTTCATACACCAAGACACCCCAAAAATACTCATTCATTCGTGTTATTATTATTATTTTTTTTTTAAAGTGAAAGTAACTATTTAAGTTAAATTCTTCAAAACGCTACTTGTCCTGCTTTTGTCCAAATGACATTATTTTTACATAAAAAAAAAAAAAAATTCAGGACTCTGTGGGTCACAAAATTTCTATAGTTTTTGCTAAAGTTAAAAATAAAAATGAAATGTACAACTTCCCCAAAACACCCGTTCCTTCGCTCATGGCCAGCGTTAGTCAGCATTAATTTCAATACCACAAAAGAAAAACATTCACTCCTATAGATTTCCATCCAAAGGGACACAATGTCAACAGGAAGTGACCCTGGAATGGCACAAAATCAACAGGAAGTGTGCCTGAAAGGCTCCAAAATCAACAGGAAGTGACCCCGAAATGCCCCCAAATCAACAGGAAGTGACCCCGAAATGCCCCCAAATCAACAGGAAGTGACCCAAAATCTACAGGAAGTTTAAGATGCACCAACATGAACAGGAAGTGACCCAATATGAACAGGAAGTGATTTTAAAATGCTCCAAAATCAGCAGAAAATGACCCTGAAATCTCCAAAATCAACAGGAAGTCTAGCCAAAATGAACAGGAAGTGACCCAATATGAACAGGAAGTGACCCAATATGAACAGGAAGTCTAAGATGCACCAAAATTAACAGGAAGTGACCCAATATGAACAGGGCCCAAAATCAACAGGAAGTGACCCTGAAATGCCCCCTAATCAACAGGAAGTGACCCAATAAGAAAAGGAAGTCATCCGATATCTACAGGAACTTCAAGATGTGCCAAAATGAACAGGAATCGACTCAATATGAACAGGAAGTGACCAGATATCTACAGGAAGTCCAAGATGCGCCAAAATGAACAGGAATCGACCCAATATGAACAGGAAGTGACCAGATATCTACAGGAAGTCCAAGATGCGCCAAAATGGACAGGAAGTGACCCAACATGAACAGGAAGTGACTTTGAAATGCTCTAAAATCAACAGGAAGTGACCTTGGAAAGCCTCAAAATAAACAGGAAATGACCCAATATGAACAGGAAGTGACCTTATATCTACAGGAAGTCCAAGATGTGGCAAAGTGAACAGGAAGTGACTTTAAAATGCTCCAAAATCAACAGGAAATGACCCTGGAATGGCCCAAAATCAACAGGAAGTGACCCTGGAATGCTACAAAATCAACAGGAGGTCACCCTGGATTGGCCCAAAATCAACAGGAAGTGTCCCTGAAACGCCCCCAAATCAACAAGAAGTGACCCTGAAATGCCCCCAAATCAACAGGAAATGACCTGATATCTACAGGAAGTCCAATATGCGCCAAAATGAACAAGAAGTGACACAATATGAACAGGAAGTGACTTTGAAATGCTCCATAATCACCAGGAAGTGACCCTGGAATGACCCAAAATCAATAGGAAGTGACCTTGGAATGCCTCAAAATCAACAGGAAGTGACCCAATATGAACAGAAAGTGACCCGATTTCTACAGGAAGTCCAAGATGCGCCAAAATGAACAGGAAGTGACTTTAAAATGCTCCAAAATCAAAAGGAAATGACCCTTGAATGGCCCAAAATCAACAGGAAGTGACCTTGGAATGCCTCAAAATCAACAAGAAGTGACCCAATATGAATAGGAAGTGACCCGATATCTACAGGAAGTCCCAAGATGCGCCAAAATGAACAGGAAGTGACTTCAAAATGCTCCAAAATCAACAGAAAATGACCCTTGAATGGCCCCAAATCAACAGGAAGTGACCTTGGAATGCCTCAAAATCAACAAGAAGTGACCCGATATGAATAGGAAGTGACCCGATATCTACAGGAAGTCCAAGATGCGCCAAAATGAACAGGAAGCCACCCAATATGAACAGGAAGTGACCCTGAAATGCTCCAAAATCAACAGCAAGTGACCCTGGAATGACATAAATTCAACAGGAAGTGTCCCTGAAATGCCCCCAAATCAACAGGAAGTGACCCAAAATGAAAAGGAAGTGACCAGATATCTACAGGAAGTCCAAGATGTGCCAAAATGGACAGGAACTGACCCAACACGAACAGGAAGTGACTTTGAAAGGCTCGAAAAATCAACAGGAAGTGACCTTGGAATACCTCAAAATCAACAGGAAGTAACACAATATAAACAGGAAGTGAACTGATATCTACGGGAAGTCAAAGATGGCCCAAAATGAACAGGAAGTGACTTTAAAATGCCCCAAAATCAACAGGAAATGACCCTGGAATGCTACAAAACCAACAGGAAGTCACCCTGGATTGGTCCAAAATCAACAGGAAGTGTCCCTGAAATGCTCCAAAATCAACACGAAGTGACCCTGAAATGCCCCCAAATCAACAGGAAATGACCTGATATCTACAGGAAGTCCAATATGCGCCAAAATGAACAAGAAGTGACACAATATGAACAGGAAGTGACTTTGAAATGCTCCATAATCACCAGGAAGTGACCCTGGAATGACCCAAAATCAATAGGAAGTGACCTTGGAATGCCTCAAAATCAACAGGAAGTGACCCAATATGAACAGGAAGTGACCCGATTTCTACAGGAAGTCCAAGATGCGCCAAAATGAACAGGAAGTGACTTTAAAATGCTCCAAAATCAAAAGGAAATGACCCTTGAATGGCCCAAAATCAACAGGAAGTGACCTTGGAATGCCTCAAAATCAACAAGAAGTGACCCAATATGAATAGGAAGTGACCCGATATCTACAGGAAGTCCCAAGATGCGCCAAAATGAACAGGAAGCGACCCAATATGAACAGGAAGTGATCCTGAAATGCTCCAAAATCAACACGAAGTGACCCTGGATTGGCCCAAAATCAACAAGAAGTGACCCAATATGAACAGGAAATGACCTGATATGTACAGGAAGTCCAAGATACGCCAAAATGAACAGGAAGTGACTATAAAATGCTCCAAAATCAACAGGAAATGACCCTGGAATGGCCCAAAATCAACAGGAAGTCTCCCTGAAATGCTCCAAAATCAACAGGAAGTGACCTGATATCTACAGGAAGTCCAATATGCGCCAAAATGAACAGGAAGTAACACAATATGAACAGGAAGTGACTTTGAAATGCTCCAAAATCAACAGGAAGTGACCTTGGAATACCTCAAAATCAACAGGAAGTAACACAATATGAACAGGAAGTGACCTGATAGCTACAGGAAGTCCAAGATGCGCCAACATGAACAGGAAGTGACTTTAAAATGCTCCAAAATCAATAGGAAATGACCATGGAATGCCTCAAAATCAACAGGAAGTGACCCCGGAATACCTCAAAATCAACAGGAAGTAACTCAAAATGAACAGGAAGTGACCCGATATTCCGACCATCATAGCAAAATTCCCCCACAAATTTTATTTTCTCGTTTGGATTGACTTCCTGTTCATCCAAACTTACTTTAAAAGACTGCGGAAGAGGATTAGAAGTCGGAATCCATTTAATCTTCTTGCGCGGTCGCTTGATCACCAACGGCTCGGTGGGCATATCCCCGACTCCCAGATCGGACGGATCCGTGTTGGGATCAATAGTTTGTATCCCGGAGTCCCTCACGGTGGGCGTGGCGTCGTGATTGGACTGCGCCAGCGCGGCCAAGAGCTGCCGGACCACGTTATCGTACATGAGGTCGCTCTCGTTGGTGATGAAATCCAGCCTGTTGAGGGACTTGATGTGGTCTCTGTTTTCATTGCAAAACATGGCCAAGATGTTAATATCGCAAAACTGGGACTTCTGCCAACGCCTCCGCGTCTTAATCCCCACTTTGTGCAACTTGTCGAATACAAAGTTGGACTTGCGCACCACGAATAAATGCAGCAAATTAAGCAGGATAATCAGATTCATGGTGCAGAGAAGAGCGATATCCACCGCCGCCATGATTCGCTGCAGCTGAACAGCGGGGAGCTTACAATTCACCCGAATCTTCAACTCGGAATAGCTGCTAATATCCGGCGGCTCGCCCAGAGCGCAGGTGAATTCGTTCTGTCTTTGCCGGGCGTAGTAAGCGCTCAGGTAAGAAATAGGGATGGAACTGAGGCAGATGATGGCTAAGTGGCGCGCCAGGTATATTTTAGCTAAAAAGTTACTCTGACCTCGTCTTTCTAAGTACTTCTCGAAAAGATTTTGCTCGGGGCTCTTCTCTTTCTCCGCGTTCTCGATGATTTCTCTCCGCTCTCGCTCGGTGATGCCGGGTCCTTTGGATTGGATCTGCTTCTCGATTTTAGGCGCCCGGCCCTCGGCGGCTCGGTGGTAGCAGTTATCGATCTCTTGGAGCAGGAAATTCAGCTCCGAGGTCAGGCGGGTGGAGGCTAGGAATTCCCAGCCCAGAGCGGGGATGTACATGATGCCGGCGAAGGCCAGCAGGGCGTAAGGTAGAAATTTGTGCTCGAAGAGCGAAGGCCAGAGGTGAGGCTCCACGCCGACCGCGGCGTCGCGCAGCTCCGTCCAGCAGTAGCCTCTCGCGTAAAGCGCCTGGTCTCGGGTGAAGTTGTGGGGAGTGTAGCAGTAGATGGATTCCTCTGAGGAGAGAAACCAAGCGATACTTAGTGAACCGTCACGCTTCAGCGCCGATGAAACGTTCTTTCGTTGGATTGGACGTCTAGCACGGTCAACGGCAAAAAATCACCAAAGAAACCCAATCCAAAGCACAAAAACAGAAAAAACTAAAAACAAAAAAATGACACAAAAAATGCACCAAAGACTGAAAAAGCAAAAAAATAACCCAAAACACAAAAAATGCAAAAAAAAAAAAAAAAATCAGAATGACAAAAAACTAAAAAACACACCAAAAATTCACCACAGAAACCCAATCCAAAACAAAATAACAAAAAAAACTAAAACAAAAACAAAAAAAACAAAAAACAGACGAGACTGAAAAAGCAAAAAAATAACCCAAAACACAAAAAATGCAAAATAAAATTGAAAAAAATAAGACGCAACTAAAAAAAATAAAAAAAACGCAAAAATCTGAATGACAAAAAATTCACCCAATTCAAAACAAAACAGAAAAAAACCCGAAAAAAAACATACACCGCAAAAAATATGAAAAACCACCCCAAAACACGAAAAAGCAAAAACACATAAATCTGAAAAAATGACATTAAAAGACCAACATGGGCCCCAGGTGGTCGTTTTGGTGGGTCGTTGAATGGTCTGCCTTGAATTTAAATTAGTTTGTCACTAGTAGACGTCCAATCTGTTTCAAGTGTGAGGGTTGGCAGCCAGTGAACGAATGTTCGAAAATGCAAAAAGCATGACAAAAAACTGAAAAAAGGCCTCCAAAATTGTGAAAAAAAATTTAAAATAAAAAATAAGGCGCAAATAAAAGTGAATTAAACACTGCAAAAATCTGGGGAAAAAAAAACACACACACACAAAAAAAAATTACATAACCTAACCTAAAAACAGAAATTTTTGGGGAAAAACGGCAAAAGACGCACAAAAGACCAAAATCTAAAAAAGCAAAAAAAAAAACACCCAAAATGCAGAAAACAACAACAAACAAAAAAACAGGAAAAGAAACTAAAAAAAAATTCAAAAACATTGCAAAAAACTGAAAAAATGCACACACACACAAAAAAAAAAACCTGCAAAAAAATTGAAAAAACAATGCTGAACAAAACACAAAAATATTGCAAAAAAAAAAAATTTTTTTTTATTTTAAATCTGAAATATCCCCCAAAAAATGCACAAAACATGAAGAACTAAAAACGCAAAAATTCACACGAAAAACACAACCTCAAAACAAAAGACTGGGGAAAAATCCTCACTTTCGAGTCATGTTGAGGGCGGCGCTCTATGTCAAATACTTAACCTTTTACGGGGCTTTAAAGACACCACCTGATAGAACACGCCGGCAAACCCTAACCCAGAATAAATAGGAAAAATGTAGCGACTAGCCTAGCCAAGAGTAGCGTTTCTCAAATCTACTCAAATATGGCATGGCAAAACTATTCTTAGAATTTAGATTTAGAAATGGGTCCAAGACCAGACCAAGAACTTCACAATATGTCTTGACCCAAACCGGTTTGGCGCGTACAACCTGCAAAATTCCTGGTAAAGACGAGCGTGACCAACAGGATCGGGATGATCACCGTTCCTATGGTAACCACGCGATCAAACGGCAGCTCCAGCTTGAGCTGCACCATCAGGCTAGCCAAGGCGCCGCCCCGTTCATCTTGCGAGGAACCGGGCAGGATGAGCTCCTTCAGCTTCTCGCCGGCTAGTAGAGCGGTCGCCATGTCTAAATTTTGGTCCAAGATGTTCTGCATCTGGGAAAGAAACGACAAGCGCTACAACCCGTCGGGCCTCGACTTAAAAGACTGGACGCCCACAAGATAATCTGTCGCCATAGATGGGAAAAATCCGGTCCTGTTCTTGCTTTATCTCAAAGTTCTGCCATGTTCAGAAAAAGACAATTTTCTGCCTTTTCACTTTGCATCTCTTCATTTTGCCGGTTCCCACTCTGATGTTGGCCTTAGTTCAGAATGTGTCCTTGGTAAAAAGATGTCTTCCTGCAAGAGAGGAAAATAGAACCACAGAAGTGAAACGACATATATTAGCATTTCGCATGCTAAAACGCTAACATTCTGGACGAGAGGAGCGTTTCTGAGCATGTGCGTTCACGCATACACGATCTTCATGTATTTTTCAAACTGCCGCAGACTCTGGAGGTCGTGCTAATGTCCTTTACGCGTCAACTTTTCTCCCCTCTCGCGAAATGAGATCACAGCGGAAGCCTTTCAGATGAGAAACTTGGGACATCCATGTTGATGGCGTAACTGCGAGGGCCAGTAAGAACTACAGAGAAATTTTGTGGGGATGCTTTGCTCTCCTAGTCTAAAAACTACTGTGTGTCACTTCCTGTTAATTATGGGGCATTTACAGGTCACTTCCTGTTGATTTTGGGTCACTTCTGATTGATTTTTGGGATATTGACGGAACAGACGTTCAGGTAGGTAGGTCAGAGTCAATGAAAAGCTTGCTAAACTGTTAGCCACACCGTTCTGAAGTACAGAGCAAGACGTCAAAAACGATATTACGTTGCTCTCACGGCAAGCTGAAACCATGAAAATAGCAAAAACTAAAAAAAAAGAAAAAAAGGAAATAAACAGCAAAACTCAGGTCAAAAAAACGCCCCCAAAAAAGGAAAAAAAAATTGAACAACACGGAGGGCGGGGGAGGGTCGCTGTAAAAAACTGATGAAATAATAATCATGATAATAAAAAGCCCCCCCCCCCAAAAAAAAAAAATGCACAGAACACCAAAAATAGGGGGTGAGAGGGTTAGCATCATGGAAAAACAAAATGCAGAAAACCGTACAAAAAAAAAAAAAAAAAATACACTGCAAAGTAACTTGGAAAAAAATACAAACACAAACATCAAAAAAACACCGCAAAATAATGGGGAAAAAAATAAAAACACAAACAGCCAAAATCTGAAAAAGCGCAAAAAGTTAAAACACATGAAAAATAGGGGGAGTGATGAGCTACTAAAAAAAAAAAAAAAAAAAAAAATCCTCAAAGTAGGAAAAAAAGACAAAAAAAAAACACCTAAAAATATGAAAAACCGGCAAAAACACAGACACACACAAAAAAAAAAAAAAAAAACGGGAAAACCCCATAAAAAGTTTACCCAAAAAAACAAAACAGGAAAAATTAATTATTATTTTTTTTAAATAGGGGGGTGGGGGTTAAAAAAATAAAATAAAAACACACACAAAAAAATACAAAAATAAAGTGCACAATACACCAAAATACGGGCTAGGGGAGTGTCTGGGATCACGGAAAAACAAACAAAACAAAAAATACAGCGGTTGGAGCTACAAAATAAAAAGTCCTGAAAAATGAAAAATAACAAATAACCCAGAAAATATGAAAACCAGCAAAAATCCCATACAAAAAAACAGGGAAAAAAATCTGCCCAAAAAATTATAGACAAAACAAAAAAAGAAGACATGGAAAAAAATAATAAAATAAATGAAAAACAACCAAACATCTTTAAAAAAAAAAACACGAAAAAAAATGCACAGAACACCAAAAACAGTGTGTGGGGGTGCCTTGGGAACAGGAAAAACAAAAAGCAACAAATAGTAAAAAAAAAAAAATAATAATAATAAATCACCGAAAAAAACCTACAACAAACGAAAAAAAAAAAAAAAAAGCTGAAAAACCGCAACTTTAAAAACCTGAATAATAGGGGGAAAAAAACAGCTAAAAAGACGAAAAGCAAACAACCTACATATATGAAAACTTGTAAAAAAACAAACAAAAAACTAAAAAAAACAAACCTGCAAAAATAATACAAAACAAGAAAAAAAACCCAGACATCTTTAAAAAATGGGGGAATGCTATGTCTAGGGGAATCAGGACAGAGCATGAGTAGGTGCTCCACCCGTCTACCCCGCCCCCCAAACAAAAAAACAAAACAAAAAAAAATTATCACACAAAAAACAAAAATAAAAAGTCACAGAACACCAAAATAGGGGCTAGTGGGTGTCTGGGATCACTGAAAAATAAAAAACAAATAAACAAACAAACAAAAATGCGGTTGGAGCTACAAAAAAAAAAAAAATCATGAAAAAAGAAAAATAACAAATCACCCTGAAAATACTGTATGAAAACCAGCAAAAAAACTCATACAAAAAACTGAAAAAAATCAGCAAAAAAACAAACAAAAAAGAAGACATGGAAAAAAAACAACCAAACATCTTAAAAAAAAAACAAAAAAACAAAACCAAACGCAAAACATGTTAAAAAAAAAAAATTTAATTAAATTTTAAAAAAAAACACAGAGAAAAAAATGTAATCACAAACACAGCAAAAAATTTGACAAACCGCAAAAGTAAAAAAAGTAAAACAGTAAAAACAGTTAACAGTAAAAACAGATAACAGTAAAAATCCTAAAAAAAAAGACGAAAAGAAACACCCTAAAAATATGAAAACCCGCAAAAACAAAACAAACAAAAAAACGTGAAAAATAAATCTTAAAATTACCCCCCCTCCTCCAAAAAATGAAGGAACGGTGATCACAACAAAAACAAAACCCAAAAAATAAGAAATACAAAACTGCGGAAAATCGCAAATAAACACCACCAAAACTGAAAACTCCATCTTCATTCGCCCCTCCCACCAAACGAAATGGACGTCTAGCTCCGTCAAAGGCGCCCAACGACTTCACAAGGAAGTGCCCCTCAGATAAATAGGAAGTGACCAACAAATCTCCAGGAAGTAACCCATGGAAGCCCAAACTATCCCCACACAATTTCACCCAAAATTTCATATCCTATTTAGCTAACGACAAGACTGGTGCGCATCCATCTCCTCTCCAGTTCTGGAAGTGGAGCCGCACATAGCAATGCAGCTGTTAAAGAAAAGTACATCAAGCATCTGTATACATATAATCTCTTCCTTTGTGCGGAGCTGCCCGTTCCTGCGCGCGCTCCACCAAAGATGACTAAAAACATCTCATCCGGTCTCGGCTTCATGAATCAAAACGCATCTGTGAGAGGCAAATAGATGAAATTCACCCACCTTGTCTGGAAGCATCTCGCGGCAGGCTAATAGTTAATCTGCAGTGCGGGCGAGCGGTTTACAGCATGTAGCCGCGCACACCGGTTTGTTCCGCCTTCACCCCCCCACTCCTCTTCTCCTCCCCTCCTCTCCATCTCCTTGTCTAATCACACATTAACATTCTGGAGCTCATCACACAACACGTTGGCAGACCTAGTGGTGGTGGGCGGGCCCTAAAATGTTCATTTTGTACTCCCATTAATCCCCTTTTGTGGTTGTTCAGATTTCCCGTCAATGTACAGGCTTTCATTGCGGTCGCTATTAGCTAACAATGAGTTGTGTACCAAATGCAGTACAAGAGCATTTACACGGGAGATTAATATATTCAGTTCTGTGTATCGGTTAAAGATAACTCAAGATAATTTAAGGACGAATAAAGGGATTATCAAATTTGCAGATTAAATCTTATCGTGGTTGTAATTTGAACCAAAGGCAGTGATTTAAAGTTTGAGGTCAACAAGTCAAAGGTGACAGAGGTTTGCATGTTTTTATTAAAGTCAATAGCAAATTCAGGGATGTACAAATTTGCTAGTTTATGTTAATTTCATCATAAAAAAGAAAAACTGCCAGTTGTGGTTGTAATGTGAAACGAAAGCGGTGATTTAAATTTTGGGCTCATGAGGTCAAAGGTCTGCTTGTTTTGTATGGTATGGTATTGTAGGGTATGGTAGGGTAGGTAGATATACATACTATACATACATACTATACGTATATGGTATGGTAGGGTAGGGTAGGGTAGGGTAGGGTAGGGTAGGTAGATATACATACTATACATACATACTATATATGGTAGGGTAGGGTAGGTATATATACATACTATACATTATATGGTAGGGTAGAGTGGGGGGGTAAGGTAGATATACATACATGGTAGGGTAGGGTCAGTAGATAAAAGTACTATACATACATACTATACAGTATATGGTCGGGTAGGGTAGGTAGATATACATACTATACATACATACTATATAGGGTAGGGTAGGGTAGGTAGATATACATACTATACATACATACTATACAGTGTATGGTAGGGTAGGATAGGGTAGGGTAGGTAGATATACAGTACATACATAGTAGGGTAGGGTACGGTAGGGTAGGATCGGTAGATATACATACTATACATACATACTATGTAGGGTAGGGTCAGTAGATATACATACAATACATACATACTATATATAGTACATATATACATACTATACAGTATATGGTAGTGTAGGGTAGAGTAGGGTCAGTAGATAAAAGTACTATACATACATACTATACAGTATATGGTCGGGTAGGGTAGGTAGATATACATACTATACATACATACTATATAGGGTAGGGTAGGGTAGGTAGATATACATACTATACATACATACTATACAGTGTATGATAGGGTAGGATAGGGTAGGGTAGGTAGATATACAGTACATACATAGTAGGGTAGGGTACGGTAGGGTAGGATCGGTAGATATACATACTATACATACATACTATGTAGGGTAGGGTCAGTAGATATACATACAATACATACATACTATATATAGTACATATATACATACTATACAGTATATGGTAGTGTAGGGTAGAGTAGGGTCAGTAGATAAAAGTACTATACATACATACTATACAGTATATGGTCGGGTAGGGTAGGTAGATATACATACTATACATACATACTATATAGGGTAGGGTAGGGTAGGTAGATATACATACTATACATACATACTATACAGTGTATGATAGGGTAGGATAGGGTAGGGTAGGTAGATATACAGTACATACATAGTAGGGTAGGGTACGGTAGGGTAGGATCGGTAGATATACATACTATACATACATACTATGTAGGGTAGGGTCAGTAGATATACATACAATACATACATACTATATATAGTACATATATACATACTATACAGTATATGGTAGTGTAGGGTAGAGTAGGGTCGGTAGATACAATACATACTATACATACAGTGGGGCAAATAAGTCTTTAGTCAACCACTACTTGTGCAAGTTCTCCCACTTGAAAATATTAGAGAGGCCTGTAATTGTCAACATGGGCAAACCTCAACAATGAGAGACAGAATGTGGAAAAAAAAAAAAACTGAAAATCCCATTGTTTAAATTTTAAAGAATTTATTTGCAAATCATGGTGGAAAATAAGTATTTGGTCAATACCAAAAGTTCATCTCAATACTTTGTTATGTAGCCTTTGTTGGCAATACCAGAGGCCAAACGTTTTCTGTAACTCTTCACAAGCTTTTCACACACTGTTGCTGGTATTTTGGTTTATTCCTCCATGCAGATCTCCGCTAGAGCAGTGATGTTTTGGGGCTGTCGTTGGGCAACACAGACTTTCAACTCCCTCCACAGATTTTCTACGGGGTGGAGATCTCCAGGACCTTGAAATGCTTCTTATGAAGCCACTCCTTTGTTGCCCTGGCTGTGTGTTTGGGATCATTGTCATGCTGAAAGACCCAGCCACATCTTATCTTCAATGCCCTTGCTGATGGAAGGAGATTTTCACTCAAAATCTCTCGATACATGGCCCCATTCATTCTTTCCTTTACACAAATCAGTCGTCCTGGTCCCTCTGCAGAAAAACAGCCCCAAAGCATGATGTTTCCACCCCCATGCTTCACAGTGGGTATGGTGTTCTTCGGATGCAATTCAGTATTCTTTCTCCTCCAAACACGAGAACCTGTGTTTCTACCAAAAAGTTCTATTTTGGTTTAATCTGACCATAACACATTCTCCCAGTCCTCTTCTGGATCATCCAAATGCTCTCAAGCGAATTGCAGATTGGCCTGGACGTGTACTGACTTAAGCAGGGAGACACGTCTGGCAGTGCAGGATTTGAGTCCCTGGCGGCGCATTGTGTTACTGATAGTAGACTTTGTTATTGTGGTCCCAGCACGGATTTTTCCTCACCGTTCTTGTTATCATTTTGACGCCACGGCGTGAGATCTTGCATGGAGCCCCAGATCGAGGGAGATTATCAGTGGTCTTGTATGTCTTCCATTTTCTAATAATTGCTCCCACAGTTGATTTCTTTACACCAAGCGTTTTACTTATTGCAGATTCAGTCTTCCCAGCCTGGTGCAGGTCTACAATTTTGTCTCTGGTGTCCTTCGACAGCTCTTTGGTCTTGGCCATAGTGGAGTTTGGAGTGTGACTGACTGAGATTGTGGACAGGTGTCTTTTATACCGATAATGAGTTAAAACAGGTGCCATTAATACAGGCAACGAGTGGAGCCTCGTTAGACCTCGTTAGAAGAAGTTAGACCTCTTTGACAGCCAGAAATCTTGCTTGTTTGTAGGTGACCAAATACTTATTTTCCACTCTATGTTTGGAAATAAGTTCTTTAAACAATGTGATTTTCTGTTTTTTTTTTTCCACATTCTGTCCCTCATGGTTGAGCTTTACCCATGTTGGCAATTACAGGCCTCTCTAATCTTTTCAAGTACGAGAACTTGCACAATTGGTGGTTGACTAAATACTTATTTGCCCCACTGGACATTCTAAATATAGTGTATATATAAACATTCATATGATATATACTACTACTATAGACGAGAAAAGATGCTGACGTGAACTTCGACAAAGTCGCGACAAGACTCAACAAAAACGGGGGAGCTTATATAGACACAGACACGGGGTAATGAGACAACGAGGAACAAGTGGGTGACACAGGGGGATGCAGATTGGAGGATACACTTGGAGCAGGTACAACAGGTCCAATCATTGGGCAATCACGGAAAAGTCACACTAGGAGGAAACAAACACAAACCCTAACAATATATACAGTATATACATAATACACACATACGATGCATACATCATATGTAAACGTACTATAAATACATATATACTATACATACTTTTTATGTATACATACATAATAAAACATACTATACAGGCAAGGCAAGATAAATTTATTTGTATAGCACAATTCAACACAAGGCAATTCAAAGTGCTTTACATCACATGTACGTATACTGTATCACATATATACTGTAAATAGAGTACTTACGAAATTAATTAGTTCTGGAAGTAGTTTCCTAACCTGATGTAACCTATGTCGAGATGTTTGTAAGTAGAGGTACCACTGTGCTATAGAAGAGGTGATTAATTTTGGGGGTATGAGTCACAAATGTGTGTATATATATATCTGTTATATGTATGTAATCTGCATACACAAGGTGAGATTAATAAATTTATTTCTGTATTTCTGCTTGTTTGTGTTTAACATAACTGAAGAATGAATAAAGATATTTTCAAATTTGCCGGTTCTTTTTGGTCATAAAAAAAAAAAAAAAAAAAAACTTGCCGGTTATGGCTGTGATATGAAATGAATGAGATGATTCACTTTAAGGATAATAAGGTCAAGGGTCGCAGAGGTTTGTATATATTTTTTTTTTGTCAGTAAAATTGGGTTCAAGATAATTCAAGAATGAATAAAGAGATTATCGCCAAATTGCAGGATACTTTTGTAATATGACATGGAAAAGAGGATTAATTTTTGGGGTCATGAGGTCAAGGGTCATAGAGGTCAGAAATCCTTTTTTGTGAGGTAGGGGTCGTAAAAAAGGGTTACCGGTTATGTTTGTGATATGAAATGAATGAGATGATTCACTTTAAGGATAATAAGGTCAAAGGTCACAGAGGTTTGTAAATGTTTTTTGTCGGTATGATTGAGTTCACGGTAACTCCAGGTGAATAAAGGGATTATTGTCTAATTTGCAGGATATGTATGTAATATGACATGGAAAAGAGGATTAATTTGGGGGTCATGAGGTCAAGGGTCATAGAGTCATAGAGGTCAGAAATGTTTTTTTTGGGGGGGGGGTATTTTTTAAAAAAAAAACATGCCAGTTATTTTTGTTATATGAAATGAATTAGATGGTTAACATTAAAGATAATAAGGTCAAAGGTCAAATAGGTTTGTAAAAGTTTTTTGCCGGTACGATTGGGTTCAAGCTAACTCAAGAATGAAAAAAGGGATTATTGTCTAATTTGCAGGATATCTTTGTTATATTACATGGAAAAGAGGATTAATTTTGGGGTGTCATGAGGTCAAGGGTCATAGAGTCATAGAGGTCAGAAATGATTTTTTGGGGTGAGTGGGGTCATTTAAAAAAAAACAAAAAAACTTGCCGGTTATATTTGTGATATGAAATGAATATGAAGATTCACTTTAAGGATTATAAGGTCAAAGGGCAGAGAGGTTTGTATATTTTTTTTTTGCCGGTACGATTGGTAACTTAAGAATGAATGAAAGGATTGTTGTCAAGTTGGCAGGATACATTTGTAATATGACATGGAAAAGAGGATTCATTTTCGGGGTCATGAGGTCAAAGGTCATAGAGTAAGCGAGGTCAGAAATTTTGAAATAACTCAAGAACGAGGAAACTTGCTTGTATTACAAAACAAAATCAGTTATTATAATTAGCTGTAATGAGGTCATAGGTCACAGTTATGTGTGTGTTCAAGATAACTCAAGTACGATTCAAGGGATTATTATCAAAACCTGCATCATATGTTTGCAATATGAAATGGAAGAGATGACTATATTTTGTGGTTCAAGAGCTCAAAGATCACAAAGGTTTGTTTATAGTTTTTTTTCCTCGTTTATTTTTTTGCACCGCAAGCGTAATAACGACACAGTTGACAGAAAACATGTTCTACTTCGTATTGAGAAGTGGAAACTAGTTTTATCTCAAGAAGAAGACCTACAGTGATACTTCACAAACGTGTAAACTTTGTAAAACGTGCATTTAAACATGTTACACAATAATACTGTGACTGTCATAACCCTGCTGTCCCAACACAAGAAATAAATGTTTTAAGACAAGTGAAAATCTACTTCCATTGTAGTTTTAGGGACTACAAATATGGCAACTTTCGTACATTCACTTTATGGTTCTTGCTGTTGCAATCTAACTACAGTAGGGGGTGTCAAACATCATTTTCGTAGTTATGGCTTCCTTCGGAGGGTCGTCATGTCCGCCAACTATGATGGGTTAGGGCTGGGTTTATCGACAACTAATCGATTATCAAATCGACAAGAATTTTTTTTGTAGTTGATGATGCATTTGAACATTGTTTTGAGCCTCTAAATGGCAAACTTTTTTTTTTTTTTTTTTTAAACATTAACATTAAAACCAAAAACTTTTTAAAAAATTATATATTTCTTTATTTGTTAATATTTATTAAATAAAAAAAATTCTAATGAAAAATAGGAAAATGTTTTATGTTATGATTAATTTTTAAAATGCATTTCAATTTTTCAAAAAATGTGGAAAAATTCAGGAAATATTCATTTCTTTTAGAATGTATTTTTAAATTTTCATTTATTTATTTTTTATTGAATGATTTTTTTTTCTAAATTCAAAAAAAAAAAAGTAAAAAAAACCTGTTCTCAATTTTTAAAAAAAATGCGTTTATTTATATAGATTTCAATTTATGAATTAGAAAAACAAAAAGGGTTAATCACTTTTCTCTTTTTTTTTTTTTAACAAAAATGGAAAAACAGTAAACATTTATTATGAACATTTATACATACATTTAAAAAAAAAAATCTTGTTTTTGAAGACCACTGATCATTTATTTAAATTTTAATTTAGCAAGAAATATGATTGACTTTAACATGATTAACTTTCACAGGCCACACTAAATGATGCAGCGGGCCGGATCTGGCCCTTGAGCCTTGATTTTGACATCCGTGATATATTAGAGGTTGAATGATATATCTCCAAAGTTGCATTGTTTGTATATTGTAGTTCATTGAGTGATTTGCACCATAACGGCCTTTCGGGTCCTGTCCTTGCTCAAATTCTGCAACACTCCATTGGATGTTTGCTGTAAAAGGGAAGAAGAAGAAACAAAGAATTATGATAGTGAATTAACAATATATTTTTATAATATTGGAATCAGAAGAGAAGGACATTAACTTATTGCCCGCCATTGAGAAAGACAGCGGTCCAAATTGATTTAAATTGAGAGGACTGCTATTGACGGCGCTAGACGTCCAATCCATTTTGACGAGGAGGGGCCAATTAATCTTAGTTTTGGATAATAGTAATAATAATAATATTGTTTTTAAAAATAAAAAAATTAACTTATACCAACCCCCCGCCCGAAAAAAAAACAAAAATGCAAAAAAATGAAAACCTGCAAAGAACTGAAAACTACAGAAAAAAAATGTAAAAATAAATAAATAAAATAAATCTAAATATAACATAATAAACCTGAAACAAAATGGAAAACTGTAAAAAAAAAACACGAAAAACTAGGAAAAATACCCAAAAACTCAAAACCTGCAAAAAATATTAAAACTATAAAACAAACAAATAAATGAATAAAACTGTAACCCCCCCAAAAAATGAAAAAGATTAATCAAAAACTGAAAAACTGAAAAAATAAAATCTGCAACAAACACAAAAAGCTGTTAAATAAATAAATAAAACATAGAATGGTAAAAAAAAAAACATTAAAACCTGAAAAAAAAAACATGAAAAATTGCCGGCAAAAACAAGTGAAACCGCCCCCCCCCCCCGAAAAAAACACACACACAAAAAAAGAAAACCTGAAAAAAAAAAGAAAAAACAAAAAAGAAAAACGCAAACAAAAAAAAAGAACTGAAAAACTACAGGGAAAACTGTAAAAATAAAGAAATAAAATAAATCATAGCCCCCCCAAAAAACAAAAAACACAAAAAAAATGAAAACCCGTAAAAAAACTGAAAACTGAAAAAAAAAAGCTACAAAAATCATGAAAAACTGTTTTAAAAAATCATTATACCCCCTGAGAAAAATACCAAAAAATCAAAACCTGAAAAAAAAAGGAAAACTGTAAAGAAAAAACCCCACAAAAAACTAAAAAGATACAAAAAAAAAAAACCCTGCAAAAAACATTAAAAATGTAAAATAAATAAATAAATCAAACAAAGAATGCAAAAAAAGGAAAAGAAAACCTGAAAAAAAAAACCACACGAAAAATTGGCAGCAAAAAAAATTGTATACATCCCACTCCTGAAAAAAACATAAAAAAAGAAAACCTGGGGGGGAAAAAAGGAAAAAAAACAAACAAACAACAACAAAAAACGCAAAAAATAAAACCTGTTTAAAAAAAAACTGAAAAAACACAAAAAACTATTGAAAAAATAAATACATCAATTGTAACTCCCACTCCTGAAAAAAAAAAAAAAAGACAATGAAAAACTGAAAAAAAAACCCTGCAAAAAACACGAAAAAAAATTCATAAACTCCCCCTGAAAAAAAAAACCAAAATGAAAAACTGAAAGAAATCTGAAAAACCGCAAAAAGTTTAACCTGATTAAAAAAAACAAAATAAAAACACACTGTTGAAAAAAAAAACTGTTGAAAAAAATTACATCAATTATAATTCCCCCCATCGAAAAAAAAGGAGAAAAAAAATTCATAAACCCCCCTAAGAAACAACAAAATGAAAATCTGGGGGGAAAAAACTGAAAAAAAAAAAAACACGAAAAACTGTGAAAAAAAACAATTGGAAACTGCAAAATACAAGAAAAAGCAAAAACAATAGAAAACTACACTTAATCCTCTTTCAACTTAATGGCTGCCATTGACCGCGATAGGCGTCCAACCCATTTTGACTAGGAGGGGCAAATGAATGTTCATTCGTCCATCCTCATTGACCGCCGTCAATGGCACCCAATGAAATATGATGTTAAACGTGTACCCCGCAGTACTGTCCAAAGGTCCCCGTGCTCTCATCGCACTGTTGCGACGCCCTCGAGCGGAGCCGACTCTTGTAGAAGGCACAGTGCACCACCGTGGCGGAATTTAAAATGGCTTGCGCCAGCAGCAGCGCCAGCAGAATCAGCAGCAAGATGTCATAGGATTGCTGGAGGCAAATCAATGTATTAATACTTCATCGAGACTTTTGGCCGTCAGACTCGTACCTTTGCTGTAGGCACGTCATGGAGAAAAATGTCAATAAAACTGATCACGCTGCAGGAGAGGAAGCCAGAGGCCGAAAAGAGGAGCGGAGATGTCACGCTGCTGATGGCGATCAGAACTTCCACCTGAATGACACCAAGGAGAACAAAATTTCATGACATGCAAAGGTACCACCAATAAAATAAAATATATGTCATACTCACCAGGCATTTGTTGGGGTATTCCGACACCACATGACTGGCGATGGCGCTCGGAAAACACTGCGAACGTGAACACATTCCATCCAAATCAGTATGATAAGTCACAATGACGTGAACAAATGAGTCTTTCCTAACTCATTGCCTGCCACTGATAACGACAGACGTGTAATGTATTACGTTTACTCCGTTACATTTACTTGAGTCATTTTTGGAGAAAAATGTACTTCTAAGAGTAGCTTTACCAAGCTATACTTTTTACTTTTATTTGAGTAGATTTGCGAAGAAGAAAACGGTAGTCCTACTCGACTACTTTGGGCTACCCTGGTCGTTTACATGATAAGACGTTGCAACAATAATCATATGACTCCATCATACCAATCACATGTAACAATACAATAGCATGACCACACGCAAGCTAGCAGTTAGAAGTCCTACAATCACTAAGTAGTATGTATGTGTATACATAAGACGTACTGTATGTAGGAATACATAGGAAGTATAGTATTTACAGTGTGTATGTATGAATATACAGTATGTATGTATGTATGTATGTATGTATGTATGTATGAATAGTATGTATTTGTACGTATGTACTTATGTACGTAGGTATGTATGAATATTACGTATATATAGTTTGTATGAATCATGTATGTATATGTGTACGTGTGTATGTAATATGTAATATGTATGTATTGTATGAATCTATAGTATGTATATATGTTTGTTTCAAACGCATATATCATATGTATGTGTACTATATGTTGTATATTATATTGTGTGTGTGTATTTGTGTATCTATGGTATGTAGCTATAGTATGTATGTATCGTATGTGTCTATTGTATGTATGTATGTATGTATCTATCTATGTATGTATCGTATGTGTCTATTGTATGTATGTATGTATGTATCTATCTATGTATGTATCGTATGTGTCTATTGTATGTATGTATGTATGTATGTATGTATGTATGTACCTGTATGTATGCATAATATGTATCTATAGTATGTTTGTATGTATATATGTATGCATGTATCTATGTATGTATGCATGTATCTATGTATATGTATGTATGTATGTATGTATGTATGTATGTATGTATGTATGTATGCATGTATCTATAAATGTATGCATGTATGCATGTATCTATATATGTATGCATGTACAGTATGTATGTATGTATGCATGTATGCATGCATGTGTATATGTATGTTGTAGTTTAGTATGTATATATCCTATGTATGTATGTATGTTTAGTATGCATGTATGTATGTATGAATAGTATTTATGTATGTATGTATCTATAGTATGTATGTATCGTATGTGTCTATTGTATGTATGTATGTATCTATGTATATATCGTATGTGTCTATTGTATGTATGTATGCATGTATATATGTATGTATATATGCATGTATCTATGTATGTATGCATGTATCTATGTATATGTATGTATGTATGTATGTATGTATCTATAAATGTATGCATGTATGCATGTATCTATGTATGTATGCATGTACAGTATCTATGTATGTATGCATGTATGCATGCATGTATGCATGCATGTGTATATGTATGTTGTAGTTTAGTATGTATATATCCTATGTATGAATGTATGTATAGTATGCATGTATGTATGTATGAATAGTATTTATGTATGTATGTATCGTATGTATGCATGAATGAATAGAATTATATATGAATGAAAGTATATATGTATGTATGTATGCATGTATGAATAGTATGTATGTAGTTATGTATGTATGTATGAATAGTATGTATGTATGAAAGTGTATATGTACTGTATATATGTATGTATGTATGTACTGTATATATGTATGTATTTATGTATGTACAGTGTGTGTGTGTATGTATGTATGTATGTATGTATGTATGAATAGTACTGTATGTATGTATGTGTGTGTATGTATGTATGTATGTATGAATAGTACTGTATGTATGTATGTATCATATGTATATACTGTATAGTATGCATGTATGTTTGTATGTATTGTATGTATGTATGTACCCTATCTATACTATGTATATATGTATGTACATTATCGTATGTATATATATTTATGTTGTAGTATATATGTATATACTGTATAGTATGTATCAATAGTATGTACCGTATAGTATGTATGTATGTATGTATGTATGTATGTATGTATGTACTGTATGTATGTATACATAGTAAGTATAGAGTACATAGTATAGCATAAATAGTATGTATTTCCTCATGTTCATTCGCCCCATGGCAGTCAGAATGAACTGGACGTCTAATGCCATCAGTGTCAGTGAGTTAAGATAGATACTACTCTTGTGCAAAATGTTGTTGTTATGAAGAATCATTTTCATGACGTATGGGGCAAAGTACTAAAAAGCCCTACTAAATTCACACAAGGCTTAAGTCACACGTGATAGTTTTCTTACAGCCACGAGGATCCAGAAAAAGGTAACCGACAAGTACGGGCCGGGCTGCAAGGCGTCCATGTTGAGCGCGATGATACCTCCAAACACTGCGGATATTCCTACGATCACTTCGATCACCTGTCGCACACGTGTCCACTCGGTTAAAGAGAGCACTGATCGGGTGCGTTCCGCGGTGACTCACAGAGTACGCTTTCAGCAGACGAGTCGGGTATACGGGAGGACTCGTGAACGAAGATCGCCGGCTCGGGTCGGGCTGGAAAAACGGAAGAATCAAAAAATGAGCGAAGGCATACTTTAGAGACGGAAAGCTACCTTTCTGTGGCAGCAGCAGTCCTCTCCGGCTCGAGCTGAGAGGATGACAGTGGTGGCCGTCAACACCTCCAGCAAAATCAGCAAAATGAGGTTAAAGTTGATCTAGGCACAGGAATACAAACTTTTTCAGAAAGTTCTGGAGAAATTGTGTGGGGGTGCTTTGCTCTGCTATAAAGCTTTGGTCACTTCCTGTTAATATTAGGGCATTGTCAGGTCACTGTATTGTTAAAATGGCTGCTATTGACCATGTCAGATGTCACTTCCTGTACATTTTGAATTATTTACTGTTAATTTTAGGGCGTTTCTGGGTAATTTCCTGTTCATTGATCACTTTCTATTGATTTTGGGTCACTTCCGGTACATTTAGGGGCATTCCCGCCTCACTTCCCGTTAATTTTGGGTCACTTCCTGTCCATTTTGACGTCTTCCAGGGTAACTTTGTGTACATTTCGTATTATTTGTTGTTGATTTAAGGGCATTTCTGGGTCATTATCTGATAATTGGTCACTTCCTGTTGATTTTGAGTTACTTCCTGTACTTCCTGTACATTTTAGGGCATTCTCGTCTCACTTCCTGTAAATTTTGGGTCATTTCCTGTCGGTTTTTAGGCATTCCAGGGTAACTTCTGGAGCATTTTGTATTATTTCCTGTTGATTGCAGGGCATTTCTGGGTCATTTCCTATTAATTAGTCATTTCCTGTACATTTTGAGGTCTTCCAGGGTAACTTTGTGTACATTTTGTATTATTTGCTGTTGATTTAAGGGCATTTCTGGGTCATTATCTGATAATTGGTCACTTCCTGTTGATTTTGAGTTACTTCCTGTACATTTTAGGGCATTCTCGTCTCACTTCCTGTAAATTTTGGGTCATTTCCTGTTGGTTTTTAGGCATTCCAGCATAACTTCTTGAGCATCTTGTATTATTTCCTGTTGATTTCAGGGCATTTCTGGGTCATTTCCTATTAGTTGGTCATTTCCTGTACATTTTTGGGTATTCTGAAATCACTTCCTGTAAACTTTGGATTATTTACAGTTAGTTTAAGGGTGTTTCCAGCTCAATTTCTGTTTATTGCTCGCTTTCTATTGATATTGGGTCACTTTATGTACATTATAGGTTATTTTCTGGTCATTTCCTGTTCACTAATCACTTCCTGTTGGTTTTGGGTCATTACTTGTACATTTTGAGGCATTCCAGGGTCAGAATTTGGATCATTTCCTGTTGAACTTAGTGTATTTTAGAATAATTTCCTTTTAATTGGTCACTTCCTGTTGATTATGGGGCATTTCTGCACCACTTCCAGTTGATTTTAAGTATTTCAGTGTAATTTCCTTTTCATCGGTCACTTTCCGTTGATTTTGAGTCACTTCCTGTACGTTTTTATTGGTATTTCCCGGCTCACTTCTTCTACATTTTGGATAATTTCCTGTTGATTTTAGGGCATTTCCCATTAATTGGTCACTTCCTGTTGATTTTAGGTCACTTCCTGTACATTTGGGATTATTTACTGTTAATATTAGGGCGTTTCCAGGTCAGTTTCTATTTATTGATCACTTTCTTTTGATTTTAGGTCTCTTCCTGTTGATTTTGGGTCACTACCTGTACATTTTAGGGCATTCCAGAGTCACACCAGGTCCATTTTGGATTATATCTTGTTGATTTTAGTCCATTTATGTGTAATTTCCTATTTATTTGTCACTTCTTGTATATTTTGGAGTATTCTGAGGTCACTTCCTGACCATCTTGGATTATTTAGTGTTAATTTTAGGGAGTTTACGGGTCATTTCCTGTTCATTAGTCACGTCTTGTTGATTTTGGGTCATTACCTGTATATTTTGAGGCATTCCAGGGTCACTTCTGGTACATTTTGGATTATTTTAAGGAGGTTTTAGGGTATTTCAGAGTAATTTATTTTTCATTGGTCACTTCCAGTTGATTTTGGGTCACTTCCTGTACATTTTGAGGCATTCCTGGGTCGATTTGTGTACATTTTGGATTATTTCCTGTAGATTTTGGGTCGCTTCCTGTACATTATGGTGCATCCCTGTGTAAATTTGTGTATATTTTGGATTATTTCCTGTTTATTTTAGGGAATCTGTGGGTCATTTCCGATGAATTTGTCACTTCCTGTCGATTTTGGGCCACTTCCTGTATATTTTCGATTATTTACTGGTCATTTCTTAGGGAGTTTCCGGGTCATGTCCTGTTCATTAGTCACTTCCTGTTGATTTTGGGTCTTTACCTGTATATTTGGAGGGATTCCGGGGTCACTTCCGGTAGATTTTTGCTTATTTCCTGCAGATTTTAGTGCATTTCAGAGTAATTAAACCTTTCATTGGTTACTTCCTGTTGATTTTGCTGCATTTCCGCATCACTTCCAGTTGATTTCGGGTCACTTTCACTCAATTATGAGGCAGTCCTGTTAATTTTGGGGCAATTCAAGGAAGGCTTTGTTTTTATTTCGGGCAAAAATAATGACCACCAAACAAGATTTTTTTTTTTTTTTGCAGGTCTGAGTTGAAAATCAATAGGAAATGTTCATGGCTTTGGAAAAGAGTGGGCCCATTGGAATTTTAAGCAGATGTTTTTTGTCCCAAAACTAAAAAAAATGAAAAACTGGCTAATAACGTTAGCGCACCTTGATTTTGTGAATTTTTTGGGGGGTCAAAAACATTTCATTTTCAGCGCCGTGGTTAACATTAGTGCCAAAATCAAAAGAAAAGGGTGTGAATTTGCAAAGCATCACCCCGATTCTAGCAAATCTGTGTTGAATTTTAAAAGAAAAGCTCATTTTACATTGACCGCTGAAGGGTTGACAACCAGTTTACATCCAAACCAAACCAGGCAGGTGGTCGTCACTGCAAAGGTCGACACGTAGACCACCTGGAAGTCTGACACCTTGGCAACAAAAACAAAGAAAACACTCTTTATGACAGTCATTAGTTTTGTCCGCGTTATGTTCATCACTTACTGCGACGTGTCTGTTCTTAGCAATAGCAAAGCTAGCGATCGCTGCAGGTATGGCCTGTTGTGTAAAGTAAAAAACACAGTCAAAATTCATCTTCTTCATCTTTTCTATTAAGACTCGTGAATTACTTTTAGGTCACATTCAGTGGCGAGTTCAAAAATAAAGCTATTACACTTACAGAGCCAGCAGCGCAGCGCAGGTAGTCCATGGCAACAGGAAAGAGGTTTCCAAGATACAAAGAGAACCCGGAGGTGATGAGAAGACTGCCCTGTCAATTTGTCAATACAATTTTCAAATGGGAAAATGAAGATAATTTGCCTATATTTTTTCCTTAACTCATCAGTAGTGCGTTACTACACTTTTGTGAATCCAGATTGAGGAAAAAAAACCACTGTGCAGAAGTACTGTGGAAAAGTCATCCATTTTCACCTAATTGATGTAGGTAGTATACTTTGTTTAGTGATGCGTAAAGGGAAGCGTAGCATTGTGGCTACAATGGGGAGAACAAGTATTTTCTACACTGTCGATTTTGCTGGTTTTCCCACTTGCAAGCCATGTATAGGTCTGTAATTTGTATCATAAGTTCCCTTCAACTGTGAGGGACGGAATCAAATACAAAAATCCAGAAAATCACATTGTATAATTTTTAAATAATACATTTATATTTAACTGCATGAAATAAGTATTTAATACATTACCAACTAGTAAATATTTCGGCTCTTAGTTCTTTTTTAAGAACCCCTCCTGTTCTCCATTCATTACCGGAAGTAACTGCACCTGTATGAACTTGTTACCTGTATAAAAGACACCTGTTCACATGCTCAAACAAACAAACTCCAACCTCTCCACAATGGCCAAGACCAAAGAGCTATGTAAGGACATCAGGGATAAAATAATAGACCTGCACAAGGCTGGATGGGCTACAGGAAAATAAGCAAGCAGCTTGGTGAGAAGGTAACAACTGTTGGAGCGATTATTAGAAAATGGAAGAAGTTCAAGTTGACGGTCAATCTGCCTCGTTCTCCGTGCAAGATCTCACCTCGTGGGGCATCACTGATCATAAGGTGAGGGATCAGCCCAGAACTACACGGCAGGACCTGGTCAATGACCTGAAGAGAGCTGGAACCACAGTCTCGAAGAAAACCATCGGAAACACGTTACGCCGTCATGGATTAAAATCCTACAGCGCACGCAAGGTCCCGCTGCTGAAGCCAGTGTATGTCCAGACACGTCTGAAATTTGCCACTGACCATCTGGATGATCCAGAGGAGCAATGGGAGAAGGTCATGTGGTCGGATGAGACCAAAATGGAACTTTTTGGTCTAAACTCGGCTCTTTGTGTTTGGAGGAAAAAGAAGGATGAGTGCAACCCCAAGAACACCATCCCAACTGTGAAACATGGAGGAGGAAACATCATTTTTTGGAGCTGCTTCTCTGCCAAGGGTACAGGACGACTGCAACGTATTGAGGGGAGGATGGATGGGGCTATGTATCGTCAGATCTTGGCTGACAACCTCCTTCCTTCAGTGAGAGCCCTGAAGATGGGTCGTGGCTGGGTCTTCCAGCATGACAACGACCCAAAGCACACAGTCAAGGCAACTAAAGAGTGGCTCCGTAAGAAGCATCTTAAGGTCCCGGAGTGGGCTAGCCAGTCATCAGATCTGAACCCTATAGAAAATCTATGGAGGGAGCTGAAAGTCCGTGTGTCCCGGCAGCAGCCCCGAAACCTGAAGGCTCTGGAGAAGATCTGCATGGAGGAGTGGGCCAAAATCCCTACTGCAGTGTGTGCCAACCTTATCAAGGACTACATGAAACGTTTGGTATCTGTAATAGCAAACAAAGGTTTCTGTACCAATTATTAAGTCCGATTTTTGTGATGTATCAAATACTTATTTCATGCAATTAAATGCAAATTTATTATTTAAAAATCATACAACGTGGTTTTTTTGTATTAGATTCCGTCCCTCACAGTTGAAGAGAACTTATGATACAAATTACAGACCTCAAACCAGCAAAATCGGCAGTGTATCAAATATTTGTTCTCCCCACCGTAACTAGCAAAACTACAAGGCTGACAGCCATTTTTATGATTTTAATAAGGTAAAGATGCTAACTTGGAGCTGGACACTGGACAAAATTCATTGAATGGTTATCAAAAGCAAGCAAAGTCTGTTTCCTCTTGTAGAGTCTCTGGTGTGAGGCCATAAACAAAAGGTGTCTTTCATTGGGATTTACTTTGAAGGGTACCTTGGATAGAAAGACATGTAGTTTTTAAAAGATAAATGTTAGTAGGAGTTACAATAATTTGATATTAAAACTAGAGATGTCCCGATCGATCAGCATCCCGATCGATCGGGTCCGATCAAGTCATTTTCAAAGTATCGGAATCGGCAAAAAAATATCAGCCATGCCTTTTTAAAACATTTTTTTTTTTTTTAATTAAATCGTTTTCTAATTGTATTTCACGTTACAGACAAAATGTCTTACACTCATCCAGTCTTTAGTTTTGGCTTAAAGTAGGACTGTCAAATTTATCACGTTAACGGCGGTAATTAATTTTTTAAAAATTAATCACGTTAAAATATTTAATGCAATTAACGCATGCGCTGCACGACCCACTCACACATTGTCGCGTTCAATCTATAAAGGCACCGTTTTACCTATACATAGAGTTAAAAGGCAGTGTAAAATGAGGAGAGTGAAGTTAGGCAGTCATTGGAGCCTTCATTTAATTGGCTAAAGCCTTAAAATCCCCCTCTCAACAATTAAAAATATCGTGGGAAGCAATGTGAGGAAGAAAGGTAGTAGTTGATCTTTTTCTTAACACCCTGTAGTGTACCCAACGCAGAGAAGATATATCAATTGGTGTCACTACTCACAGTCATGGTTGCACTTCCCATCATGCATTTGGGCAGAACAGTTAAATGTCCACAGTATCATTTACTGAAAGCTCAACAAATACACTAGATGGCAATATTTAGTCACAATATACAAAGTCACATTTATCCTTTAAGAATTACAAGTCTTTCTATCGGTGGATCCCTCTCACAGAAAGAATGTTAATAATGTTAGTGCCATCTTGTGGATTTATTGTTCTAATAAACAAGTACAGTACTTATGTAATGTATGTTGAATGTACGTATATATCCGTCCGAGTTTTATTCTTTTTTTTTTCTTAATGCATTGCCAAAATGCATATGATCGGGGAAAATTATCGGGAATGATTGGAATTGAATCGGGAGCAAAAAAAAGCAATCGGATCGGGAAATATCTCAAACTAATACAATCGGATCGGGAGCAAAAAAACATGTTCGAAACAACCCTAGTAAAGATGCTAACTTGGAGCTGGACACTGGACAAAATTCATGCAATGGTTATCAAAAGCAAGCAGTCTGTTTCCTCTTGTAGAGTCTCTGGTGTGAGGCATTAAACAAAAGTTGTCTTTCATTGGGATTTACTTTAAAGAAGAACTGAACTAGGACACCTAATGAGTACCCTACAAAAGTTCAAATCCTTTTCGGTCCAGCGGCACTCAACAAAGGAAGCAGAGAATAAGATTTTTATGACCGTTCCACTCAAATTTTCAAGATCAGGGTTTTCTCTGTAAACACACCGATCTTATCAAACTTGTGCGGAACGGCGCGAAGCCTATTTCCTGCCTCCTCTTACCCCAATGAGGACGCTGTAGAGCCAGGCCCTGTAGCTGAAGCAGGGGTGCTTTAGAGCCTCCGGCTGAGCCAGCTGCAGGTCGCTGGCCCTCACGTCCACCGTGTAGCTGTCCCGCTCCGAGCCGTCCCTGTCGGCTCGCCTCCCCAGGGAGCCGCCTCTTTCCAGGGTGGACACGGGGGTGTAGGTGAACTCCTCTCGGGCGGACACTTCCTCGCGCTGCAGCACCATCGCTTCAAAAAGGGAATCTGTTTAGAACTCGGTCGGCAGACTCATGTGAAAAGATAAAACTCCAGGGCCTGATGGGTTTTCATTCGAGT
Organism: Corythoichthys intestinalis; assembly: GCF_030265065.1. Classification (NCBI taxonomy): domain Eukaryota; kingdom Metazoa; phylum Chordata; class Actinopteri; order Syngnathiformes; family Syngnathidae; genus Corythoichthys; species Corythoichthys intestinalis. The sequence goes on along the minus strand of NC_080399.1, from coordinate 2,670,582 downwards.
TTTCTTTTTTTGTTTTTCAAAATAACTCATGAGGAGATATTCGTTCCCATATATATGTTCATTTTACTTGATATAATTATTTCTACAATGTTTTGTCATCTTTCTGGGTTCATATGAATAAGAGTGTCGCTATGAGCTTCTTCTCTGAAGCAAGGTCAAAGCAGAGAATATAACATAGCTGCTCGTAAAATTACACTTTCTTGTGAGCGTCTTCATGGGTGAATATGGGGACATTCCTTTTTGGATTTGGAATAATAAAAAGTGTATGCGCTGGATGTCGGGATGGAATCTTCAATCCTGGCCGGCCAGCTTTTGATTGTTCTTTTCTTGATAAATACATTTAGCTTAAGTGATTACAGTGATCCCTCATTTTTCACGGTTAATGGACACCAGAACTGAAAGAAAGCAAAAAACCTGTGAAGTAGCGCCCCACCCCCCTCAACAGGATCAACAGGAAGTCACCCATAAATGCCTGTAAAACAACAGGTGTTTCTGGGTCACTTCCCGTTGATTTTGGGGCATTTCCGGGTCACTTCCTGTTCTGTAACCCAATATAAACAGGAACTGATCAACAGAAATACCCCAAAATCAACAGGAAGTGTCCCATTTCTGGCTCACTTGTTGATTTTGGGGCATTTCTGGGTCACTTCCTGTTCTGTAACCCAAAATAAACAGGAACTGATCAACAGAACTGCCCCCAAATCAACAAGACCTGTCCCAGAAATGGCCATGGGGTGGGCTGTTGATTTTCAGACTTTCATGGGTGTCTTACTGTTGATTGTCAGTCACTTCCCCTTAACTTGGGGTCTTTTCTGGGTCACTTCCTGTTCTGTAACCTAAAATCAACAGGAACTGATCAACAGAAATGCCCCAAAATCAACAAGAACTGTCCCAAAAATGGCCACGGGGTGGCCTACTTTTTTCAGGCATTTATGGTTGATTTCATGTTGCTTTTCAGTCACTTCCTCTTAATTTTGGGGCATTTCTGGGTCACTTCCTGTTCTGTAACCCAAAATAAACAGGAACTGATCAACAGAACTGCCCCCAAATCAACAAGACCTGTCCCAGAAATGGCCATGGGGTGGCCTGTTGATTTTCAGACTTTCATGGGTGTCTTCCTGTTGATTTTCAGTCACTTCCCCTTGATTTTGGGGCATTTCTGGGTCACTTCCTGTTCTGTAACTCAAAATCAACAGGAACTGATCCACAGAAACACCTCAAAATCAGGATGTGTCTGAGAAATGGTCATGGGGTGGCCTGTTGATTTTCAGACATTTATGTGTGTCTTCCTGTTGATTTTCAGTGACTTCCCCTTAATTTTGGGTCTTTTCTGGGTCACTTCCTATTCTGTAACCCAAAATCAACAAGAACTGATCAACAGAAATACCCCAAAATCAACAAGAAGTGTCCCAGAAATGGCCACAGGGTGGCCTGTTGATTTTGGGGCATTACTGGGTGACTTCCTGTTGATTTTCAGTCACTTCCCCTTAATTTTGGGTGCTTTCTGGGTCACTTCCTGTTGATTTGGGGGCATTTCTGGGTCACTTCCTGTTCTGTTACTCAAAATCAACAGGAACCGATCGACAGAAACACCTAAAAATCAACAGGATGTGTCCCAGAAATGGTCATGGGGTGGCCTGTTGATTTTCAGACTTTCATGGGTGTCTTCCTGTTAATTTTCAGTCACTTCCCCTTGATTTTGGGGCATTTCTGTGTCACTTCCTGTTGATTTGGGGGCATTTCTGGGTCACTTCCTGTTCTGTAACTCAAAATCAACAGGAACTGATCGACAGAAACACCTCAAAATCAGGATGTGTCTGAGAAATGGTCATGGGGTGGCCTGTTGATTTTCAGACATCTATGTGTGTCTTCCTGTTGATTTTCAGTCACTTCCCCTTAATTTTGGGTGCTTTCTGGGTCACTTCCTGTTGATTTTGGGGCATTTCTGGGTCACTTCCTGTTCTGTAACTCAAAATCAACAGGAACCGATCGACAGAAACACCTAAAAATCAACAGGATGTGTTCCAGAAATGGTCATGGGGTGACCTGTTGATTTGCAGGCATTTATGGGTGCCTTCCTGTTGATTTTCAGACTTCCTGTTCTATAACCCAAACTCAATAGGACGTGATAGGAATAGGAAGTGAACACTTCCTTAATTGTAACCCAAAATCAACAGTAAGTAACCCAGAAATGATCCACAATTAACGAGAAATGACTGAAAATCAACAGGAAGTCATCCATAAATGCCTGAAAAACAACAGGCCAAAGATTCAGGGACACTTCCTGTTGATTTTGGGGCATTTCTGAGTCACTTCCTATTCTGTAACCCAAAATCAACAGGGAACTGATCAAAAGAAATGACCCAAAATCAACAAGAAGTGTCCCAGAAATGGCAAGGGGATGTCCTGTTGATTTTTCAGGCATTTATGGGTGACTTCCTGTTGATTTTCAGTCAGTTCCCCTTAATTTTGGGTAATTTCTAGGTCACTTCTTGATGATTTTGGGTAATTTCTGGGTCACTTACTGTTCATTTTGGGTTACAAATAAGGAAGTGTTCACTTCCCCTTAATTTGGGGGCATTTCTGGGTCACGTCCTATTGATTTTGGGTTACAGAATAGGAAGTGACCCAGAAATTCCCCAAAATTAAGGGAAAGTGACTGAAAATCAACAGCAAGTCACCAATAAATGCCTGAACAACTACAGGCCACCCAGTGGCCATTTCTGGGACGCTTCCTGTGGATTTGGGGCATTTCTGTTGATCACCTCCTGTTGATTTTGGGTTACAGAACAGGAAGTGACCCTGAAATGGCCACGCCTGTTGTTTTTCAGAGTAGAAACACAAACGCCTGACAGGCAACACATCGGCTTGACTCGCCGCCACAGACTCACGCACATCATCCGCTACAGTATTTTTATTTAAAACAAAAGCGCTACCAAAGCTAGCAAGTGCTACCTGACTTTAACTGTTACCTCAGTCGATTCCTACAAAAAGGGTGAGTTGTCTACTTTTGCACATGAACGGTAAATTAATGTTTGAACAATAAAAATACAAATTTACAAGTTTCATGTTTTTTTTCTCTATACATAATTTAATAATAAATCAATCCAACATCCAATTTTGATTGAGAATACCGTCAGCTATCATTTAATCAAACTAGATTTCCGGACAAATTAAGCACAAAAATGTCTCTAAACATTTAGTCCACAATCAAAACTTGATTCATTTCATAATCAACTATTCACTTTGTCAATTATAAATGTAGTTTAATCCAATCCAACGAGAGTCCACTTACCGACAATTGAATAATCCCAAATATTGTCCAAACACCTGACTATTAAACGCCACCCGATTTTAGCGTGCAGCTCTTTCCACATGCCATATCTCGGTTTTAGCAGCCACCTCCTCTCTTTCTCAAACTTTTTCAAAGTGCGGAGCTAAAACACATGTCTCTTGTCCTGCCGGCCAAGTTTTTGTTCCAAAGGGGGAGCGCCTGTGCATGACAACAAGGACGGTATGAGGGGGCTCGCGCTGGGGGCAGAGTTTTCAGGGCAAACATCCTTTTGATTCTAGCTCAACTTCGCATTGAAAAGAATCGTCTGTCAAGCGGCGAGAACGAAGGAATCCCATGCAATGGAAACTGTCAAATGCGAACAGCTTGATAAAACTTCAAGTACAACGCAACCTTTAATTTGTCTATGGGTGCCGTAACCATAGCAACACCTTAACAATGGCTGTCACCCCCTTCCCGATTTACCGCAAACGCCAAACACATAACAGAGTGAAAAGTACCATCATGTTTCAGCACCATCGCATTGAAAAACTAGTGCATATACAGTGTATCACAAAAGTGAGTACACCCCTCGCATTTCTGCAGATATTTAAGTATATCTTTTCATGGGACAACAATGACAAAATGACACTTTGACACAATGAAAAGTAATCTGTGCGCAGCTTATATAATAGAGTTATTTCCCCCCTCAAAATAACTCAAAATATAGCCATTATTATCTCAACCCCTGGCAACAAAAGTGAGTACACCCCTCAGTGAAAGTTGTCTATATTAACTCATTTGCTCCCAAAAATGTATAAATACGTTCTATTTTTGTTTCAGTGTGCCAAAGATGTATTTATACGTTATGTTTTTTTTTCACAAGAGACATCTCTAGGTTCTGATGCAACTTAGCTCCAAAGCACAATGCTGAAAATCCATTTTAAAGCAATAAAACTGGCCACTGGAGGGCAGTAGCACATTTGGTAAGACCCGCAACCCGATTCAATGGAACAAACAGCCGGACTGCACGGCCAGGGCGCCGGCGGAAGATGACCGAATGGACGTCCACGATGCCAGGTGGCGGACGACCGGGCAGAACAACCTGGACGACGCCCGGGATGCCAGGCGTTGGACGACCGAGCAGAACGACCGGGACCACCAGTGCAGCGGGTGAAGCCGTTAAGCCCGCGCTGCCGTGCTTGGCCGCTCGCGTCCCCCACACCCTCCAGTGTCCTGCACGGCCAAACCAGTCCCCCCCCCAGCAACACAAGTTCCCCAGGTGAACTCCGCCACGAGGCAGGGTCACCACAAAAGAAAGACTAAAAAAAATCCATTTTGATGAGACAGGCGGCAATGAGGCAAAAGTTTACCTCGGTTGTCGCGACCACAATAGCGTCATCTCTCAGTTAGTTATGTGTAAATAAATTGTTTATTTTATTTTTATTTTATTTTCATTTATGATGTGTTAACAGGCAAATTCTTTGTTTTTCAAATATAAAACAGAATAAACAGCGCCCCCTTTTGGACGTTATCTTCACTTTTTTTTCCCCAGCAAGAAGTAGAGACCGAAGGAAGAATCACACAAAAATGTCACAATTCACATCCGATCGCATCTGAATTTAATGTTTAACCCTTACAGCGCCATCGCCGTCCATCGTCGTCGATGGCGGCGGACAATTGAATGACAACACACTTTGAGATTGTAGAGACACATGCCGATCGATGACAAATTGAGCCTCAACTTTTTGCTCCCCTCGACATGCAACGGTTACACGCGTTTCCACAGCAATATTCAACAATAAGACACATAAGAAAACATCTGTGATATATACACTGACTTACATAATCGATAAATCTGATTCTATCAACAATATTTACACCGTCGTGAGAAAAACGAAGCTTTGATTTCCACGTAAAATGAGACGGATGCCGCTTAAGTGGCGTTACGGGCGTCGTGAAACAAATGACTTACCACAGATGTTGAGAAATTTTAGCGTTGAGTTAGCTATCTGCTAAAAAAGCGTCTACAGCAGGGGTGTCAAACTTAGTATTATTATGTTGTCCAACTCATTTAGACTGCCATTGACGGTGCTGAATGTCCGATTCATTGTGACTGGGAGAGGCCAATAAATCTTCCTCTTAAATAATAATTACAAACAACAATAACAAAAAACACAAAAAACTGTAAAAAAAAATAAATGAATAAATAAAAATAAACATGAAGAAAATGAAAATCTGGAAAAAAACAAAACAAACAAACAAAAAAAAAAGTAACAAAAAAATGAAGACCTAAAAAAATTTGAAAAATCGTAAAAAAAAAAAAAAAAAACTGCAAACAACAATAAAATTGTGAAAAAACAAAAAGCGACACTCATTCACACTTTGTTTTAAATAATCTTGTGAAAAAGTTTTTTTTTTTTTTTTTTGTAACCATCCCTCCAAAAACTAAGTGAGAAAAATTGAAGAAAAAAAATCGTAAAAGAAAAAGCAACAAAAAAAAAAAAAAATAACTAAACACAAACAAAAAAGAAAAAAAAAACGTTTAAAAAACTTGAAAAAAAGCAAAAAATGAAAAACTAAAAAACAACAAAACTAAACTGAAATAACCCTCGCAAAAAAAAAAACAAAAAAAAAAAAAAATCACAAAAATTTTTGGGAAAAAAAACATAAAAAAAAAGAAAAAACAAAACACAAAAAAATGAAAACCTAAAAAAAATTTGAAAAACTGAAAAAAAAATATAAATAAACCAAAAACTGCAAACAAAATTGTGAAGAAAAAAAAAAAAAAAAAAACGCGACAGTCATTCCTCATTTAACTAATTGAATTGCTGAATCATCACTGAATTATTTGTAAAAAGCAAAAAAAAAAAATGTGACAAACAGTTTTAAAGAAAACTGTAGCACCCCCCACAAAACAACAATAAAATGGAAAAAAAAAATCTTAAAAAAGGAGGGAATCTAAAAACTGCAAAATACAAAAAACGAAACACAAAAAAAAGTTAAAAAGAAACAGAAAATAAACAAACGCAAAAATAGAAAACCTGAAAAAAAAAAAACCGAACAAAATTGAAACCCCCTGACTCCTAAAAAAAACAGAAAACTGAAAAAAACAACGACAACAAAAATTGTGGCGAAAAAAAACAAAAACACAACAACAACAAAAACACTCATTCCTCATTTAACTCACTGACTGCCATTGACGGCGATAGACGTCCATCAGTTTTGACTCGGAGCGTGCAATATATCTTTGTTTTAAATAATAATTTTCACAAAAAAAGCAAAAATCATGAAAAAAAACCCCATTCAAAACATTGTAAAAAATGCAAAAAAATGAAACCCTGAAAAAGAAAAAAAAAACTTGAAAAACTGCAAAAAACACGAAAAACTAGAACAACATGTTTGCAAAAATACGATATTTTCCAATTTATGGAAGACGGAAATTTTACATAAATTTGATTTTCGCGGTAATCGTAGTCGATCCACGAGATTTACCTTCACGTGCTACGCAAAATGTTGCGGGCCGCCAGTTTGACACCCCTGATCTGGAGGCTCACACAAATCGCAACTCGCGAATGTACTAAAGGTTCTATATATTTATTGATTTTTATAGCCAAGATTATTTTGAGAGTTCAAACCACCGATCCCTTGGACGACGACAAGTGGATGGACTGGATGCGGACGGACAGAGTTCTTTCCAAATTTTGGAGGACGTCATAGCTGGGGCTGTCCGGAGGGACGTCGTACAGCAGCTGCTTGAACGGCTCCAGCTCGATCAGCATTAGCATGTTCTTCAGGAAGTAGCCTTCGATGTAGGAGGCCAAGTCGGGAGCGTCCAAAAACTGAAAGATGAGAGAAAAAGTAGAGCGACTGCCTCAGACTAATCGGTTTTCAAATGGATGATGAATATTTTAGACATGTTGTTGATGTAAAAACTGGCAAAAATACTCAAATATTTTTTTTCTTTTAAATTTTAAACCCATAAAACATCCCAATTAAAATCATTTTTGAAATTATTTTATACATCAGTTTCATCATTTCATTTTTTAAAATTTTGTTGATCACATCTTTTAATTTTTCTTTTTAAAAAAATATATTTTTAAAATTTACTTTTTTATTTATAATATATTAAAACATTAAATAATTATCTACTTTTTCAACCTTTTCAATATTTCTTTTGTTAAATATTTTATACATTTTTTTTTTATGATATATTTTCCTTTTTAATTTATTCAGATATTTGAGATGGAAAAAGAAACTAAAAAACAATAAAATAAATTTTAAATGATATATTTTCCTTTTTAATTTATTCAGATATTTGAGATGGAAAAAGAAACTAAAAAACAATAAAATAAAATAAAGTTTTTCATTTGCTTCAGTTCATTTTAACAAGAATTTTACATTTGAAAAAAATAAAATATTCTTGTAATTTATTGAATTGTATTTTATATATATATATATATATATATATATATATATATATATATATATATACATATATATACATATATATATATACATACACTATTTTATACTGTATTTAAATTCTTTAATATTTTGTTTATGTATTTTATTACATCTTTTCATTTTTCTCTTTCATTTTAAAATATTTTAAAATATTTATTTTTAATATTTTATTATAGTATTACATTTATATATTTATATTACTAATTTAAAAGATTAATATTGCTATATATTTAATTATACACATTTTTAAAAACGTATCTCCTTTTTTAACCTTTTGAATCTTTATTATATTTTATAATTAATTTTTTAAGTACATATAAATTCTCTCTTAATTTATTCAAAGAATAATTGAAATGGAAAAATAAATAAATAAAATGTTCTTCATTTACGAAAATTCCTTTTTAAAAATTATTTTTAACGAGTCTTTTAAAGTTTGGGGGGAAAAGGGAGTGAAGGTTAAAAAATAAAAGAATTAAAAAATAAAAATTAAATAATAATTAAAATAATACATATTTTATTTGAATTTATTGAAATGTATTACATTTATTATTTAATTAATTATTGATTATTTTTAAGATTTTCTGACATTTATTATATATAAATAATATTATAATGATTATATATGTATTTATATATATATATATATTATTTTTTTTTTAAAGAACAATCAATATTCAAATCATTTCATTAGATTTTAATATTTTAAAAAGTGATTTAAGCCAAAATAAATATGCACCTTAGTGTGGTTGTAGATCTCCACGCAAGTATCCGTGTTGATGTTCTTGGTGCAGATGATCTCGCAATGCCTTTGCAGCGCCTCCAACTGGAAGAACTTGGACGCCGACAAAAGCTAGCATTCAAACAAACCAAATCGATTCATTAAAAAAAAAAAGTAAATAAATAAAGCTCCAGGTGCTGATGGGTTTTTGCAGATGATTATCTTAAAGCGCCAAATCATAACAATAATAACCTCCATCACATCAGGGTTCCGAATGTGTAGCGCATCGGCTCCTCCGCAGTAAAGGTACTGCATTACAAGCTGGAAGTGGAAAAGAAAAGGATATATAAATCGTGTTAGGACACAAACATGCGGTTGCAAGTCGACGCAATACCTGGAAAATGTGGTATTTCACATGGCTTATTTCAATGCAGGTGTTTTCGCCACAAGGTCGATTTGCCAGGAGAGTTTTGAACCTTTGCATAAACAAAAGTTGGGAAAATTTTGTTTTGACATGAAAAAATGAAAAGTTAGGAATATTTTTGAGGGTAAGTGTCAAACTCAAATCACAAGGCCAGACTGTGACATTATTTTTGTGGCATGTGACTTGTTCAAATAAAATGGAAATAATGTTTTTGGAGTTCTCAATGAAAGATGAAATTACAGGATGTAAAGAAAGAAAAATAGATGTTTACAGTGTTTATTTATTTGTACAGAATACTATTTCTTTTTTTAATACACCAATACCAATAAAAGGAAAAAAATGGTGTTTTTCCCATTTTTGTTAAACAAAATTTACTACATATGTATGTACATGTATATTTATATAAAATAAACCAAAAGTTGGACTTATTGGATTTTATTTAAAATATATATATATATTTTTTTTTCAAATAAACAATAGTTACTGTTTTTATTTATTCATATATTTGCTTTTTTAATATAGATTTTAAAAAAAGAGAAAAATGTAAATAAATGAGATATATATATATATATATATATATATATGTGTATATTGTATATTATTATTAATTTTTTTAAAGAGGACTTTTATTGGATTTTCTAACCTAATCCTAAAAAAGACAATATTTACTTTATCTATATATATTATTTTCAAAATAAAACAAAGTCACAAAATGTTTTTTTTTTTTTTTTTACTGTTTATATATATATATGTATTTTTAATAGATTAAAAAAAAATGTTTACCTCTTTTTGTTAAATATTTTTTTTTTTTTTTTTTTTTAAAGGACTGATTGGATCTCCTTTTGAAAACAAAAAACAAAAAAGTTTAAAAATAAATAAATAAATAAAAATATTTACTGTTTTTATTCATTTGCTTTTTAAAAAAAATAATTAAAAAATCACATCAAAAAATTGTTGATACCTGTTTTTGTTGTATATATTAAAAGAAAAAAAATTGAAAATGAATTAAAAAGAAATATTGTGTTTTTTCTGTTTTTGGTAGAAAATTACTTGGACTGTATTTCCTTTTCAAAAATAAACAAAAATAAAAACATTTACCATTATGTCTTTTATTTAAAAAAAAAATAAATAAACATTTGTTTTACATTTAGAAAAATAAAGATATTAATTTTGTTTTTATGTTTAAAACAAAAAAATCAATTTTTAATTGAAAAATGTCAATAAATAAAAAATAAAAGAGAAATGTTATAAAAACATTCTTCCTGTTAACGGAAAATTTAATTTTTTTTAAAATAAAAATAATATTACAAATAATGAAAATAATTAATTTATAAGTAATACAACATTTTTTAAAAATGAGAATATTTCCATTCACTCTTTTGAGTGCCATTGATAGACATCATTTTTTTTTGTGTGCAAATTGTCCAATCATTCTGCTTTCAATTTAAACGACTTTATCACTAATAGACATTGTAGTCGATTCCGACCCTTCCACTTCAAATGCATTGGAGGTCTATCGCCGTCAATGGCAGCCATGGAATTAAAAGGCTCAAAAATGTTTGTTAAAATGGTTTTTGATTCCTTTGATCACGGATCAATAGAAGGACCATGTCCTGTTTCTCTTCCTGCTGCTTTTGTGGCGATTCCTGCTCCGTTATTATTGATTTTGCTCACCTGTTGATTTGAGTTTGACAGCCCTGTTTTATAGATTATACAGATCATAATTAACATTTGGTTGAAAGTTACCTATTTGAGGCTGTGAAGAGCAAGACCTTGTGGGCGTAAAATGGCTTCCCTTCCACCAAAAAGGTCACATCCGACATCTCTTTATTGTTCAGGAAGTGAGGATCTAAAAGCAGAAATTTGGAGTCAATGATGCCGTATTATCTCCGTTAAGTTACCGCCCATCAGACGCAAATTTATATAATTATGATGCCAATCGTTGGTGCTGTAAAAAGCTTTAATTGCGCTGCTATTTTTTTTTGAGATAAAGGTCGTCCCCGGTTACAAAGGAGTTCCGGTCTTACGCTAGTGATGAAAAACTTTGAGCATTATATAGTATTTAAGCTAGCTAACGTTTGCTATGCATGTTAGCCAATTGTTGTAAACAATAGCATTATATCACATTCAAGCTAGCTGACTTTTGCTATGCATGTTAGCCAATTGTTGTAAACATTAGCATGACATAGCATTTAAGCTAGCTGACTTTTGCAATGCTAAATGGCCAATTGTTGTAAACATTAGCATTATATAGCATTTAAGCTAGCTGATTTTTGCTGTGCAAAATAGCCAATTGTTGTAAATATTTGCATTATATAGCATTTAAGCTAGCTGACCTTTACTTTGCGAGTTAGCTAATTGTTGTAACCATTAGCATTACATCGCATTTAAGACAGCTGTCTTTTGTTTTGCAAGTAAGCTAAATGTTGTAAACATTAGCATGACATAGCATTTAAGCTAGTTGACTTTTGCAATGCTAAATGGCCAATTGTTGTAAACATTAGCATTATATGGCATTTAAGCTAGCTGATTTTTGTAGTGCAAAATAGCCAATTCTTGTAAACATTAGCATTACACAGCATTTAAACTAGCAGACCTTTACTATGCAAGTTAGCTAATTGTTGTAACCATTAGCATTATATCGCATTTAAGACAGCTGACTTTTGTTTTGCAAGTAAGCTAATTGTTGTAAACATTAGCATGACATAGCATTTAAGCTAGCTGACTTTTGCAATGCTAAATGGCCAATTTTTGTAAACATTAGCATTATATAGCATTTAAACTAGCTGATTTTTGCTGTGCAAAATAGCCAATTGTTGTAAATATTTGGATTATATAGCATTTAAGCTAGCTGACCTTTACTTTGCGAGTTAGCTAATTGTTGTAACCATTAGCATTACATCGCATTTAAGACAGCTTACTTTTGTTTTGCAAGTAAGCTAAATGTTGTAAACATTAGCATGACATAGCATTTAAGCTAGCCGACTTTTGCAATGCTAAATGGCCAATTGTTGTAAACATTAGCATTATATGGCATTTAAGCTAGCTGATTTTTGTAGTGCAAAATAGCCAATTGCTGTAAATATTTGCATTATATAGCATTTAAGCTAGGTGACTTTTGCAATGCTAAATGGACAATTTTTGTAAACATTAGTAGTGTACAGCATTTAAGCTAGCTGACTTTTGCTATGCAAAATAGCCATTGGTGGGCCCATTAGCATTATACAGCATCTAAGCTAGCCAACTTTATTTGTAATAATATTTAGCCGATTTTTGTAAACATTAGCATTACACAGCATTTAAACTAGCAGACCTTTACTATGCAAGTTAGCTAATTGTTGTAACCATTAGCATTATATCGCATTTAAGACAGCTGACTTTTGTTTTGCAAGTAAGCTAATTGTTGTAAACATTAGCATGACACAGCATTTAAGCTAGCTGACTTTTGCAATGCTAAATGGCCAATTTTTGTAAACATTAGTAGTATATAGCCTTTAAGCTAGCTGACTTTTACTATGAAAAATAGCCATTGGTGGGCCTATTAGCATTATACAGCATTTAAGCTACCCGGCTTATTAAAAAAATAATATTTAGCAAATTCTTGTAAACATTAGCATTACATAGCATTCAAATGTGGCACAAACAAAAGAATTCATTTCGGTTACATTCTGCCATAGATGGGGGGGGGGGGGGGGGGCAGCCTGACGGCACCGCTACAAATTAAAAGTCAAATATCAACAAACACGGGGTGCCGGTTGACCTCAGAATGACATATAAAAATATTGTAGATATCTCAAAAACGATAGCAGCACAAACACAACTTTTTACAGCAAAAACGTTGCATTGACATCATTTTTTCATATAAATTTGCGTCTGATGTGGGGCCAACTCCACCAGGGAAAGGATATTCCACTTCCCATTTTAAGTCACAAGATGGCGCTCTGTCCATCCTTGGAGATTGGCAAACCTTTTATTGATATTTTTTCATCATCTCAAGCATCTCTGTCAAACAAAATCTCTCACCGAGGCGCGACGTCTGCTTGCGTTTTATCTCCGCCAGTTTGGGGATGGGGTAAGGTCCGTAACACTGCGTGAAAATGGCCGACAGCTGTTGGCTGATCACTTCATTCTGACAAAACAGCAAAGGTGGATTTCAGTTAGCACGTAAAAATTTGTCGTGGACAGATTTCGCACCTGAGTGAAACGTGCAAGACGGTGGAAAAACAGGAACAGACACGGAGTCTATGACACGTATTCCCAACTCTCTTGTGTGCGTTTGAGTTGCAAAACAGACGGGGAACGGAGGAATTGGCTATAAGCCCCCTGCGTGCACGAAGGCTGTTTGCTTTAAATGAGGCGCGACATGGCTTCTAACATCCACTAGAAATAAATACGCTTTGCAAACCTTTTTCATGGCCAAATTTAGTACTTTTTAAGGACTTTCATTAGCAATTTTACAGTTTTTGCAGTAATTTTTAAGAGTTCGCCCAATGTTTTTTTGTTTTTTTTTCACAACAAGTAGGGTTGGGAACCTCTGGGTAACTCACGATACGATACTGTTAATGATGATCACTAAAGATGTCCCAATCGGGTCCGATCACGTCATTTTCAAAGTATCGGAATCGGCAAAAAATATCGGGCATGCCTTTTTTTAATATATATATATTTCTTATTTAAATCGTTTTCTAATTGTATTTAACGTTACAGACAAAATGTCTTACACTCATCCAGAGTCTTTAGTTTTGGCTAAAAGTAGGGCTATCAAATTTATTGCGTTAACGGCGGTAATTTTGTTTTTTGGATTAATCACGTTAAATAATCAACGCATGCGCTGCACCACCCACTCCCGCATTGTCGCGTTCAATCTATAAAAACGCCGTTTTACCTATAGATAGCGCCAAAAGGCAGCGTATAATGAGTAGAGAGAATTTTGACAGCCTTTGGAGCCATTTTTTATGTGGCTAAAGCTTTTCAATACCTCTCTCAGCAATTAAAAATAACGTGGGAGGCAATGTGGGGAAGAAAGGTAGTAGTTGATCATTTTCTCAACACCTTATGTTCTTCCCAACGCAGAGAAGATATATCAATTGGTGCCCCTACACACAGTCATGGTTGCACTTCCCATCATGCATTTGGGCAGAAGTTAAATGGCTGCAGTATAATTTACTGAAAGCTCAACAAATACACTAGATGGCAATATTTAGTCACAATATACAAAGTCACAAGTCTTTCTATCCTTGGATCCCTCTCACAGAAAGAATGTTAATGTAAATGCCATCTTGAGGATTTATTGTCATAATAAACAAATACAGTATTTATGTACTGTATGTTTGAATGTATATATTTGTCCGAGTTTTATTCATTTTTTTCTTCATGCATGGCCAAAATGTATATGATCGGGAAAAATTATCGGGAATGATTGGAATTGAACCGGGAGCAACAAAAAAAAGCAACCGGATCGTGAAATATCGGGGTCGGTAGATACTCAAACTAAAACGATCAGGATCGGATCGGGAGCAAAAAAACATAATCGGAACAACCCTAATGATCACAGGATATGGCGATAAAACAATTCAGGAAATCATTTAAGGATAAACACTCTATTTTAATCCTTCTGTCGTGAATCGGAAAGAGTTGATTGCTAATCCGTCTAACAAGGAAATGACCTGAAATGCGCCAAAAACAACTCATTTTGAGTCAATTCCTATTCATTTGGGAACATTATACCTTTTCAGTGACCCAAAATTAACAGGAACTGACCAGTATATGCCCCAAAATTATCTGGAAGGGAACGAAAATCAGCAGGAAATTCTTGAATCACCTCCTTTTCGGTTACCCAAAATCAACAGGAAGTGACCTGAAAATGCCTCAAAATCAACAGGAAGTGACCTGTAAACTAGAGCTGAAACGAATACTCGAGCAACTCGAGTAACTCGAGTTTAAAAACTGATCCGAGTAATTTTATTCACCTCGAGTAATCGTTTATTTTGACAGCTCGAAGCATCACGTTTTGCTCGGACTACTTTTAATGCGGGACAACGCGCTGATGTCACGTGCGTAGAGGAAGAAGCAAAAAAAAAAAAAACTTACTGCAGCCGACAACCGCTACAAACGACGCTGACCTTGCTAAATACTAGCCCGCACATGCTACATTAGTTGCAGGTAGCGTCCAATGAGTCTCATAGAGATCACATGTATGTTGAACTAGATGCACAATGACAGACTAGGCCGTGTCTGGGCAGCGTTAGCAAACAGCCGCCATCTTAAAGCAGTAGAGCGCTAAGCGCTAATAAAGAGCGCTAAGCGCTAATATATAAGATTAACGTTACTGTCACTACTAGCTCACCTTACGTTAGCCCTGCGGAGGGCTAGGTTTCAATTAATTAAGACCACTGTCGATGCGTGGCTAACGTGTCTTACATACAAGCTTTAACATAACATAGCGTTGTGGAGTGATGAGGTTGTCAAATAAAAACTCAATAATGCTAACTATCAATTTTAGCTCAGTAGTCATTGCTGGATAAAACACCAAGTAGCACTAGTCCCTAATGTGCTCCAATACAGCCTGTATCATACATTTATTTTGAGCAGTGCAAAAACTCAAAATCCTATCAGGACTTACAGTTTAGACTAACTTAAAAATGGCTTGACACAAATAGAAATTCAATTGAAAAACGTGGGGAAAAAATCCTAACTTTTAAGTGATGTGTGTTATCAAGCGTAAAGGCATTTTTAGGTGTGTTTATATATATATTATATATATGTATATATATATATATATATTAGGGCTGTCAAACGATTAAAAATGTTAATCGAGTTAATTACAGCTTAAAAATTAATTAATCATAATTAATCGCAATTAATCGCAATTCAAACCATCTATATAATATGCCATATTTTTCTGTAAATTATTGTTGGAATGGAAAGATAAGACGCAAGATGGATATATATATATATTCAGCATGCGGTACTTAAGGACTGCATTTGTTTATTATAACAATAAATCAACAAGATGGCATTAACATTATTAACATTCTGTTAAAGTGATCCATGGATAGAAAGACTTGTAGTTCTTTATGAAAAATGTTATTATAAGTTATAGAAATTTTATATTAAAACCCCTCTTAATGTTTTCGTTTTAATAAAATTTGTAAAATTTTCAATCAAAAAATTAACTTGTAGCCCGCCATTGTTGATGGCAATAATTACTTACACTATAAAATCAGTCGCACCCAGGCGCCAGCAGAGGGCAGCAAAACTCCGCAAAACACAATTAACAAGTGGGCCTTTCACTCCTCTGTCATTTAAATCTGTCTGAGCTGGGCCAATTGCGTTAATTGCGTCAATTTTTTTAACGGGATTAATTTAAAAAATTAATTAACGCCCGTTAACGCGATAATTTTGACAGCCCTAATATATATATATATATATATATATATATATATGAATTTGTCATTTTTTAAAATTCTAGTTACATCTGAGATGCAATTTTTGGCTGTTTTCCACAATGTACATCAAAAATAAAGACATTGATTGACTGAAAATGATAAAATGTCTTGTTTTCTCATGTATATCTATAATTGCTCTTCACCTGAAAATATATTTGTTTTATCCGATTACTCGATTAATCGATAGAATTTTCAGTCGATTACTCGATTACTAAAATATTCGATAGCTGCAGCCCTACTGTAAACGCCCCAAATTGACAGGAAATGAGCTGTAATGTTCCGAAATGAACTCCCTTATGTTGATTTTGAGTCAGTTCCTCTACATCTGGGGACATTTTTGAGTCGCTTCCTTTTCAGTTACCCAAAATCAACAAGGAAGTGACTTATAAATACCCAAAATCAACAGGAAGTGACCCGCAAATGCCCCCAAATCAACAGGAATGGACCAAGGTCATTTGCTGTTGATTTTCGTTCACTTCCCGTTGATTTTGGTGCATTTTGTGGGACACTTCCTGTTGATTTTGGGGCATTCATGAGTCACTTTCTGCTGATTTTGAGTCACTTCCTATTTATTTGGAAACATTCTACCTTTCTAGCGACCCAAAATCAACAGGAAGTGACCTGTAAATGCCCCAAAATAAGATAAATTAGAGAAGCATCACGATTTTTTCAAAGGGTGCCAATACTTTTGTCCGGCCCATTTTTGGAGTATTGTGTAAAATGATGATTTTGTTTGTTTGCTTTTTGCTTGTTTTTTCATTGCAAGCAAAATAAATGAAGATATTACTATCGAAGCATTTGTAATTGCAATCATTTTCTGGGAAAAATTGAGCATTATCTGACAAAATTGCAGGGGTGCCAACACTTTTGGCCAGCACTGTATATTAGCTGAAACAACTTACAGCCATATGTGAGCCAATTCAGAGAGCAGCTGTCCTTTATTCATGTAAGATGTCTGAGCCTGCTTCTGTTATACAAGGCAACAGTCCAGCCAGACCCAGCACTGCCACCAGAGGGCAGTGTATCCTCAATCATTAAACAAAATACAATACTTTTGGATAGTTAGTTTGGGGTAATTAAAGGGTTCATTCCGACTTACGCGGAAATTCAGGTTACGTCACCAGCGTAGGAACTAATTCGTTCGTAACCAAGGGAGTACCTGTATTGTCACACCCCTGCTTAACTCATGGGATTCCATCGGTGGCGATAGACATACAGTGGGGCAAATAAGTATTTAGTCAAGCACTAATTGTGCAAGTTCTCCCACTTGAAAATATTACAGAGGCCTGTAATTGTCAACATGGGTAAACCTCAACCATGAAAGACAGAATGTGGGGAAAAAAAAACAGAAAATGAATGAATGAAATGTTTATTGTCATCATCATCGGTTTCATTGTGGTCCGGATCAAGATTTTCAGTTGGGTCATCATGGCACTCATCAATCTGTTCATCCATTTTTAATTGAAAAGTGGTTACAGGTGTCATCATTAATTGTCGAATATGGGAGCAGAAAGCAGCGACAGATGTCCAGCGGTTCCATGTTTATTCCATACTCTTTCAGCTTAGCAATTGCCAGTTGCGCCACTGTATCACCTAGATGTTTTGCAAAAATTTCCAATTCTTAGATTATTCGCGATTCGGCCGTGGGAGATTCGAGAACGATTCACAAACTTCCAAATTCCGATTATTGAAATATGCCAAGTAAAGAGGAAGTACAACACACTCAGCGCGCCACGCGCTCTTCGGTACGCAATGAGGAAGAACGGAGCGAGATAGGGCTGCAGCTATCGAATATTTTAGTAATCGAGTAATCGACTGAAAATTCTATCGATTAATCGAGTAATCGGATAAAACAAATATATTTTTAGGTGAAGAGCAATTATACATATACATGAGAAAACAAGACATTTCATCTAATCTTGAACCATTTTCAGTCAATCAATGTCTTTATTTTCGATGTATATTGTTGAAAACAGCCAACAATTGCATCTCAGATGTAACTAGAATAATAAAAAAAAAAAGACTAATTCACTGCTTTCACTCAAAAAACGTTTAGATCTTCTTAAAATATATATATATCTTACCTAAAAATGCCGTTACGCTTGATAAGACACATCACTTAAAAGTTAGGATTTTTTCCCCACGTGTTTCAATTGAATTTCTCTTTGTGTCAAGCCATTTTTAAGTTCTAGTTAAGTTTTAAGTTAGTCTAAATTGTAAGTCCTGATAGGATTTTGAGTTTTTGCAGTGTTCAAAATAAATGTATGATACAGGCTGTATTGGAGCACATTAGGGATCAGTGCTACTTGGTGTTTTATCCAGCAATGACTACTGAGCTGAAATTGATAGTTAGCATGATTACGTTTTTATTTTACACCCTCATCACTCCACAATGCTATGTTATGTTAAAGCCTGTATGTAAGACACGTTAGCCACGCATCAACAGTTGTCATAATTAATTGAAACCTAGCCCTCCGCAGGGCTAACGTTACGTGACCTAGTAGCGACAGTAACGTTGATCTTATTTATTAGCGCTTAGCGCTGTACTGCTTTAAGATGGCGGCTGTTTACAAACGCCGCCCAGACGCGGCCGAGTCTGTCATTTCGCATCTAGTTCAACATACATGTGATCTCTATGAGACGCACCAGACGCTACCTGTTACCAATGTAGCATTGTAGCATTGGCTAGTATTTAGCAACGTCGGCGTCGTTTGTGGCGGCTGTCAGCTGCGGTAAGTTTTTTTTTTTTTTTTCCCCTTCTTCCTCTCCGCGCGTGACAGCGCGTTGTCCCGCATTAAAAGTAGTCCTAGCAAAACGTGATGCTTAGAGCTGTCAAAATAAACGATTACTCGAGGTGAATAAAATTACTCGGATCAGTTTTTAAACTCGAGTTACTCGAGTTGCTCGAGTACTCGTTTCAGCTCTAGAGCGAGAGTAGCTAAACATCATGCTTCTCATTATCCGGCCCCTCGGGTAATGTCAATGCTCAACTCACGGCTCTAGCTCAACTTATGCCACGAGATAAAAAAACACAACAACATACCTGACTGCTGCCGAAAAGCTGCTACAAGTACATCCACATAATGTTATGGTAGATATCATTTATATAGGACTAGATGCATTATAGATTCGGTAGCGTTGCAACACATCTACAAAAAGCTAGATGCTGGCGTTAGTAAACGGCCACCATCTTAAAGCAGTACACTTCCCTGCAAGGCTGTTGTAGCGAACCTTCCAAGCAAACCTAATTACCTTTTTATCTAAAATACTCCTAAATCGGTAAAATATTGACTTGAATCTATCTTTAAAATAGTTTTAAAACTTTTACATGCAGAAAGTAGACAAAAGGGAAATTATGGAATAACTGGAGCAATTTTAACAACTTTAACGGTTGATTGACAACATTAAATTAATTGAATGTAGTTTAAGGCTGCTGATACAGAATGGCGAGTGAAGTTTTTTTATTTACTGTTATGTTTGTATATTTGTTTACTGCTATATGTTAACTTGATACTGAAATAGTAGTTTGGTTTAGCCTGAGAGTATTTTGGAACTAATGTACAAAACATTAAAAAAAAAAAAAAAAAAAAAAAAAGGAGGGGGGTGCATCAATAATCGTTTTATAATCGAATCGGAGCCTCTGAATCGTAATCAAATCGTTAGGTGCCCAAAGATTCCCAGCTCTAGTATCACCTGTGCTAGGCGTCAGTTGTAATCCCGAAATGATGAGCTCATTTGCGCGTCGGCACTGGTCGAGATCGTCAGCCAAAATTTCCAGCCTTTTGATGCGAACATCTCTCTCCTCGACCGCCTGCTTGAATTTCTCGTTTTCAGCGCGCATTAACTGGAACTCTCTGACGATTTCTTGATTCTGGTTTTGAATGAAGCCAGTCAAGGAGACCTCCAATTTCTGTATGGAGGATTTTATTTCATCCAAGTCTCCAGATTTCAAATTATTTGGAGCCATACTGGGAGTCGAGCTTGGTGGCCCCGAGGTGGCCCTGAGCACTTATCGATGTCATCATTAATTTTCAGGTGGGATCAGCTCGTCAAAACTCCTAATAGCTTTAATCTTCATATCTTGCGTCTTGATAAGGATCCTGCAATCTGAAACCCAGGTGTTGGCTATTTTCCCAGCTTTCTTGAGTTGACGTTCTTCACATTGTTTGATTTTTAAAGAATTTATTTGCAAATCATGGTGGAAAATATGTATTTGGTCCATACCAAAAGTTCATCTCAATACTTTGTTATGCACCCTTTGTTGGCAATAACGGAGGTCAAACGTTTTCTGTAACTCTTCACAAGCTTTTCACACACTGCTGCTGGTATTTTGGCCCATTCCTCCATGCAGATCTCCTCTAGAGCAGTGATGTTTTGGGGCTGTCGTTAGGCAACACGGACTTTCAACTCCGTCCACAGATTTTCTATGGGGTTGAGACCTGGAGACTGACTTGGCCACTCCAGGACCTTGAAATGCTTCTTACCAAGCCACTCTTTTGTTGCCCTGGCTGTGTGTTTGGGATCATTGTCATGCTGAAAGACCCATCCACGTCTCATCTTCAATGCCCTTGCTGATGGAAGGAGATTTTCACTCAAAATCTCTCGATACATGGCCCCATTCATTCTTTCCTTTACACAGATCAGTCGTCCTGGTCCCTTTGCAGAAAAACAGCCCCAAAGCATGAGGTTTCCACCCCCATGCTTCACAGTGGGTATGGTGCAATTTAGTATTCTTTTTCCTCCAAACACGAGAACCTGTGTTTCTACCAAAAAGTTCTATTTTGGTTTCATCTGACCATAACACATTCTTCCAGTCCTCTTCTGGATCATCCAAATATCATCCAGACGGGCCTGGACGTGTACTTTCTTCAGCAGGGGGACTCGTCTGGCAGTGCAGGATTTGAGTCCCTGGCGGCGCATTGTGTTACTGATATTAGCCTTTGTTACTGTGGTCCCAGCTCTCTGGAGGTCATTCACTAGGTCCCCCCGTGTGGTTCTGGGATTTTTGCTCCCCGTTCTTGTCATCATTTTGACGCCATGGGGTGGGGAGGGAGTTGAAAGTCTGCGTTGCCCAACGACAGCCCCAAAACATCACTGCTCTAGAGGAGATCTGCATGGAGGAATGGGCCAAAATACCAGCAACAGTGTGTGAAAAGCTTGTGAAGAGTTACAGAAAACATTTGGCCTCCGTTATTGCCAACAAAGGGTACATAACAAAGTATTGAGATGAACTTTTGGTACTGACCAAATACTTATTTTCCACCATGATTTGCAAATAAATTCTTTAAAAATCAAACAATGTGATTTTCTGTTTTTTAACCATGTTGACAATTACAGGTCTCTCTAATACAGGGGTGGCCATTACGTCGATCGCGATCGACCAGTCGATCGCAACGCTAGTGTGGGTAGCTCGCAGCATCAAAAAAAATAAAATTAAAAAAATATATATATTTTTTTATTTTTTTAATTTATTTTTTTTAAATGTACAGTTAATTATGTTATGTGAGCAAACATAATTTACCGTCCATTTTTTATTTAAAAAAATATAAATTTACACAGTTACTTGTGTTTTGTGAGCAACATAACCTCATATGTTGCTCACAAAGCATAATTACTATAACTGTACATTTAAATTTTTGTCTTTTTTTTAGTTCACCCTCCTCTCTTAAGGTAGATCGCGGGAGGTTGTCTCATTTAAAAGTAGATCTTGGAGCAAAAAACTTTGAGCACCCCTGCTCTAATATATCAAAAGTGGGAGAACTTGCACAATTAGTGGTTGACTAAATACTTATTTGCCCCACTGTAGCTCTCCCACTTCAAATGAATTGGACGTCTAGCGTTGTCATTGGTAGTGCATGAGTTAATCTTGGCCCAGATGGTGGTATTTGGAAAACTGAGTATTCTTTGTGGTGGCACTTGCTGTACAATGTGGGTTTGTACTTTACATGAATCAAGATTTAGCCGACTTGTGCTACCTTGCTAGCTCGGAGGATCTGAAACATGAGAGGCAGGCCGTGCGTGATGAGTTCTTCGGTGTACTCCTCTTCCTCGATGCAGACAAATTCTTTGAGGAGACCCTGGATCAGCGGTCGCCGGTGCTGGGAGAAGCAAGTACGCAGAGATTCCAGCCAAGCGTGTAAAGTCCACGGCACTCCTGGGTAAAACACAAAAAGGACAAATGTCACATGGAAAAGCAATTAGGCGTCGGACACTAGCCGTAAGTGATCTAACCGAGGCTACGTATATCTATGGTGATGTCTACGTGTCCGTGTTCTGAACTGTGGTACATGGCTTCTTTCAGGGCTTTGAGTTTGGCCTTCCCGGTCCGTATCAGTTCAGCCTCAGATGAACTTTGTCCTGCTAGCTCCGATCCTTCTGCTAGAATCTCTTCCAGGGATAAGACGTCTCCTTTCCCTTTCTCCGTGTGAGACAACAGCTTCCGGAAGACATTTCTGGAAGAAAGGAGAAGAAACAAAATCCAAGTTGATGACTCAAGAAGGAATAAAGGGATTGTTTTGAAGCTTGCAGAGAGGTCAAAGGTCAGAAATTGGATCTGTGTGTGTTCAAAACAACCCAAGAATGAATGAAGTAATTATTGTCAAATTTAGCAGGATATTGTTATTACATTTCGAGGTCATGAGGTCAACATGATAATATCATGTAAAAATGTGATACCATCATGGAAAAAATGATAATAATCATGCAATAACACAATATTATCATGTAAAAATGTAAAAACAAATATGTAAAAATGTGATAATTATCTTGTAAAAACGAGATAGCTATCATGTGAAAACGTGATCATTCTCATGTGAAAACGTGATAATTATCATTTAAAAACGTGGTAATTATCTTGTAAAAACGTGATAAATATGTGAAAATGTGGTAATTATCATGGGAAATGTGATATTATCATATAAAAATGTGGACGCTATCATATTGAAATTTGATAATTATGTGAAAATGATATCTACTATGTTAAAACGTGATCATAATCATAAAATAAGGTAGTCATTGTCGTGTATTAAAAACATGATCATTATCATTTAAAAACAACTAATATGTGAAAATATGAAAGCTATCATGTAAATACATGATAACTCATTAAAAAAAATCGCAATAACATGAAAAACGTGATAATTACCATTCAACGATGTAATATTTATCATGTAAAAACGTGAAAGTTATCATGTAAAAATGTGATAATTAATATGTAAATACGTAGTATTAAAATGAAAAAATAATGATCATATAAAAGTGTGAAAGCTATCATCACTTGAAAATCATCATGTAAAAATGTGATTATCATGTTAGAGCGTGATACTATTATGTAAAAATGTGAGACTTGAAAACTATCATGTAAGAACATGATACTATCATGTAAAAACGTGATACCATCATGCTAAATATGTGAAAACGTGATAACGATCATGTAAAATGTGATAACCTTCATGTAAGAACATGATACTATCATGTAAAAACATGCTAAATATGTGAAAACGTGATAATTATCATGTAAAACGTGATAATTATCATGTAAAACATGATGCTATCATGTAAAACGTGGCACTATCATTTAAAAACGTGATAATTATCATGCAATACATAATAATTTTCATGTAAAAACGGGATAAATATCATGTAAAAACGTAATAATTCTATGGTAATTATGTAAAAACGTGAAAGCTATCATGTAAAACATGATAATTATGTAAAAACATGAAAGCTACCTTGTAAAAATGTGATAATTATGTAAAACCATGATAATTATCATGTAAAAACGTATTACCAGTCATGTAAAAACAAGATAATTGGCATGCAAAAAAGTGATACTATCATGTAAAACGTGGCACTATCATTTAAAAACGTGATAATTATGTAATACATGATAATTTTCATGTAAAAACACGATAAATATAATGTAAATGTAATAATTCTATAAAAGCATGGTAATTATATAAAAACGATATCATATGAAAACATGAAAACTATTAGGTACAAACTTGATAATTATCATGTAAAACGTGATAATTACCATGTCAAAATTTTATAATTAGCATGTAAGTCCATGATATGCAAAATTGTGATAAATAACATGTAAAAACGAGATAATTATCGTGTAAAAATGTAATTTTCATCATGTAAAAACATAACTATTGTTAATGATCATGTAAAAACGTGAAACCTATCATGGAAAAATGTGATAACTATCATGTAAAAACTAGGGCTGTCAAAATTATCGCATTAACGGCCGGTAATTAATTTTTTAAATTAAATCATGTTAAAATATTTGACGCAATTAATGTACATGCCCCGCTCAAACAGATTAAAATGACAGCAGTGTCATGTCCACTTGTTACATGTGTTTTTTGTCTCCCTCTGTTGGCGCTTGGGTGCAACTGATCTTATGCACCATGAGCATTGTGTAATTATTGACATCAACAATGGCGAGCTACTAGTTTATTTTTTGATTGAGAATTTTACAAATTTTATTAAAACGATAACATTAAGAGGGGTTTTAATATAAAATTACTATAACTTGTACTCAAATTTATCTTTTAAGAACTACAAGTCTTTCTATCCGTGGATCCTTTTAACAGAAAGAATGTCAATAATGTTATTGCCATCTTGCGGATTTATTGTTAGAATAAACAAATACAGTACTTATGTACCGTATGTTGAATGTTTATATCCGTCTTGTGTCTTATCTTTCCATTCCAAACAATAATTTACAGAAAATGATGGCATATTTTATAGATGGTTTGAATTGCGATTAATTACAATTAATTTTTAAGCTGTACTTAACTCGATTAAAAATTTTAATCGTTTGACAGCCCTCGTAAAAACGTGACACTATCATGAAAAAATGTGATACTATCATGTAAAAACATGATAATTATCATGTAAGAACGTGATAATTATAATCTAAAAACATGATAACCGTGTCAAAACGTGAACGCTATCACGTAAAATTGTGATAATTATCATGCAAAAATGTAATTATCATGGGAAAACGTGATGACTCATGTAAAAACGTGAACGCCATCACATAAAAATGTGATAACTATCATGTAACAACATCATACTATCAGGTAAAAACTAGGGCTGTCAAAATTATCGCGTTAACGGGCGTTAATTAATTTTTTTAATTAATCACGTTAAAATATTTGACGCAATTAACGCACTAGGCCCGCTCAGACAGATTTAAATGTCAGTACAGTGAAAGGCCAACTTGTTAATTGTGTGTTATGGAGTTTTTCCGCCCTCTGCTGGCGCTTGGGTGTGACTTGCATATGTTATCTGGCGTAATGTCGCCCTCTGCTGGCGATTCAGTGCAGCTGATTATTTGGGTTTCGGCGCGCTTTTCTGACGTGATTATATGTCGACGTGAACTCACACCAATAGACAGTGCTATTCAGACCAGCTAACGTCCGCATCCAGTATTCAGTGGCAGTTCTCATAGCCCCATCACACTGTTTGTGTCTAATACATGCATCGCTTGTGAGTTATATTCCTCCTTTGTTTATATTCATGAGCATTAGATAGTTATTGATGATGTGTATTTGAATTTGTTCACATATATGGTGAAATGCAGTTACATTGTTAGATGCTTGTGAGCTAATTGGCTAGTGCTACTGCTCAAATGGACACGCGTGTGTACATTTTATGTTATTTTGTGATTTATGCAAGTTATTGACACATTGCCTTGTTATTTTCAGTTTTACAAAAATACAAGAAACCTGCTCCTGTCAAAAAGAGGTGACTTCAGTAAAGCCCATGCAACTTTGCCACACCGTCTGATTTCTTTTTGGAACTTATGTTCGCTATCTGTCAATTTGTGTACTCACACACATTGAGGACAGAATAGGGCTACTAATTTATTTTTTGATTGAAAATTTTACAAATTTTATTAAAACGAAAACATTAAGAGGTGTTTTAATATAACATTTCTATAACTTGTACTAATATTCATCTTTTAAGAACTACAAGTCTTTCTATCCATGGATCACTTTAACAGAATGTTAATAATGTTAATGCCATCTTGTTGATTTGTTGTTATAATAAACAAATACAGTCCTTATGTACCGTATGTTGAATGTATATATCCATCTTGTCTTATCTTTCCATTCCAACAATAATTTACAGAAAAATATGGCATATTTTATAGATGGTTTGAATTGCGATTAATTGCGATTAATTACGATTAATTAATTTTTAAGCTGTAATTAAGTCGATTAAAAATTTTAATCGTTTGACAGCCCTAGTAAAAACATAAAAACGTCAATTATCATGTAATAATGTAATATTCCTATAAAAATATGATAATTATCTTGTCAAAACATGATACTGTTTCATGTAAAAATGTGAAAATTATCATGTAAAAATGTAATGTTTATCATGTAAAAAACAACTATCGTATACAAACGTGCTAAATATGTAAAAACGTGAAAGCTATCATGTAAAAACGTGATACAATCATGGAAAAATTTGATAATTACCATGTAAAACCACGATATTGTAAATAGTGGATAAAAAGTGGATAACTCCAAGGCTCCTCCTCCTCGGGAAAGTAATCAATTGACCTTAAACATGCATCAGGGGAGCCTTAAGACATGTGTTCAGGTTTCTCAGGAAAAATGTTGAGTTTTCGTTGAAGCGGCAGTGTCCAAACAGGAAAGTGAAAAGACCCTCTGCATTTTGTCTCAAAATGGCCAATTTGAAGGTCTGAACATGCTCGAAAACTCACCAAAATTTGCACATACATGCGGTTTCACGTAAATTTCAATAATTTAGCAATATTGCAAAAAGATGTTATTAAATGGCTAAGTGGCGCCCTCTTGAATTTTCCAAAAAGGCCTCTCCTATTAGTTTTCTTCAACGTAGAGTGATGAAATTTGGGGAGTGGATACATTGTGCAAAACTGCTTCAAAAAGTCTCTTTTACCCATATTCCAAACCCAACAGGAAATCGGGTATTTTGGATTGAATGTTGCAGAACATGCCGTTTTAGTCAAAAACCAGCGTGCACGTTTGAGACCATTACGCCGAGGCAGTAAGTTGAATGCTCCTCAAAACTGGTGAGACTGTTCATGACACATGAGATGTTAGGTTGTCAAAATGGTCACTTTTCATTCACGGGCCTGACCTGGGCAGGGGAGCAAATTCGGTGTTTTTTTTTTTTTGACAACACGCCAATTCAGTAAATGACTAATAACTTCCTGATTGAAGGTGCAACCTTTTTCATATCTGGCATGCATGTGAGGTGTTTCAGCCTGAACATGACCTTATTGAAATATTACCCATTACGCCTGGCGCCCGCTAGTGGGAACAGGAAGCACCTTTTTTTTTTTTTTTTTTTTTTATGAGAAAGGCTCCTGCTTCTCGGGGGGAAAAATCAATTGACCTCAAACCTGAATCAGGGGAGCCTTAAGACATGTGTTCAGGTGCCTGATGAACAATTTTGTTTCGTTGAAGCAGAGGGGTCCAAGAGGAAAGTTATAATGACCGTCGCCATTTTGTCTCGCCACTAATTCTGAACATTCAGACATGCAATATATCAGCGCCAACCTTCCCCTGCTCGGTGAGAGTCGTATCGTGAGAGTCCTGTAGGGTTCATTCGTATCAAGCCTACAGCGCCAACTAGTGGCAACAGAAAGTCACTCATTTTACTTATACATGTCCAGTTTGTTTAAGGTTAATCATTGTAGTTTCAAGACCATTTAAAATACTACATTTTACGGCCCATGTCCACATTTCTCTGTCTGTTGTCATGACCACCCTTTCTCCGCCATTGAGAGAAGGTATATTTTTTCTGGGACTTGGGCAGCTTACAGCGCCACAGAATTTGGCGCACTTTGTATAATTGGCCTAATTACAACATTCCTTTTGGTTTTGAATAAGGGCGTGGCTGCACAGCTCAGTAGCATCTCCTTTTTTTGCAAAACTCCACAACAGGGTTTTTTTCTTCTAGGTGTATGAAATTCTTTGTCATCCCTAAAAAACAGGCGCCTTTCCAGCATGTTTTGTTTTCATTATATGATTAGAGGGGGACGATCTGCCACCGCCGCGACCTGCGTGCCGTCCCAGTTTACGTTACGTCCGAGTTGCGCCATACTGCGAGGGCCCGTTGAGTCCTGCTTGCAGGGCTAGTTCATCTTTGTTGCTTCATCTGCAAAGCCCTATAAGTCAACCTTGTTGTGATCCAGGGCTATACAAATAAAATTGAATTGAATTGAATTAACTATCATGTAAAAACGTGAAAGCTATCATGTCAAAACAAGAGACTGTACTATTTTTGGGGGAGGGGTGGCAACAATACACTTCTGTGAATTTAAGCCAGAACAAAGTACAATTTAAGTCGAACCATAAAAAGTCATCACCTGTGCCCGTGCGCAGCTGCCAGGCTGTACGAGTTCATGTCTCCCTGCGGCGCCACCGAGATGCCGTTGCGTGAGACGGTTCCCAACATGGGGTCGGCCCCCCGCTCGAGCAGCAGGCTCACCAGCTCAAAGTTACCTACGCGGAAAAAACCCTTCAAGATTCGGAGAAGCGACTCCACCGCGAGCGGAAACGTGCACTTACCCGCGGCCGCCGCCAGCTGCAGCGGCGTCTCGATGTAGTTCTCCATGCCGTCCTGCAGGGAGCCCTCCACGTTGGCTTTGGCGTCCAGAAGCAACTACAAAGTTCAGGCGGGGAGACGAAGAAAAAACAAAAGCTGGGTGACTTTGAGTATCCAGCTAAGACTCACCTAATGAATGTTTGATTGCTAATTTCCACTACAAGCTGCCCCTGGAATTAATTGTCTTCTTCTTTCATTAAGAATGCAAGTAAAGCCAGATGCCACTCACTATCTTTAGCAGACTGTGACTTTATAATTAATGACTCCTTTAGTCCACAAAGTGAAAAGAAGCCAAAACAAAAACAGATGACAGACATGAAAATGACCAACCACGAGCGTGAGTCAAGAGATGAGAGAAGTCTACCTGCACCACAGGTACGTGTCCGTGCGACACGGCGAAAGTCAGGGGCGTGGCCTGCCGCGTTTCGGGAAAGACCGAGTGGTGCTTGTGCACCGAGTTTGGCACCTGGGAAGGGGGCGGGGTGAACACGGGGTCGGGGACGACAGGGAAAGACACATTAAAAGGCACCGCACGGCCTAGCAAGCGTAACAATGACACGCTAATGCTAGCGATTAGCTCGATAGGACGGCAACTTTTAATCAATATGATCCTCATGGATTTTCTCTCATCTCTTCTGGTGGAATCAATGGATGAAGACGTAATTTCCACACTTTGCGTGATGGGATGAAAAGAATTTAGCATGACTAGCTCATCAATTAGAAGCTAAGCGATGCGTTCAATGCACTTAGCGCCACTGCAAATCGACGCCGGATGGCGGATGATAAATGGTACCTGACGTGAAGAGGACGATGAGAGAGACGAGATGAGAGATGGGGTGGATTAATTGAGAATTAATCCATGATCAAATTCATCAAGAAAAGAATTTAGGCATTATTGACTTGTGAATTTGTCAAAATTGTCATTTTTGAGCCTCTTAGCACATAGGCTGGAATAGACGTCCAATTCATTTGAAGTGGGAGGGTCAGGATCATTCGTTCGCTGCCACTTCAAATGGATTGGACGCCTGCTAGCTCATTGAAATTCACAGCAGGAAAAATGTTTAGACCCCACATGATTGGACGTCTAGCATTGTCAATGGCAGTGAAAGAGCTAAGAGCTAATATTTTGCTATATACTTTTAGATTTAAAAAAAATATACTGTATATAAATATAAATAATGAGAATTTTTGTTTATTTTAATGAAAAATTAAAATTGGGGAAAAAAACCCATATATATATATATATATATATATATTTTTTAAATCTATAATTTTTTTTTTTTTAAATATTTCAACATCTTTAATTAAAAAAGGGGGGAGGGGGGAATATTCTCTTTTTATTAAATGTTTAAAAATTCGACCACAAAAAACAATGTCTTTAATATACTGTAATATTTTGTGAATATTTTAATTGAAAAATAAAAACTTAAAATTTGAATTAAAAAAAATACTAATATTATGTTAAAAATAATATTTATCACATTTTCATTTTTAATAGAAAAAAAAAGGGGGATATTTTCTTATTTGAATTTTTAAAAAAATTTAGATTCCCCCCAAAAATATAATAATTTAGGGAAAATAAGTATATATATATATATATATATATATATATATATATATATATATATATATATATATATATATATATATATATATAAGGAATTTTTTATATTTAATTTTTCTATTAAAAAGAAAACCAATTGAAAATAAATAATAATAATAATAAAACACATTAAAGAAAGAAAATAATTTAGGAGAAAAAAAATATATATATATAATAAGAATTTTTGATATTTCATTTTTATTAAAAAGAAAAACAGTTGAAAATAAATAATAATAATAATAACACATTTTTTATAATTACAAATTTAAAAACACTAATCTTTTATATACACTATTGTTTTTAGTATTTGAACAGTTTTGATTAAAAAAGG
This sequence comes from Corythoichthys intestinalis, assembly GCF_030265065.1. NCBI lineage: Eukaryota > Metazoa > Chordata > Actinopteri > Syngnathiformes > Syngnathidae > Corythoichthys > Corythoichthys intestinalis. The sequence goes on along the minus strand of NC_080399.1, from coordinate 2,639,702 downwards.
AAAAAAGTAAATATTCTCATTCTTTTACATTTTTAAAAACTACGACCAAAAAAAATTAAAAATATTATGTTAAAAATAATATTTTATCACATTTTTTCTTTGAATTAAAAAAACAACAACAACAAATATATATAATTTTTGTTAATTTTTCTATTGAAAAGAAAAATAATTGAAAATAAAAATAAATATTTTTTCATGAAAAATACTTTAAAAAATAAGGATTTTTTTTTTACATATATATATTTTAAATGTTTTTTTAATATATCGAAATTTTTAATTAAAAAAGGGAAAAAATGTTCCCTTTCTTTTAAATTTTAAAATACATTTTTAAAAATACGACCACACAAAATATTTATTGTCTTGTAATATTTTTTAAATATTTTAAATTTTCATTTAAAAAGGAAAAAAAACATTTTTAAATGTTTAAATAAAAAAAGTATAAAATATTAAAAATAATGAACACAAATAACATTTGATCACGTTTCCATTTTTAATTTAAAAGGGAGAAAAAACTTAAAATATCTTAATTTAAAAAAAAAAAAAAAAAATTGAATTCTAAAAAAACAAAAACATTGTAAAAAAAAAAAAAGTAATTTATAAAAAATGTTCTCACATTTTTCTTTATTTTTCTTAAACCAGACATATAAACAAAAATAGAAGAAAAAAAATTCAATATTAATTTTTCACCCAATGATTTTCATATTTAAAAAAAAAAAGTTATGAAAAAATATTTAAAGCAATAAAAACATTTATGGTGAACTCTCTGAACTCGGCATCCAGTCATCCTTCTGCTGTGTATTTCAATGATTTAAGACATCCAATTCACTTGAAATGGGAGGGTGGGCACCCTCCCACTTTAAATGGATTGGACGTCCACTCGTGATCATTTCAATTCCCTATGAAAAACCATTGGCGGCAGCCCGTTCCATTGGAAACACACGACCTTGTTGTTTTGCAGTTAACCTCGAAAGACCCCGAGCAACAGACTAACCTCACTGTTAATATTAGCGCCGGCATCCAGCAGCATCTGCACCATGGCTTCGTCTCCACGGATACAAGCGTACATGAGCGGGGTCATTCCCTATGCGAGTACAAGAGCAGCTGCATTACATGGAAAGAAGATAATGCGCTCCAGGTTTTGTTAGCGGAGCATCAGATGGATGACACATGGCTGGCGTTAAAAAATAAATAAAAATTGTATTTGTAGGGTAAGTGATTATGGTTATACAAAAGGAAATTAGTACAGATTTTAGGCAAATTTGTGTATCCATTTTCGACCAACCTGGTCATTTTATGTTGATTTGGGGGGATTTCCGGGTCACTTCCTGTTGATTTTTGGTCACTTCCTTTAATTTGGGGGAATTTTCAGTTCACTTCTTGTTGATTTTCAGTCACTTCCCTTTGATTTTTGTTCATTTTCTTTCATTTTGGGACATTTTCAGGTCACTTCCTGTTGATTTTTGGTCATTTTCTCTAAATTTTGAGTCCTTTCAGGTCACTTCCTGTTATATTGGGTCACTTCGTTTAATTTTGGGGCATTTCCAGGTCACTTCCTGTTGAGTGTCAGTCACTTGCTTTTATTTGTGTGCATTTTCAGCTCACTTCTTGTTGATTTTCAGTCACTTCCCTTTGATTTTTGTTCATTTTCTTTCATTTTGGGGCATTTTCAGGTCACTTCCTGTTGAGTTTTGGTCACTTCCTTTAATTTTGAGTCATTTCAGGTCACTTCCTGTTGATTTTTGGTCATTTTCTCTAAATTTTGAGTCCTTTCAGGTCACTTCCTGTTATATTCGGTCACTTCGTTTAATTTTGGGGCATTTCCAGGTCACTTCCTGTTGAGTGTCAGTCACTTGCTTTTATTTGTGTGCATTTTCAGCTCACTTCTTGTTGATTTTCAGTCACTTCCCTTTGATTTTTGTTCATTTTCTTTCATTTTGGGGCATTTTCAGGTCACTTCCTTTAATTTTGAGTCATTTCAGGTCATTTCCTGTTAATTTTTGGTCGCTTTGTTTAATTTTGAGGGATTTTCAGGTCACTTCTGTTGATTTTGGTCATTTTCTCTCATTTTGAGTCGTTTCAGGTCACTTCCTGTTGATTTTCAGTCACTTCCCCTTGATTTTTGTTCATTTTCTTTAATTTTGGGGCATTTTCAGGTCACTTCCTGTTTATTTTTGGTCATTTTCTCTCATTTTGATTCCTTTCAGGTCACTGCCTGTTAATTTTCGGTCATTTTCTCTAAATTTTGAGTCCTTTCAGGTCACTTCCTGTTATATTCGGGCACTTCGTTTAATTTTGGGGCATTTTCAGGTCACTTCCTGTTGAGTGTCAATGGCTTGGTTTTATTTTGGTTCATTTTCAGGTCATTCATGTTGATTTTCACTCACTTCCTGTTGAATTTTGGTCACTTCCTTTAATTTTGGGGCATTTTCAAGTCACTTCCTGTTGATTTTTGGTCACTTCCTGTTGATTTTAGGGAATTTCCGGGTCACTTCCTGTTGATTTCAAGTCTGTTCCAGTTGATTTCAGGTGACTTTCTGTTGATTTTTGGTTACTTTTGGTACGTTTTGTTACATTCCTGGTCGCTTCCTGTACATTTAAAATTATTTCATGTTGACTTTTTGGGTATTTTTGGGTTACTACCAGTTCATTGGTGACTTACTGTTTATTTTGGGGGCATTTCCAGGTCACTTCCTGTTGATTTCAGATCACTTTCTATTGATTTTGGGACACTTCATGCTGATTTTTGGTATTTCTGGGTCACTACAAGTTCATTGGTCACTTCCTGATGAATTTTGGGCATTTACAGGTCACTTCCTGTTGATTACAAGTCAGTTCCAGTTGATTTCAGGTCACTTCTGGTACGTTTTGTGACATTCCTGGTCACTTCCTGTACATTTAAAATTATTTCATGTTGACTTTTTGGGTATTTTTGGGTCACTACAAGTTCATTGGTCACTTCCTGATGATTTTTGGGCATTTACAGGTCACTTGCACTTCATTTCAGGTCACTTTGTGATGGATTTTGGGTCACATTGTACAACATTTAATGTTGATTTTAGGGTATTTCTGAGTCACTACCAGTTCATTAATAACTTCCTGTTGATTTTGGGGCATTGGCAGGTCATTTTCCTGTTAATTTCAAGTGACGTACTGTTGATTTTGGGTCACTTTCATGTCGCTTTTTTGGTATTTCTGGGTCACTTCCAGTTCATGGGTCACTTCCTGTTCATTTTGTGGCATTTTCAGGTCACTTCCTGTTCATTTTGGGTCACTATCTGTTGATTTTTGGTCACTTCAGAGTACATTTTGTTGTATTCGTGGTCAGATCCTGTATATTTCGGATCATTTCCTTTTGATTTTGTTGCATTTCGGGTCACTTTCTGTTGATTTTAGGTCATTTTAATGATGATTTAGGGGTATTTCCAGGTCACTTCCAGTTCATTGGTCACGTCCTGCTGATTTGGGGGCATTTGCAGGTTTACTTCCTGTTGATTTCAGGTCACTTTTTGTTGATTTTTGGTCACTTCTGGTGCAATTTACTACATTCCTGGTCACTTCCACTACATTTTGGATTACTTCCTGTTCATTTTGGGCCATTTATGGGTAACTTGCTGTTAATTTCAGGTCACTTTCTGTTGCTTTTGGGTCATTTTCATGATGATTTCTGGGTCACTTCCAGTTCATTGGTCACTTCCTGTTGATTTTGGGGCATTTGCAGGTCACTTCCTGTTGATTTGGGTTCACTATCTGTTGATTTTTGGTCACTTCAGAGTACATTTTGTTGTATTCTTGGTCACATCCTGTCCATTTTGGATCATTTCCTTTTGATTTTGTTGCATTTCAGGTCACTTTCTGTTGATTTTAGGTCATTTTAATGATGATTTAGGGGTATTTCCAGGTCACTTCCAGTTCATTGGTCGTGTCCTGCTGATTTTGGGGCATTTGCAGGTTACTTCCTGTTGATTTCAGGTCACTTTTTGTTGATTTTTGGTCACTTTTGGTACGATTTACTACATTCCTGGTCACTTCCACTACATTTTGGATTACTTCCTGTTGATTTTGGGCCGTTTATGGGTCACTTGCTGGTAATTTCAGGTCACTTTCTGTTGATTTTGGGTCACTTTCATGATGATTTTGAGTTATTTCTGGGTCACTTCCAGTTCATGGGTCACCTCCTGTTGATTTTGGGGCATTTGCAGGTCACTTCCTGTTGATTTTGGGTCACTTTTTGTTGATTTTAGGTCACTTCTGGTACGTTTTGTTACATTCCTGGTCACTTCCTGTACATTTAAAATTATTTCAAGCTGACTTTTTGGCTATTTTTTGGGTCACTACCTGTTAATTGGTACCTTCCTGTTTATTTTGAGGCATTTCCAGGTCACTTTTTTGGTATTTCTGGGTCACTTCCAGTTCATTGGTCAATTCTTGATGATTTAGGGGTATTTCCCGGTCACTTCCAGTTCATTGGTCTCGTCCTGCTGATTTTGGGGCATTTGCAGGTTACTTCCTGTTGATTTCAGGTCACTTTTTGTTGATTTTTGGTCACTTCTGGTGCGATTTACTACATTCCTGGTCCCTTCCACTACATTTTGGATTACTTCCTGTTGATTTTGGGGCATTTACAGGTCACTTCCTGTTGATTTTGGGTCACTATCTGTTGATTTTTGGTCACTTCAGAGTACATTTTGTTGTAATCTTGGTCACATCTTGTACATTTTGGATCATTTCCTGTTGATTTTGGGGCATTTCAGGTCACTTCCTGTTGATTTCAGGTCACTTTATGTAATTTTGCGTCACTTGCGGTATATTTTGCTGCATCCCTGGTCACTTTCTGTACATTCTGGATCATCTCTGCGAATGTTCAGTCCCTGCTACCCTCCCAGTTCAAATGGATCAGTGCTAAAGTAATTGAATGCCTCTTTCTGCGCACGTTCCGCTAGCGTTTGAACGCGAGCTAACCTGCTCGCTCATGCTGTTGATCCCATCCGGACCCAGCAGGTTGACCGCCTGCTTGACCAGGTCGGTGCGCCCGCAGCTGAGCATATGGAAGCCCAAATTCTGCAGGAACTTGGCTTCGGTGGAGGCGGCGTCAAGCTTCCTCGATGCGCTAAAGCAATCGTCCGCCCTGAGAAAGAAAAATGCAAATATTTTAACACAATGCCTTGCCGACACGTGGACTTAGTCTTGAAAGGTGGAAAAGTGCTACATAAGTATAAAACCATTTACCATTCACCAGGTAAAAAGTCCGGCCGAAATATCGGGCCGATATATCGGGCAGATATATGGACTTTTTTTTTTTAGTTGGCTTTCGGCTGATATATATCTGATATGTTCACTGTTTGGGTGATTCATATAAAGGTTGACCGATATTTCACATTTGCTTGGCCGATATATCGGGCCGATACTGAATACTGAGACTGAAATTCTGCTTTTTATGTCAGTGTATAATTGTATTTAACACTGTTTTGTTTTGGTGTATTGCCGTCTATACACGTTACGTAAAGTTACATCATATTACGATTTTAATCTTGAATTACGACGACTTTCTTGTAATATGGTGAAATTAATCTTTCAATGTTACGTTTATGCTCTGATAATATTACAATTTTATCGGATCGGGCATATATCGCCGTCAATTGCACTGAAACAACAATTGAAACTGAATGAGATTAATCTATCGGATCATTTTGTGATTAATCGATGATTTTGATTTAGATAGATTTTGATAATCCGTTGGCTAATTTCACATTTAATCTAATTTTGCAATTAATCTAGGATCTCCCACATTGCCAATGGGCGTCCATCACAGTCAATGGCGCTGAAACATAATTATTGGCGGTGGATGAGTTCACGATAGATTCATTTTGAGAATAATCTAATTTGAAATTAATCTATGATTTTTTTTACATTGCCAGTCCAACCAGATTGGGTGTCTATTGATGTCATTTTAACTCAAACATGATTATCTACAGTAAATGGGTTCATGATAGATTAAACTGTCAGATCATTATGAGATTAATCTAATTTCGCAATTAATCTACAATTGTTTACGTTGACAGTCCAACCAGATTGGGCATAAATTGACGTCATTGCGACTCAAACATGATGATCGAGAGTAAATAGGTTTATAATAGATTAATCTATCGAATCATTTTGAGAGTGATCTAATTTAGCAATTTATCTATTTTTTTACATTGCCAGTCCAGCTAGATTGGCCGTCTATTGACATCGTTGCAACTCAAACATGATGATCGAGAGTAAATGGGTTCATGATAGATTAATCTATCGAATAATTTCAGATTAATCTAATTTCGCAATTAATCTATGATTTTTTTTACATTGCCAGTCAAAATAGACTGGGTGTCTACTGGCGTCATTGCAACTCAATCATGATGACTGAGAGTAAATGGGTTTATGATGGAATAATCTGTTGAATCATTTTTCGAATAATAAGATTAATCTGTTAGCTAATTACACGATTGGCCTGATTTTGCAATTAATCTATGAATTCTAATGTTTCCAGCTCGAACTGATTGGGCGTCTATCGACATCCTTGCCACTCAAACATGATGATCAGCAGTGAATGGGTTCATGTTATATAATTTTTACATCGTCAGTCCAACCGGATAGGGCGTCTATTGACGTCATTGCAACTCAAACATGATGATCGGGAGTAAATGAGTTCATGATAAAACAATATGTCAATAATATTGAGATTAATCTAATTTTGCAATTAAACTATGATTTCTTATGTTGCTGGTCCAAAAAGATTGGGCTTCTATCGCCGTCAATGGCACTGAAACAATCATTGGAAATTAAATGAGATTAATCTATCGAATAATTTTGTGATTAATCGACGACTTTGATAGATTAATCTGTTGGCTGGTTTCATAATTAATCTAATTTTGCAATTAATCTATGAAATCCAACGTCGCCAGTGGGCGTCTATCACCGTCAATGGCACTGAAGCATAATTATGAATGAAATCCTTGCCACTCAAACATGATGATCTGTAGTGAATGGGTTCATGTTGGATTAAATGGTTGAATCATTTTGAGATGAATCTAATTTCTCAATCTATTATTTTTTTTACATTGCCAGTCCAACCAGTTTGGGCTTCTATTTTTTTTTTTTTTTTTTTTTTTTTTTTTTTTTTTTTAAACCTGTCCTGTTCAGCTGTTTGACACAGAGAATGGAAGTCTAAGTGCCCAGATTCTGAACAGTTTTAATGTTTCACATTGAGAGTCTGACATACTCCCATTGTGATCATTCAAAATACCTTTTTATTATGACAAAGCAGCGAACAGGAAGGGATTATGGGGGGACAGAAGAAAAGAAATACAAGAGAAGAAGGAAAAGAAACACATACACAAACAACAACTAGATATACATTGAACATCTAAACTAGTTACTAATATGCTGGTGCTATCGTCAGCGAGATGTATTTCCGGTTTACACCATGTGGGGGCCTATTGGCCAGTGAAAGAGGAGAATGGGGGTGGGGGTGTCTATAAGCTAAGTGATTGAAAGGGGTAGAGTGTACACAAATCAGTTCTGTGATCTAGAACCCAGTAATCGTGTGAATCTCTTACGAGTAAGCCCGTTGGCGACCAACCCTACGCCGCCGCATCGCCAATCCCGGCACCGGGACCCCCGACCCGAGAATGCCCTACCACATCCAGCAGCACGCAGGCCCCACCGGGCGCGCGACAGCCACGCAGACGGGCGGAGAAGCCGCGCGGGCGCCAACCCAGGGCCACAGCCCCCACCCAGCCAGCCCGGGGAGGGAGGGAGGGCGGGCGCGGGGGCGGGGGGCCATGCGCAGCCCATCCCTCCTCCCGCAGCCCAGCAAAGGAGCCATCGTCCCCCCCCCGGGACCCAGGGTGATCCCCCGGGCCACCCGCGCACCCATCAACCGGCCTTCAGGGATGGCAGGAGGGGACGCACCACCAACCCCACGCCTACACCCACCCCCGCCCGCCCACCCGGGCCACGAGCCACAGCCCCCCAACCGGCACGGCACGCCACGGGACCCCCAGCGGCCCACCAAGCCCCAGGCAAGGCAGGGTCCCCCGCCGGTGCAGGCGACACCCCGCTGATACACCGGCGCCCAGTCAGCGACCCGCGACGGAGCGCAGGGCGGATGCCCAGCCAGAGAAGAGAGGGGAAGGCGGAGGCAGGAGAACGCCCAGGAACTGCCACGGGGCGATGCAAGATCGGGGACCCGACCCCCCAACCTACTCCCGCGGCCGGCAGCCGAGGCAGAGGGGAGGCCACACCCCAGGAGCCACGCCATATAAAAAAGTGTGGGACCCACCTACCACCCTATTACTGTGGCTGCCAGGTTCCCGACTGGCAGCCATCACCCAGCTGTTTGGGCTTCTATTGACGTCATTGCAACTCAAACATGACGATTGGCAGTAAATGGGTCCATAATAGATTAATCTATAGAATCATTTTGAGATTAATCTAATTGTGCAATTAATGTACAATTTTTTACGTTGCCTGTCCAACCAGATTGGGCGTCCATTGCCATCACTGCAACTCAAACATGATGATTGGCAGTAAATGTGTCCATAATAGATTAATCTAACTGTGCAATTAATCTGTGCTGATTTTTTACGTTGCCAGTCAAAACAGACTGGGCGTTTATTGATGTCATTGCAACTCAAACATGACAATTGGCAGTAAACGGGTTCATAATAGATTGATCTATCGTTTTGAGATTAATTTAATTTGGCAATTAATCTATGATTTTTTTACGTTTCCAGTCCAACCAGACTGGGAGTCTATTGACATCATTGCAACTCAGACATAATGATCAAAAGTAAATGAATCCATGATAGATTAATCTGTCCAATCATTTTGAGATTAATCTAATTTCGCAATTAATGTACGATTTTTTTACATTGCCAGTCCAGCAAGTCTGGACATCTATTGACGTCATTTTAACTCAAACATGATGATCGAGAGTAAATGGGTTCATGATAGATTAATCTGTCGAATCATTTTGAGAATAATTTAATTTCGCAATTAGTCTACTATGTTTTTATTTAGCCAGTCCAACCATATTGGGCGTCTATTGACGTCATTGCCACACAAACATGACGATTGGCAGTAAATGGGTTCATGATCGATTAATCTATCGAACCATTTTGAGATTAATCTAATTTTGCAATTAATCTATGATTTTTTATTTTCCCAGTCCAACCAGGTTGACTGTCTATTTATTTTAACTCAAAGACGATGATCGACAGTAAATGGGTTCATGATAGATTTATCTGTCGACTCATTTTGAGATTATAGATTAATTGGAAAATTAAGATTATTTTTTTGCGTTGCCAGTCCAGCCAGATTGGGCGTCTATTGACGTCATTGCAACTCAAACAAGACGATCGGCAGTAAATGGGTTCCTTATGGATTAATATGTCGAATCATTTTGAGATGAATCTAATTTCACAATTAATCTATGATTTTTTTACGTAGCCAGGGTATCTATTTACGTAATTGCAACTCAAACATGACGATTGGCAGTGAATGGGTTCATGATAGATTAATCTATCGAATCATTTCGAGAATAATCTAATTTTGCAATTAATCTATGTTTTTATTTAGCCAGTCCAACCATATTGGGTGTCGATTGACGTCATTGCCACACAAACATGACGATTGGCAGTAAATGGGTTCATGATAGATTAATCTATCGAACCATTTTGAGATTAATCTAATTTTGCAATTAATCTATGATTTTTTTATTTTGCCAGTCCAACCAGCTTAACTGTCTATTTATTTTAACTCGATGGTGATCGACAGTAAATGGGTTCATGATAGATTAATCTGTCGACTCATTTTGAGATTATAGATTAATTGGAAAATTAAGATTAATTTTTTACTTTGCCAGTCCAGCCAGATTGGGCTTCCACTGACGTCATTGCAACTCAAACAAGATGATTGGCAGTAAATGGGCTCTTTATGGATTAATATGTCGAATCATTTTGAGATTAATCTAATTTCGCAATTAATCTATGATTTTTTTACGTTGCCAGTCTAACAGGACTGGGTATCTATTTACGTCATTGCAACTCAAACATGACGATCGGCAGTGAATAGGTTCTATCGAATCATTTTGCTATGAACTGATGAATTTGATTGCATTTGAGCCAATGAGTACCGATATAGCTGATAGCTAATTCACCGCTAGAATACAAAAGACACAAGATACGAAACTCGACTTAATGCCATTTTCTTTCATCGGCGAACCTCTCGAATTTTTGAACTTACCGGATCTGGCGGGGCTCGCAGTCCACTCCGGGTAGCAGCAGTCTGGCGGCCTGGCGAACATCGTCGCTGTCCACCGAGAAGCTTCGTCTGTGCTCCGTGTGGACGACGGACACGCGCAACCACTCCATCAGAGGCGGCAGTACCATGAACGGCCTGCGGGGGGAGACGGAGACACGTCAGGTGGCTGACAATTTGCATTTTGTTATCTGGGAGAGATGGTGTTTGAGTAAAGGGTGACCCCTGCGAAAAAAAAAAAATCTCATGATATGGAGTTGTGCTGATGTGAGAAAATGGTTTTATAGAGTATAGCTTGTGCTGACAGAAAGTATGTTTTATCCACTCGCCGGATGAAAAGAGCTTTCATCAGTTGTTCATGATTTGGCACTTTTCAGCAAAGTCAAAGCAGGAGGAAAAATTGGATTTACTTAACTTGGGAGTCATCTATTTGGACATTTTCTGTTCCGATTCAACTCGTTCACAGCCGTAGATGGCGTTAGAGGTCCAATCCTTTTGAAGAGGGAGGGGTTTTCTGGGTCACTTCTTGTTCATTGGTCACTTCCTGTTCTTTTTGGGTCACTTCTGGTACATTTTGCTACATTCCTGGTCACTTCCTGTACATTTAGGATCATTTCATGTTGATTTTTAGGTATTCCTGTGTTAATTACTGTTCATTGGTCACTTCCTGTTGATTTCGGGGCAGTTCCTGGTCACTTCCAGTTGATTTCAGGTCACTTCCTGTTCATTTTGGGCCACTTCTTGTACATTTTGCTGCATTCCTGATCACTTCCTGAACATTTTGGATCATTTCATGTTGATTTTTTCAGGTATTTCTGGGTTACTTCCTGTTGATTTTGGGGCATTTTCAGGTCACTTCCTGTTGATTTCAAGTCACTTTCTGTTGATTTCGGGGCAGTTCCAGGTCACTTCCTGTTGATTTCAAGTCACTTCTTGTACATTTTGCTGCATTCCTGATCACTTCCTGTACATTTTGGATCATTTCATGTTGATTTTTTCAGGTACTTCTGGGTTACTTCCTGTTAATTGGTCACTTCCTGTTGATTTTGGGGCAATTTCAGGTCACTTCCTGTTGATTTCAAGTCACTTTCTGTTGATTTCGGGGCAGTTCCAGGTCACTTCCTGTTGATTTCAAGTGACTTCCAGTTGATTTCGGGTCACTTCCTGTTCATTTTGGGCCACTTCTTGTACATTTTGCTGCATTCCTGATCACTTCCTGTACATTTTGGATCATTTCATGTTGATTTTTTTCAGGTATTTCTGGGTTACTTCCTGTTAATTGGTCACTTCCTGTTGATTTCGGGGCATTTCCAGGTAACTTCCTTTTGATTTGCGGTCACTTTTTGTTGATTTGGGTCACTTCTGGTACGTTTTGCTACATTCCTGTCCTGTCTTGTGGATCATTTCATGTTGATTTATGGGAATTTCTAGGCCACTACCAGTTAATTGGTCACTTTCTGTTTATTTTGGGGCTTTTTCAGGTCACTTCCTGTTGATTTCAAGTCATTTTCTGTTGATTTTGGGTCACTTCTGGTACATTTTGCCGCATTCCTGGTCACTTCCTGTACATTTTGAATCATTTCATGTTGATTTTTCCAGGTGTTTCTGGGTCACCTCCAGTTCATTGGTCACTTCCTGTTGATTTTGGACCATTTCCAGGGGTCACTTCCTGTTGATTTTGGGGCATTTTCAGGTCACTTCCTGTTGATTTCGGGGCATTTCCAGGTCACTTCCTGTTGATTTTGCGTCACTTATGGTACATTTTGCCGCATTCCTGGTCATTTCCTGTGCATTTTGAATAATTTCATGTTGATTTTTCCCAGGTATTTCTGGGTTACTTCCTGTTCATAGGTCACTTCCTGTTGGTTTAGGGGCATTTCCAGGTAACTTCCTTTTGATTTAAGGTCACATTTTGTTGACTTGTGTCAATTCTGTTACATTTTGCCCCACTCCTGCCCTGTCTTGTGGATCATTTCATGTTGATTTTGGGGAATTTCTAGGCCACTACCAGTTAATTGGTCACTTCCTGTTGATTTTGGGGCGTTTTCAGGTCACTTTCTGTTGATTTCAAGTCACTTTCTGGTGATTTTGGGTCACTTCTGGTACATTTTGCCGCATACCTGGTCACTTCCTGTACATTTTGAATCATTTCGTGTTCATTTTTCCAGGTATTTCTGGGTCACTTCCAGTTCATTGGTCACTTCCTGTTGATTTTGGACCATTTCCAGGTCACTTCCTGTTGATTTTGGGGCATTTTCAGGTCACTTCCTGTTGATTTCAAGTCACTTTCTGTTGATTTTGGGTCACTTCTGGTACATTTTGCCGCATTCCTGGTCACTTCCTGTACATTTTGGATCATTTTGTGTTGATTTTTCCAGGTATTTCTGGGTGACTTCCAGTTCATTGGTCACTTCCTGTTGATTTTGGACCATTTCCAGGTCACTTTCTGTTGATTTTGGGTCACTTCTGCTACATTTTGCCGCATTCCTGGTCACTTCCTGTACAATTTGGACAATTTTATGTTGATTTTTCTGGTATTTCTGGGTTACCTGCTGTTAATCGGTCATCTCCTGTTGATTTTGGAGCATTTCCAAGTAACTTCCTGTTGACTTCAAGTCACTTTCTGCTTATTTTTGGTCACATACTGTGGATTTTGGGTCACCTGTGGTATGTTTTGCTATATTTCTGATCACTTCCTGTACATTTAGGATAATTTCATGTTGATTTTGGGGTATTTATGGGTCACTACCAGTTCATTGGTCACTTCCTGTTGATTTTGGGGCATTTTCAGGTCACTTCCTGTTAATTTTGGGTCACTTCTGGTATGTTTTGCTACATTCCTGGTCACTTCCTGTACATTTTGGATCATTTCATGTTGATTTTTAGGTATTTCTGGGTCACTTCCAGTTCATTTGTTACGTCCTGTTGATTTCAGGTCACTTTCAATTGATTTTGAGTCACTTCTAGCAAATTTGTCTACATCCCTAGATCATTGCATGTTGATTTTAGGGCATTTCTGGTTCACTACTAGTTCACTGATCATTCCTTGTTAATTTTGGGGCATTTCCAGGTCATTTCCTGTTGATTTTGGGTCACTTCTGGCACTTTTTGCTACATTCCTGGTTATTTCTTGTACATTTTGGATCATTTCATGTTGAATTTTTGGTATTTCTGGGTTATTTCGAGTTCATTGGTCACTTCCTGATGATTTAAAAAAAAACAAAAAACACTTGTTTATATGCTGTAATTCCTTTTTTATTTTTTGGACAGCATTGTTTGTTTTTAATGGATTGGACGTTTATCGCCATCAATGGCAGTGAAACATGATTATCACGATAGATTAATCTATCGAATCATTTTGTGATTAATCATTAGATTGTGTTTGATCAATGGCAGTTTAATGAGAGATAACACATGATCAATAGCTATTCACGCTACAATACTAAAGATACAACTACTGGTGCACGATAATTATTGGTCCGATAATAGGAATTATGACGTCATCCCGATAAATCCAATAACATTTATAATAGGATCTATAATATGTACTGTTGTGGACTAGTATGGGAAATCAGTTGACCATTTGCGGGGCATTGCTCCCACCTGCTGGTCAGAATAATTCACTGCATCTATTTTTTGTTCAGTAGTTTGGTTCAATCACTTACATATTGCGGTGTCTAGCGGTAGCATTGACAGTCGTGAATGCCTTCTGTTACGTTTCCGCCTCGGAAATATATGTAAGTATTTTATGTTTACTATAACATATGGATGTGCAATATATGTTTACTTCTGTGGTGAAGGGTCATATGTAAAGAACTTCAGTTGTGTTATAGAATCCAGCCAATGCTTTAGTAGCTCAAGCTAGTGTGCTATGCTATACATATAATAGTTGTGTATATAAGTGTATTGTGGAGTTTGTTGTATATTGAGTATTGAATATGTGTATTTTTCTGTTGTACTTTCACAATATTAAGACCAATGTATTCCTATAAAAGGAGGAAAAGACCAAGCCTTGTGGTTTATGGAAGTCCATTCATTCTTAGCTGGCTGTCGGGCAGTGCAGAAGTGAAACGCACTGTTTTGTTCATGTCATTATTAGGGATCGGAATCAAAATCCGATACCAATTCCGAACCGGTTCCTAGTGTTTCGAGGCCTCGACATCACAATGAAAAAGCCTTAACGATCCCTTTAACGAGTCCTAAAGACGCATATTGCGTCGTGACTGTCTCGTTGTCCAGACGCATCAAACTAGCATGGCGCCAAGAACCGCCCGCTCCAAAGTTTGGCTACACTTCACCAGGAAAGAGGGTGAAAATGAAAATTTACGATGGTTTAGCACGAGCATTGCAGCCGTAATCATAACGATGACAGCACGTAGGTTCAAACGCTCGAAAGTGTGTCTTCACTTCACGAGGAAAAATGACAACAAAACAACTTGCAGTCATTCCAAGGTGGAGATAACTGCATCGGGAGGGAATAGACTGCACTGTCCTCACCGAGACAGCTATACACTAGTTAAACTCCGAAATGACGATACAGAAGACGTTGGTATAATTTGCTGACTTTATTCAACCATCACTTGAAGAGTGAAACTAACAATAGAAATGAAACAAATCAATTTCGTCCCCAATAACATACAGGTTTGGGTCAACGTAAATTAGCGATGATTAGCTGCTAATTCAGTAATAACAAAACGGTAAGCATGCGTTCGCTAGCATTAGCACATCGTTCATACCACGACACAACTGGATTTAAGAGTCCGATCGCGAGTGGATACACACAACAACAACACAAAAGATGATACATACAGGCGTTGCCTCTGTAGATATTTTACAAGCACTGACAAAGAACGTTGGCTCGTAGCAGTGTTTCCCTCTCTCACTAACTCGCTTGGATGCGCGCTCTTCTTCACGTGAGCGCGTTCTTCTTGAAGCGCAAGGGCGCCCCCACTTGAGCGTGAAAGCACCATAGAAACTAAAAGGCATGCATTTCAATATACTGGTAAATAATACACTTTAACAGTGGTCCCCAAACTACGGCCCGCGGGCCGGATACGGCCCACCCCGACATTTTGTCCGGCCCCCTGAACAATACCAGAGAGCATTTTGAATTTTTTTTTTTTTTCTCAATAGTGTTATGTATTTTCTGGCCTTTTTGTGAAAATAACTCAGAGAGGGTTATTTGGTTATAATCTATTTGATTAATAGTGTTATTATTAATTATTATTATTATATTATATTATTATTTTCATGTTATTTACTTTTGTTCTGTGAAGTATCCAGAATGGGTTATTTGATTGTGGCTTTCTGAAAAAGAATTTTTTACATTTAGGCGCTCCTGCAATCGTCACACTTTTTCTGTTACAAACTGACCCCGGCCCCTCATCAGAGAAGGGAAAAGTTATTTGGCCCTCACTGGAAAAAGTTGGGGGACGCCTGCAAGTTTAACACATATTGCCAATGGCAGACCAAAGACCTATATGCCAATATATACCAATATTTTTTATTTCTATTAGAAAAATGTTTTAGTAAAATGTTACACATTCTTGTGCATTTGCCACTTATTGCCACAGTTAGCAATGAGGCTTTGGGCCTCTTTTGACCTCGTTGTGAGTTTGCACGGTTGTGACTTCTGATTAAACAAACTCGATGCCAATCAAAATGTTTGTTCTTCTTTTCACCCAAATAAGAATCGATAAGAGAATCGATAAAGAATCGAATCGTTAAGCAATATCGATAATGGAATCGGAATCGTAAAAATCCTATTAATTCCCAGCCCTAGTCATTATGAAAAATCTATGTTGAATCCACCACTATTTTTTTTATTTTTTTTATTTTTTTAACCCCCAGGTGTTCAAAAACTCAGGTTATACATTTAAAAAAATGATATATTCATTATCGGTTATCGATATCGGTATCGGCTTTGAGGAGCAGGAAGTTATCGGTATCGGTTTCAAAAAATGGATATCGTGCACCCCTAGATACAACATAAAAATCATATTAATCACAACTTTTCTGTCCCTCCAAATTCTTTTTAATTATACGCCCGGAAAATACTCTAATCCTAATCACAGCAACATGCAGTATTGTAGTCATACGCTTGCATCACAGAAATCCTCCAACAGAAGCCAAACAAACAGATGGAGTGCATCTTCATCACATGCCAGCATACTGTGTTGTAAGGTGTACTTGTTAGCAGTCCTGCTGAGACAGATGCAGGAAATGACAACCATATGTTTGAACCCGACCCCAGTGTTTACACAGTGAAGCCTGAGGAGTGGCTTCCTATTCAAATACCAGTGCAAAGGACACCTGATTTGACTTTGTGGATTAAAAGTGAAAATAAAATCGTTTGACTGAAACTTGATTTTTAAGGGTGGGAAGCTCTGGGTCCTTCACGATACGATAAGATGATCCAAAATGTACAGGAAGTGACCAGGAATGCAGCAAAAAGTACCAGAAGTGACCCAAAATCAACAGAAAGTGACTAGAAATGTCATGGTGGGATGTGTCATTTCCTGTTTTATTTTGAAGGCTTCACCCTCCTTGTGTCTGTGTACTTGCCCTTCCTCACGTCACCAATTATTTCCACCTCTTCCCCATTACCTCTTGTGTATATATTGTCTGCGTCTCCCTTGTCTTATGCCAAAGCGTTTTCCAACCCATGTCACTCACGTCAATCTTGTTTCTTAATTTTCACAGTCGTCTGGGTTTTTTTCCTCCATTTGAAGCGCTTTATGTTGGATTTTTTTACTCCCGTTACCACATGCAAGCGGAAGAATCTCAGTTTTTGCCTGAACTCCGTAGCTAAGTCCGCCTCATCATCTCGGCCTGACAATGAAGTGATCAGAAATGCAGGGAAAAAAATCAACGGGAAGTGACCAATGAACTGAAAAAGACCCATAAATACCCCAAAATCATGAGGAAATAATCAATGAACAAGTAGAGACCCAGAAATACTCCAAAATCAACATGAAATGATGTAAAATATACAGGAAGTGACCAGAAATGTAGCAAAATATAACTGACGTGCATGGCCAGGCAAAAAATGCCATATGCAAAAAACAAAAACTCCCATATACATAAAGCCATTTTTCCATAATACAAAAAGCTGTCATACGCCAAAAGCCATTTTGCCATATACTAAAAAAACTGTTATATGCCAGAAACAATGCCATATGCCAAAAAACTACCATATGCCAAAAGCCATTTTGCTATGTAGAAAAAAAATGCCAAAAGCCATTTTTCCATATACCAAAAAACTGCCACATGCCAAAAGCCACTTTGCTATATGCAAAAACAATGACATATGCTGAAAAAGTTCCACACGCCTAGAGCAGTTTGGCCGTATGCCAAACGAAATTTTCCATTTAACCAAAAAACTGCCATATGCCAAAAGACATTTTGCTATGTACCAAAAAAAAAAACTGTCATATGCCAAAAACAATACCATATGCCAAAAGACATTTTCCATATGCCAAAAAACGGCCATATGCCAAGAGACATTTTGTCATATACCAAAAAAGAACGCCATATGCCAAAAACAACACCATATGCCAAAAGCCATTTTCCCATATACAAAAAAAAAAATGCCAAAAGCCATTTTGCCATGTGGGAAAAAAATGCCAAAAGCAATTTTTCCATATTCCAAAAGCTGGCATATGCCAAAAGCCATTTTGCTATCTGCAAAAACAATGCCATAAGCCGAAAAAATGCCACACGCCTAAAGTGGTTTGGCAATATGCCCAAAAAATGCCATATGACAAAAGACATTTTCCATATATAAAAAAAACGCCATATGCCAAAAGCCATTTTGCCATATACAAAAAAACTGCTACATGCCAAAAACAATGCCAAAAGCCATTTTTTTCATATCTCAAAAAAACTGCCAAATGCCAAAAGCCATTTTGTCTTGGCTATACCAAAAAACTGCCATATGCCAAAAACAATGCCATGTGCTTAATCCATTTTCCCATATCCCCCCAAAAAACTGCCATATGGCAAAAAACAATGCCATATGTTAAAAGCCATTTTTCCATATCCCAAAAAACTGCCATATGCCAAAAGACATTTTGCCATATACAAAAAAATACTGCCATGTGCCAACAACTGCCATATGCCAAGTCATTTTTCCATATCTCCAAAAACTGCCATATGCTGAAAGCCATTTTTTCATATCACAAAAAAACTGTCATGTGCCAAAAGCCATTTTTGTCATATTCCAAAAAACTGCCATATGCCAAAAAACATTTTGCTATATACCCCCCAAAAAACTGCCATTGCCAAAAACAATGCCATTTGCCAAAAAACTACCATATGCCAAAACCTTTGCCATATACCAAAAAATGCTATATGTAAAAAAAAAAAAAAAACTGCCATAAGCCAAAAGTCATTTTTTTATATACCAAAAACTGCCACATGCCAAAAGCCATTTTGCTATATGCAAAACACTGCCATATGGTGAAAAAAATGCCACACGCCTATAGCAGTTTGGTAATATGCCCCCCCCCCCAAAATGCCAAAAATGCCATAAGACAAAAGACATTTTCCATATCCCCAAAAACTGCCATATGCCAGAAACAATGCCATATGCCCAAAAACTACTACGGTATATGCCAAAAGCCATTTGCCATGTACAAAAAAAATGCCAAAAGCTATTTTGCTATATGCAAAAACAATGTCATATGCTGAAAAAATGCCATACGCATAAAGCAGTTTGGCCATAAGCCAAAAGAAATCTTGCCATGTACAAAAAAAACTACCATATGCCAAAAACAATGCCATATGCCAAAAACCATTTTTCCATATCCCAAAAAACTGCCATATGCCAAAAGACATTTTGCCATATACCAAAAAACTGCCACATGCCAAAAGCCATTTTCCCCATATACAAAAAAACAACAACCTGCCATATGCCAAAAGCCATTTTGCTATATGCAAAAACAATGCCATATGCAGAAAAAAAAATGCCACACGCTTATAGCAGTTTGGCAATATTCCCAAAAAATGCCATAAGACAAAAGACATTTTCCATATCCCCAAAAACTGCCATATGCCAGAAACAATGCCATATGCTCTAAAATGACCGTATGCCAAAAGCCATTTACCATGTACAAAAAAATGCCAAAAGCCATTTTGCTATATGCAAAAACAATGTCATATGCTGAAAAAATGCAATTTGCATAAAGCAGTTTGGCCAATACCACTTTTTGTTCTTTTGGTTCCTTTTTTGTAAACAGTGACAGTCACATTTTAAAAACGAGATATCAATTCTTGCCGGGAGCATATCCATAATCTTTTGGGATACAAAGTATCTCAATATATTTCTATTTTGATATATTATGGCACTCATACGGTACAGTATCGGCATTGGCGGATACCACACTGCCAGTTATTTGAATCTGTATCGAGAGCAAAAACAAAAACTGCATCGGTGAAACACTACCGAGTATACACTTGACAGTATGCATAGCTTACTGTATGCTGCAAATGATGTGTTTTTACCGCAGTCCTACGACTGAATAGATGTATGCATGATGTTCCATCTGACCTTCGCTGATGTACCGACGACATGTTTTGCATGCAAATATCCACACTGGCAAGAAAATAAACTGTCACTAAACATTTGATAAACATTAAAAAGCAAGTCCCTCCAGCTAAGATGAATGACATTCATTTGTTATTCTAAACAGGGAAATTATCTTTGGAAAGCACATGTTTAATGTGGCCTGAACAAGAAGAGCAGAATATCAGATGTACTATGGGTACATCACAAAACCAGCACACACACACACAAAAAAACCTACATAATTTCTAGCTCATTAGCTGCCACTGAAAGCGCTAGATGTCCAATCCATTTTGAGTGGGAGAGAATTACAAGTGCATTACAAGTACGTGTACTTGCACTTCAGGTACATATACTTGCACTACAAGTACATATACTTGCACTGCAAGTATGTGTACTTGCACTGTAAGTATGTGTACTTGTGTGTACTTGCACTATATGTACGTGTCCTGCGTGTACTTGCACTACAAGTACGTGTACTGCGTGTACTTGCACTACAAGTACGTGTACTTGTGTGTACTTGCACTACAAGTACGTGTACTTGTGTGTACTTGCACTACAAGTAGGTGTACTTGCACTACAAGTAGGTGTACTTGCACTACAAGTAGGTGTACTTGCACTACAAGTATGTGTACTTGTGTGTACTTACACTGTAAGTACGTGTACTTGCACTACAGGTACATACATTGCACTACAAGTAAATATACTTCCACTACAAGTACACGTACTTGTGTGTACTTGCACTACAAGTACGTGTACTTGCACTACAAGTACATGTACTTGTGTGTACTTACACTGTAAGTACGTGTACTTGCACTACAGGTACATACATTGGACTACAAGTAAATATACTTTAACTATAAGTATGTGTACTTGTGTGTACGTGCACTACAAGTACATGTCCTTACATGTATGTCCATTACAAGTACGTGTACTTGCACTACAGGTACATATACTTGCACAACAGGTACATATACTTGCACTGCAAGTACGTGTACTTGTACTGTAAGTACGTGTACTTGTGTGTACTTGCACTACAAGTATGTGTACTTGCACTGTAAGTACGTGTACTTGCACTACAGGTACATACATTGCACTACAAGTAAATATACTTCCACTACAAGTACACGTACTTGTGTGTACTTGCACTTCAAGTACGTGTACTTGCACTACAAGTACATGTACTTGTGTGTACTTACACTGTAAGTACGTGTACTTGCACTACAGGTACATACATTGGACTACAAGTAAATATACTTCAACTATGTATGTGTACTTGTGTGTACGTGCACTACAAGTACATGTCCTTACATGTATGTCCATTACAAGTACGTGTACTTGCACTACAGGTACATATACTTGCACAACAGGTACATATACTTGCACTGCAAGTACGTGTACTTGCATTACAAGTATGTGTACTTGTACTGTAAGTACGTGTACTTGTGTGTACTTGCACTACAAGTATGTGTACTTGCACTGTAAGTATGTGTACTTGCTTGTACTTGCACTACAAGTAAGTGTACTTGCCTGTACTTACACTAGAAGTAAATGTACTTGCACTGTAAGAACGTACACTTGGATATACTTGCTCTGCAAGTACATGGACTTGCACTACAAGTACCTGAACTTGCTCCACACGTGCGTGTACTTGCAGTACAAGTACTTACGTGTACCTGTTGTATAAGTACATGTACTTGTGCGTACTTGCACTACAACAGTGGTCTCAAACCGGTCCTCAAAGGGCCGCAGGGGGTACTGGATTTCATTCCAACCAAACGAGACAAATACCTTTTCACCAATCTGGTTTCTTACAAGTGTAATCAGTTGATTGCAATCAGGTGCTGCTTATGTTAGTAGAAACCTCATTGGTTGAACTGTTTGTGCTGGATCTGTTGGAACAAAAACCAGGACCCACTGCGGCCCTTTGTGGAGTCGGTTTGAGACCGCTGCACTACAAGTATGTGAACTTGCACTACAACAGGGGTATCCAACTCCGGTCCTGGAGAGCCCCTATCCAGCTGGTTTTCCATGTCTCCCTCCTCCAGCACACCTGACTCAAATAATCAAAGAATCGTTATCAGGCTCCTGCAGAGTTTGCTGATGAGCTGATCATTTGATTCAGGTGTGTTAATTATAGGAGGGAGACATGGAAAACAAGCTGGATTGGGACTCTGCAGGACCGGAGTTGGATACCC
The DNA here is from genome assembly GCF_030265065.1 of Corythoichthys intestinalis. NCBI lineage: Eukaryota > Metazoa > Chordata > Actinopteri > Syngnathiformes > Syngnathidae > Corythoichthys > Corythoichthys intestinalis. The sequence continues at coordinate 2,617,643 of NC_080399.1, read as the reverse complement.
CTGCACTACAAGTATGCATACCTGTGGTATAAGTGCATGTACTTGTACTACAAGTACATACTAATGTATGCACTCCGTGAATTTTTTTTCTTACAAAAAAAAAAAAGACATAGTTGGCGTACACGCATAACTGAATCGGACAACCACGCGACGCACATTTGCTGATAGCGATAGCGCCCGTGGCGTAGGCTTGCTCACACTCAGCTGTCATCCTTGCATCAGACCAGCCGACACGTTTCCAGTACACTTCTGGAACAACAAATCACTTAAGCTACTATCTACTCCAAATACCAAAAACGGACAACGATACATTTGACCTTCCGGCGTTAACGAGAAGCGTCCCGCGCCCCCTTCGACCTCGACTCTGTGAATATTTGTACACGGACTTGCTGAGAAAGCAGCAATCAAGGGTAAAAACAGGAAAACATTGCCAGCGCCTTACATCATTCTGACACACTGAGATGGCGCGACTGCGGCATCAATCAATAGCGACTGCATCTGCTGCAATGACTGCGTCTTGCGACTCTTTAGGTCAATTTGGAACGCAATCAAGTCTGCATTTTGCCTTTGACGGTGATGGACGTCCAAACGTGTGGCTCTTTTTATCTGCCTGCTGTGAATTGAAATGATTTGATTACTAGTAGATGTCCAATCGTTTGATGTAGGAGGTTGGCAGTGAATGAACAACAGCAAAATTATCTCTGTGACCTTTGACCTTATGACCCCAAAGGGTAATCACCTCTTCTGTTTCATTTTACAAACAAATACTGCAAGTTTGAGAGGGCGGTAATCCCCGTCTTTGGTCTAGAGTTATGGCAAAAAAAATTTGACCTCTGTGACCTTTGACCTTATGACCCCACAGGGTAATCACCTCTTCCGTTTCATATTACAAACAAATCCGGCAAGTTTGAGAAGGCGGTAATCCCTGTCTTTGGTCTAGAGGTATGGCGAAATTTCTTTTTTGACCTCTGTGACCTTTGACCTTATGACCCCAAAGGGTAATCACCTCTTCCGTTTCATATTACAAACAAATCCGGCAAGTTTGAGAAGGCGGTAATACCTGTCTTTGGTCTAGAGTTATGGCGAAATTTCTTTTTTTACCTCTGTGACCTTTGACCTTATGACCCCAAAGGGTAATCACCTCTTCCGTTTCATATTACAAACAAATACTGCAAGCTTGAGAGGGCGGTAATCCCTGTCTTTGGTCTAGAGTTACGACGAAATTTGTTTTTTGACCTCTGTGACCTTGGACCTTATGACCCCAAAGGGTGATCACCTCTTCCGCTTCGTATTACAAATGAATCCTGCAAGCTTGGGAAGACAGTAATCCCCCGTCTTTGGTCTTCAGTTATGGCGAAATTTCTTTTTTGACCTTTGACCTCATCACGCCTCATTGTCATCCTCTCATTCGTTTCACATTGATTTTGGGAGATGCCAAGGTCACATCCATGTTTTGGGGGAATTACAGGTCACTTCCTGTTGATTTTAGGGCATTTACAGGTGACTTCCTGTTGGTTTTGGGGCATTTCAAGGTCAAATCCATGTTTTGGGGTAATTATAGGTCACTTCCTATTCATTTTCAGGCATTCACAGGTCACTTCCTATTTATTAAGGGGCATTTCGGGGTCACTTCTTGTCAATTTTGAGGCATTTAGAGGTCACTTCCTGTTGATTTAGGGGCATGTCAAGGTCACATCCATGTTTTGGGGGTATTGTAGGTCACTTCCTGTCGATTTGGGGGCATGTCAAGGTCATATCCATGTTTTGTGGGTATTGTAGGTCACTTCCTGTTGATTTTCGGGCATGTCAAGGTCACATCCATGTTTTAGGGGTATTGTAGGTCACTTCCTGTTAATTTCGGGGCATTTCAAGGTCAAATCAATGTTTTGGGGTAATTATAGGTCGCTTCCTATTCATTTTCAGGCATTCACAGTCACTTCCTATTTATTTTGGGGCATTTCGGGGTCACTTCCTGTTAATTTTGAGGCATCTACTCGTCACAGCCATGTTTTGGGGGAATTACAGGTCACTTTCTGTTGATATTCGGGCATTTAAAGGTGACTTCCAGGTCACTTCCTGTTAACTTTGGGCCATTTTGGGGTCCTTTCCTGTTGATTTAGGGACATTTACAGGTAACATCCACTATTTGGGGGGAATTACTGGTCAATTCCTGTTGATTTTCGGGCATCTACAGGTCACTTCCTGTTGATGTTAGGGCATTTTTGGCTCACTTTTAATTTGGGGGGCTTTCCTGGGTCACTTCCTGTTGATTCCTTTCCTGACCTCTGTGACCCTTAACCTCAAGACCCGAAAATGTAACTTTCATTATTTATTTGAATTTATCGCTAGTAGTCGTCCAATCCATTTGAAGTGGGCGTGCTGGCAGCAAGTGAACAAATTCCCTCCCACTTTAAACGGATTAGCGCCATCAATGCCAGCCAATGAGTTGACAACATGGCATTTTACTTGATTATACGGTCATGAAAAGAAAAAGTGCTGTCAAAGTAAAGCGGTCATGCCTTGTTGCTATGGCGCCCATAAAACAGAAACTGAACTGTATTTTTTTTTGGGTTTTGTTTTTTGGGCACGACGTGACGTGATAATCAAGCAGATTGTATTCATGCAAGCCATTCCAGACCAAAACACACAAATTCTTTCAAAACCAGCGTGACTACATAATTAGAGAAAACAAATAATGGCCACATTACATGTAATCATACTCAGGTTTACATGTAATAAAACTCAGGTTAAGTCCATGTTTCGATTTTCTGTTGATTTTGGGGCACTTACGGGTCACTTCCTGTTGATTTGGGGTCACTTCCTGTTGGTTCTTGGGCGTTTCGAGGCAACATCCACAATTTCAGGGGATTACTGGTAAATTCATGTTGATTTTGGGTCACTTCCTGTTGATTCTGAGGCATTTTCAGGTCACTTCCTGTTGATTTTGGGGCATGCAAAGGTAACATCCATAATTTCAGGGAATTACAGGTCACTTCCTGTTGATTTTGGGTCACTTCCTGTTGTTTCTGAGGCATTTCTGGGTCACGTCCTGTTGATTTTGGGGCATTTTCAGGTCACTTCCTGTTGATTTTAGGGCATTTCAAGGTAACAGCCACAATTTCAGGAATTTAGTGGTCATTTCCTGTTGATTTTGGGTAACTTCCTGTTTATTTTGGGGGAATTTCTGGGTCACTTCCTGTTGATTTTGGAGCATGCCAAGGTAACATCTATGTTTGGGGGAATTACAGGTCACTTCCTGTTGATTTTGGGTCACTTCCTATTGATTTTAGGGCATGTCGAGGTCACGTCTATGTTTGGGGAAATTACAGGTCACTTCCTGTTGATTTTGGGTCACTTCTTGTTGATTCTGAAGCATTTCTGGGTCACGCCCTGTTGATTTTGGGGCATTTTCAGGTCACTTCCTGTTGATTTTCGGGCATTTCAAGGTAACATCCACAATTTCAGGAATTTAGTGGTCATTTCCTGTTGATTTTGGGTAACTTCCTGTTTATTTGGGGGGATTTTTTGGGTCACTTCCTATTGATTTTAGGGCATGTCAAGGTCACATCTATGTTTGGGGGAATTACAGGTCACTTCCTGTTGATTTTGGGTCACTTCCAGTTGATTCTGAGACATTTCTGGGTCACGTCCTGTGGATTTTGGGGCCTTTTCAGGTCACTTCCCGTTGATTTTGGGTCAGTTCAAGGTAACATCCATAATTTCAGGGAATTACCGGTCATTTCCTGTTAGTTTTGGGTCACTTCCTGTTGATTTCGGGGCACGTCAAAGTCACATATATGTTTTGGGGGAATTACCGGTCACTTTTTGTTGATTTTGGCAGGCATGAAAATGGGTCAGGGGTTAAAAAGGTGAGAAGGGTGTGGAGGAAATATGTTCCAGTACACTGTACACCCCAACAAAATATTGAGCTCTGTTGACCCACACTGTGTTTCAGCAGGGCCGTGCAGAGACCGGTGGATGGGCGGGTGCTCGTAGATCAAAAGGGGCACATGAACAAGTATTTAATACACCTTAAAACAACATAACTCCAATTTTAACCAGCTTTAGATAATAATTGGCTGCGACTGTGACATACTTTAATTGGGAGGGGGCAACAGTGAATAGAAATCAAAACTGTCATCCACACTTTCTGGCTGAGACTCAGTCAGTCTGCCTCTTTTCTTCCTTCAACCTCTGCATAGAAACTTCCTTCCTCAACTTTTTCATCTGAGAATAAACCACATCAGATGGTCACTGAGCCACCAACAGCACAGTTTTCTCAAAACATTATTATCCATACTTAACAACTCTAGTACCTAATGATTAATAAAGCAATGACATAAAATCTTATAGAAAAATAACATTGTAATTGTGTTTATAATTGGATTTAATACCCGACTATCCTTGCAAACCTGTTCTTACCAGGTCTGCTATTCACCCAGCTGATGAGGTATCCACTGCCTTTAGCAGCCTCATCCAACTCCTTTTTTTATCCCTCAATCTCCTTTCCCTACGAGGCATGTCTATGTAATGAAATATAAATATTTAAAAAAACAAATAGACTCCCCGGTGGCTTTTAGTTTTAAAGCTTTCTTAATTTCTTTCTCTCTCAATAACGATGGAGGTAGATTTGTGTTTTTATTATTCAATCAAAAAACAAAGTTACTTCTATCAAAAACAAAGTTGCTTCAATCAAAATACAGTTATACTTTTAATCCCAAAAAAGTCACTTCAATAAAAAAAAAATGTTTTTGATTGCAAAATAAATTTGAGACAAAAAAAGCATTTGAAAACTATTTTTCTTGATTGAAACAAATTTTTCCATTGAAGTAATGTTGTTTTGCGTTTTGGCTAGGACATTTGTGTTTTTAGTATTCAATCAAATAAGTTGCTTCAAACAAAAAAATATATATAAAAAGAAAAACTTTGCACATGTGCCAATCACCGTTTAACAAAGCCTGAGAGGGTTTGAGTAGACTCAGTATGAAGCATTTAATAAAGCCAAGCATTTTCTTACTACTTTATTCTTGTTTAAAAATAATTCGGTGGGGCAGTAACATGTTTAAAACTTATCATAATTCTTAGATTTTGAAGTGCTTGAAAACCATTTATAAATGATACTTTGGTGAAAAAAGTGAAAAAATGTCATATATATGTATCTTTTTTCCAATGTAAAATCTGAATAAATACATTGAACACACACAAAAAAATGGGGGGGGGGGCGCTACTTCGCGGTTTTCACTTATTGCGGCAGGTTCTGGTCCCCATTAACCGCGAAAAACGAGGGATCCCTGTATTTCTGAAAAGCTTTAAGAAGCAAGAGTCATTCCCACCACTCGTCGGGCCGGTGTTGTGCCGACACCGGCCGTCAGCTCAAGTCCCAGCCGAAAATAACGCGTCTAAGGCGGACGACGGGAGCGATGCGATGCGAGGCGACCCCTCAATCCGAGAGCATGCCGCTTAATTTGACTCAACGGTGTGTTTCTTCGTTTATATTACCGCTAAATACACAAGCTTGACGCCAATTTAACGGGAGCTTTTTTTTTTCCATGGGAGATTTGGCTAGCTCTGGCAGTGTTCAACGCAAGCTGCAACGAATGGCAGTAACTTTTTTATATCGCAAAACGTGAAAACGAAAATGAACAAATACAGGCAAGTGTGTATGCTGCGCTCTGGTCTGCCCCGGTGTGGATAAGGCCTGCTTTTTTGCACTCCTTGTTTCACGTAAGGAGTGCGCGCGTTTGGAATAATGGCACGCAGCTTGGGCCGATGATTGGTTCTCGTCAGCGAAGCATCTAGAAGGATTTGCTGACTGTCCGTGTCACTTTTTTAAAGAACCGATCAGTTTACGTACTAAGTTAATCACATGATGATAATAATAATAATAATTAAATAAAACCTCCCGACCCCCCCCCCCCCCAAAAAAGAATTTCTCCTCGGATCTACGCAATTCACGTAGGTCGCCCTTTTTGACTTCAAAACGGCGAATTTCGCCGAAAGGTGAGAGATTTTCATACCTGTTTTGGGGCATTTCTGGGTCGTTTACTGTTGATTTTTGGGCGTTTCAAGGTTACATCCACAAATTCAGGGATTTACTGGTCACTTTCTGTTGATTCTGGGGCATTTCTGGGTCACTTCCTGTTTATTTCGGGCCAAGTCAAAGTCACATCTATGTTTTGGGGGGTTATTACAAGTCACTTCCTGTTGATTTTGGGGCATGTCGGTTTTTTTTGTTTTGTTTTTTTGGAAACGGACTCCTTTTTCAAACGATACATCGATTCTTGGCAGGAGCATACCGATATATAACGATATATCACCATTTCGATATATTGTCACACTACTAATCGCTATGCCGCTGTGATGTTATTGATGGTTTTTTTGCATATGTGTACTTCTTACCTCTCAGTCTGTAACGTCACTTTGGATGGCTCGATGTTGGGGTTCTCCCACTCCATTTGGGGGCAGTGCATGAAGTAACACAGTGTGTAAATGGCCTCGGGGGCCCAGTGGATAACCGTGCTCTTCTGGTGGATAGGGGTTCCGTTATTGTGATTCTTGGTGTACAGCGGTTGAAGGTAATGCATCGCCCGGGATACCATATCACCTGAAAAAAAAAAACAACAAAAACACAGGTGTCTAACTCCAAGAGCGCTGGAAGTCATTCACAGCATGAGTTGCTGAGGAACTTTTTGGGGGTTTCCCATGGTCTTGTAGCCCCTTTCACTTCAAACAGATTGGACGTCCATCGCCGCCAATGGCAGCCAAACATCAGCTCCTTACGAGGAACGCGAATGAGCAATTTTCACCCTGGGTTTTAATAAGAGCTGGAGGTGTAATAACAGACTTTCAATTGAAATATGCAAATACGGCCTTTTGGCAGGAGGGAAAATGGAAAAAATGACAGAGGCAAGTTGAACGCAAGCGAGCCAAATGCCAGCGAACGAGCGTCCCCAAGCGGCTTGCAAATTGGACACCGGTGGAGTATTTCTTTCCAAAATTGATTGCAAACAAATCACACTCAAGTGTTTTATTTCCGCATATCAATGACATTTTTGGGGGGTCTAACGATGACATTACCTGTGACTATTGCTGTATGATATAAAACTTTCCATTGACATTTTACATGTCTGTCATCATGACTATAAATCGACATTTTGACCAACAGACGGCAATTCTACACGCTGTAATAGTACCACTAATGGACCTCGAGATCTCCACTGAAAAGTTAGCCAGTTGTAGGGCTGCAACTAAAGATGTCCCGATCGATATCCCGATCGATCGGGTCCCATCACGTCATTTTCAAAGTATCGGAATCGGCAAAAAAAATATCGGACATGCCTTTTTTTTACTATATATTAGGGCTGCAGCTATCGAATATTTTAGTAATCGATTGAAAATTCTATCGATTAATCGAGTAATCGGATGAAACAAATATATTTTTAGGTGAAGAGCAACTATAAATATACATGAGAAAACAAGACATTTCATCTAATCTTGAACCATTTTCAGTCAATCAATGTCTTTATTTTCAATGTATATTGTTGAAAACAGCCAACAATTGCATCTCAAATGTAACTCGAATAAACAAAGACTAATTCACTGCTTTCACTCAAAAAACCTTTAGATCTTTTTTAAATATATATATATATATATATATATATATATATATATACCTTACCTAAAAATGCTGTTACGCTTTATAACACACATCACTTAAAAGTTAGGATTTTTTCCCACGTGTTTCAATTGAATTTCTATTTGTGTCAAGCCAGTTCTAGTTAAGTTTTAAGTTAGTCTAAACCAGTACTTCTCAAATGGTGGGGGCGCAGAGCGATGCCGGGGGGGCGCGAGTGACCTTGGGGAACATGCTTTTTTTTTTTTTTTTGCCGTACTAGAATACAGTGTACTTGCACATCCACTCCATGGGTGGCAGTGGCGCTCTCATTTTCAAAGTGCGTGCAGTATTTTTGAAGTAAGCAAGAGCACACGGAAGAGACTCATGCAGAGCTGGACTCACGCAGCGACCCACTGTCTTCTTCGGTTCTCACGTGTCCGGCCGAGAAGTGCCGTTTTCGGCTTGGGATCGTCACGACCACCGCCCTCACCTACGGTTCTCCCTCGGCCGCCGAGAATGCGCTTTTTTCGGGCCGTTTGCCTTTGACTTTTAATATAGTGGGAAATGAGGAAAGACCACTGTTTACTGAGTCTAAAAATGATTATAGCGGAGAAGCCAAATCAGTTAAGACGCCACTTAAAGACATTAGACCTCAATCTCATTGATAAGCCGCTTGATTGTTTTTCAGCAAAAACGTGCCGAATATTGCCAATTGTCACAATCGTCCTGCTTTGTCAGTGTTATATCAGTAAACCAGTGAGCACTGTGGTGAATCAGCGAAAATAAAAACTTTCCTTATGTCCAAAGACCTTTTTCCCGCCTTCTATTCAGTTTTGTTTTTTTTCGGTCAAATTTTTTGGCATGTTGTCCTGAAGAGTAAATGTTTCTAATCAATTTGAATTTGTTATTATTTACTGATTTTATTACATTTTATTTTTCAGTATCAAATGGTCAAAAATGTACCTTGAGTGTATTTTTACAGTTTGGATGTGACTTTTTTTTTTTTTTTTTTTTTTTTTTTAACTTCAGGCAAATTGATGCGCGTTAAGTCTTTTCTGTTACAAGCAACACAATGTTAAAAAAGTTATACTTTATTATAAGTTGATCTATGTTACTTTTTTTCTTTAATAGAAAAAAAGGACACAATGTTAGGCAGATGCGTATTTATAATAGTAATTTTATAGACAAACGATACTATTTACAGTGGCGGCAGAGAGTTTGGGAGGGCGCGAAACATTTACGTCTTCCTTGGGGGGGCGTAACAGAAAATAATTGAGAAGCACTGGTCTAAACTGTAAGTCCTGATAGGATTTTGAGTTTTGCAGTGTTAAAAATAAATGTCTTATACAGGCTGTATTGGAGCACATTAGGGACCAGTGCTACTTGGTGTTTTATCCAGCAATGACTACTGAGCTAAAATTGATAGTTAGCATGATTAAGTTTTTATTTTACACCCTCATCACTCCACAATGCTATGTTATGTTAAAGCCTGTATGTAAGACACGTTAGCCACGCATCAACAGTGGTCATAATTAATTGAAACCTAGCCCTCCGCAGGGCTAACGTTACGTGACCTAGTAGCGACAGTAACGTTAATCTTTTTTATTAGCGCTCTACATTAGCGCTTAGCGCTCTACTGCTTTAAGATGGCGGCTGTTTACTAACGCTGCCCAGACGCGGCCGAGTCTGTCATTAAGCATCTAGTTCAACATACATGTGCTCTCTATGAGACTCATCAGACGCTACCTGCTGCCAACGTAGCATCATGCGGGCTAGTATGAGTGACATCAGCGCGTTGTCCCGCATTAAAAGTAGTCCGAGCAAAACGTGATGCTTAGAGCTGTCAAAATAAACGATTACTCGAGGTGAATAAAATTACTCGGATCAGTTTTTAAACTTGAGTTACTCGAGTTGCTCGAGTATTCGTTTCAGCTCTGCTATGTATATATTTTTTAATTAAATCATTTTCTAATTGTATTTTACGTTACAGACAAAATGTCTTACATCCATCCAGAGTCTTTAGTTTTGGCTTCAAGTAGGGCTATCAAATTTATCGCGTAAACGGCGGTAATTAAGTTTTTTAAAATTAATCACGTAAAATATTTAATGCAATTAACGCATGCGCTGCACGACCCACTCACGCATTGTCGCGTTCAATCTATAATGGCGCCGTTTTACCTATAAATAGAGCTAACAGGCAGCGTAAAATGAGTAGTGAGAATTTTGGCAGTCTTTGGAGCCTCTTTTTAATTGGCTAAAGCCTTAAAATCCCTCTCTCAACAATTAGAAATATCGTTGGAAGCAATGTGAGGAAGAACGATAGTGGTTGATCTTTTCCTTAACACCCTATGTTACTTCCCAACGCAGAGAAGATATATCAGTTGGTGCGACTATGCACAGTCATGGTTGCACTTCCCATCATGCATTTGGGCAGAACAGTTAAATGGCTACAGTATCATTTACTGAAAGCTCAACAAATACACTAGATGGCAATATTTAGTCACAATTTACAAAGTCACATTTATCCTTTGAGAATTACAAGTCTTTCTATCCGTGGATCCCTCTCACAGAAAGAATGTTAATAATGTAAATGCCATCTTGAGGATTTATTGTCATAATATACAAATACAGTACTTATATACTGTATGTTGAATATATACTGTATATTCGTCTGAGTTTTATTCATTTTTTTCTTAACGCATTGCTAAAATGTATATGATCGGGAAAAATTATCGGGAATGATTGGAATTGAATCGGGAGCAAAAAAAAAAAAAGCAATCGGATCGGGAAATATCGGGATCGGCAGATACTCAAACTAAAACGATCCGGATCGGATCAGGAGCAAAAAAACATGATCGGAACAAACCTAGTTATAATCATTTGTTTCAGATGTACTGTAAATTATTTTCTGTATAAAAATGAATTTGGTGTTCAAAAAGTCTTTTTTTTTCCAAACTTGAGTCTTGAAACAGAGGGGGTCGTCTTATATTCGGGCCAATACCGTATATGCACACACATACACTTAAATTAGGGCTGTCAAAATGATCGCGTTAACGCGCGGTAATTAATTTTTTGAATTAATCACGTTAAAATATTTGACGCAATTAACGCACATGTCCCGCTCAGACAGTATTCTGCCTTTTGATATGTTTTACAGCAAGGCTTTTTGTGCTGTCTAACAGCGAACTCTTGTGGTCGCTTTGCGACATGGTTTATTGTTTTCTTGCCAGTTCAATATGGCTGCACGACGTCTCGGGCTGACGACTACGTTGTAATGTTGTGCTTATGTGATCCTTGGACAAGATTTGTCCGTAAATATGGTTGTTGTAAAGAATGTACATATTATGTTAGTAAGAAAAATGTTATATTTTTTGTATGAGACGCTTTTTGTTTATGTTTAATGAACCTGTATAGCGTGCTAAGCTAACGTTGTTGCTAATGCAATGCTTGTGTACTTTTTTTTGTAGTTTTACGACGGTCTTAAGAGGACAATGGTTTGAGGCCATTTTATTAATAAATCAGATGAAAAAGGAAGAAGTCTGATTATTAAGGCGTCGTTCACTAGCTGTCTAGCTTTGGAAAAAGTAGACGCTTCGGAGTGAGGACAGCATAGACAGATTTAAATGACAGTAGAGTGAAATGCCCACTACAGTCCTTATGTACCATATGTTGAATGTATATATCCATCTTGTGTCTTATCTTTCCATTCCAGCAATTTATTTTACAGAATATATATATAATTCACAGAAAAATATGGCATGTTTTATAGATGGTTTCAATTGCGATTAATTGCGATTAATTACGATTAATTAATTTTTAAGCTGTAATTAACTCGATTAAAAATTTTAATCGTTTGACAGCCCTAATTTAAATATGTTAAAAATGACTCAAGTCGGACTCAGATTTAAAATAAATATATATTAAAGGCTATTTAATTAAGTAATTTTGATTAATTGCATTTTAATTGCACAGCAACATTTGTCCCAAACATTAAAAAAAAAAATTTTTTTTTTAAATTGAAAGGCTTTTAGTGGTTGAATTGATTAAAACAAGTATGCTAAACATTGTCAGCGCACTTGTGACCCGAAGCAGTCACTGCAAACAGAATGTAATCATTTCCTCATGATTGTTTATATAATGATGGCATTGTGAGTGGGCAAACTTGAGTTATCTTTTGCTTTTTTTTATTTTATCATCTGCGCCTCAGAAGAATTCTTTTTAATGACAGAGCGACTCCCGATGATTCATTTCGGCTAAATATGCACATTGGCACGCACGAGCAAGGGTTATTAGTGACAGATTTACTAATGCAGAGGGACAATATTTGGGCATCGCTGAACGCTGCCATCGTCAGATCTGCGCAGAGTCGGCCAACACAAAAGTGAAGTGATTGAAGAAAGACTTGAAATTCCAGGAAATCATTTGCTTGGATGCTTCGCAAAGCAACAGGAAATGACCCGGAAATGCCCACAAAAATGAACAGGAAGTGAATATGAATGGGACGTGACCAAGAAACGCCCTAAATTTAACAAGAAATAATCAAAAATGTACATAAATCGACCCCAGAATGCCTATGAATGTAGAGGAAGTGACCCAAAATCAACAGGAAGTAACCCGGAAATGCCCCCCAAATCAACAGGAAGTGACCATTTATGGGATGTGACCCAGAAATGCCCTAAAATCAATAGGAAATTATCTCAAATGTACATGAATCGACCCCATAATGCCTATAAATGAACAGGATGTGACCCTGATATCAACAGATAGTGTCCTGATATCAATAGGACATGTCCCCAAAGTATCTCCAAATCAACAGGAAGCAACCTGATATGACCAGGACATGTCCCAGAAATGTCCCCAAACCACCAGGAAGTGACTTGATGATTAGGACTGTAGGAATTTAGTCCTCCCAGCCCAAACCGCACGGGGAGGCCGGCAACAGAACGGAAATGTGCTCCGCCGCTCGACGCCCCCGAAGAGCCAGGCCAGGAGGAAGCTAAACTCCGCGCGTTCCTGTGTTAACCCTTTGCACACTGACTCCATGTTTCAAAAGCTTGAAGAACACTCGCCGAAAACAGGTTGACAATTTATTCGTCGACAATGGTCAAAAACAAGGCAAAAACAGACGACGGAGGGACAATTCTGGATCCAAAACAAGGCTACATGTTTCCGAGCAGAAGAAAATCTGTCTTATCTCAGTGTACAGTCTTTTTGAAGTCTTTGCTGATGCGGGTCTTGTCGAAGGCGTTTCTGGGCGTTGCTTTTGTGCCACCCCCGCTGTGGCCGGTTTTGGGCGGCTTAGGTCCGTGCGCGGATTGGGACGCCCGCTATCAACTTTGCTGTCCGGGCTGGTTGTGCTTGTTTTAGGACAAAGCGCTTTGTCCTTGGAGTTTGCTGGGAGAGCAGATTTGCCAGAGTTGGTACGTCACTCCTGTGATAAGACGGCATTGTGTATCTCTTCTATTTCCTCTCATTAAACTATGGTGTTCTATTTATTTTATATTAGTAGCGTAGTCCTACCGTAAATATGAAAATGATACTATTTCCTGATTAATTATATTACGTGTGTTAGAGTAATGCAAACACTTAGACGGTGTCGTATGTATGTGTTAGACTATATATGTGTTAGACTAATGCAGACAATTATATGGTGTGTGCGATGACGATATCGTTTCCCCTTCAGGACATATCACCGTAATGTCCGCAAATCAACAGGAAGTGACCTGATGAAACAGGAAGTGTTGTTGAAATGTCACCAAATCAACAGGAAATCCCCTGATATCAATGGGACATGTCCCCCAAAATGTCCCCAAATCAAGAGGAAGTGACTTGATGATTAGGACATATCACCGAAATGTCCCCCAATCAACAGGAAGTGACCTGATGAATTAGGAAGTGTTGTTGAAATGGCCCCTAATCAACAGGATGTGTCCTTATGTCAATAGGAAATGTCCCCAAATCAACAAGAAGTGTCCTAATGTCAATAGGACATGTCCCCAAATCAACAGCAAGTGACCTGATATCAATAGGACATCTCCCCAAATCAACAGCAAATGATTTGATATAAATAGGACATGTCCCCAAATCAACAGGAAGTGACCTGATATCAATAGGACATGTCCCCAAAATATCCCCAAATCAACAGGAAGTGACCAGATATGACCATGAAATGTCCCAGAAATGTCCCCAAACCAACGGGAAGTGACCTGATATCAACATGACGTGTCTCCAAAATGTCCCCAAATCAACAGGAAGTGACCTGATATCAATGGGACATGTCCCCAAAATGTCCCCAAATCAACAGGAAGTGATATGAAATCAATAGGACATGTCCCCAAATCAACAGCAAATGATTTGATATAAATAGGACATGTCCCCCAAATATCCCCAAATCAACAGGAAGTGACCTGATATGACCATGAAATGTCCCAGAAATGTCCCCAAACCAACGGAAAGTGACCTGATATCAACATGAAGTGTCTCCAAAATGTCCCCAAATCAACAAGAAGTGTCCTCATGTCAATAGGACATGTCCCCAAATCAACAAGAAGTGTCCTTATGTCAATACGACATGTCTCCAAATCATAAGGAAATGATTTGATATCGATAGGACATGTCCCCAAATCAACAGCAAATGATATGATGTAAATAGAACATGTCCCCAAATCAACAGGAAGTGACCTGATATCAATAGGACATGTCCCCAAAATATCCCCAAATCAACAGGAAGTGACCTGATATGACCATGAAATGTCCGGGAAATGTCCTCAACCCAAAGGGATGTGAACTGATATCAACATGAAGTGTCTCCAAAATGTCCCCAAATCAACAGGAAATGACCTGATATCAATGGGACATGTCCCCAAAATGTCCCCAAATCAACAAGAAGTGTCCTTATGTCAATACGACATGTCCCCAAATCAACAGGAAGTGATTTGATATCAATAGGACACGTCCCCAAATCAACAGCAAATGATTGAGTTTGACATAAATAGCACATGTCCCCAAATCAACAGGAAGTCACCTGATATGACCATGAAATGTCCCAGAAATGTCCCCAAACCAACAGAAAGTGACCTGATATCAACAGGAAGTGTCCCCCAAGTGTCCTTATGTCAATAGGACATGTCCCCAAATCAACAGGAAGTGATATGATATCAATAGGAAATGTCCCCAAAATGTCCCCAAATCAACAAGAAGTGTCCTTATGTCAATAGGACATGTCCCCAAATAAGCAGCAAATGATTTGATATAGATAGGACATGTCCCAAATCAACAGGAAGTGACCTGATATCAATAGGACATGGTCCCAAAATATCCCCAAATCAACAGGAAGTGACCTGATATGACCATGAAATTTCCCAGAAATGTCCCCAAACCAACGGGATGTGACCTGATATCAACATGAAGTGTCTCCAAAATGTCCCCAAATCAACAGAAAGTCACCTGAAATGACCATGAAATGTCCCAGAAATGTCCCCAAACCAACGGGATGTGACCTGATATCAACATGAAGTGTGTCCAAAATGTCCCCAAATCAACAGGAAGTCACCTGATATGACCATGAAATGTCCCAGAAATGTCCCCAAACCAACTGAAAGTGACCTGATATCAACAGGAAAAATCCCCAAAATGTCCCCAAATCAACAAGAAGTGTCCTTATGTCAATATGACATGTCCCCAAATCAACAGGAAGTGATTTGATATCAATAGGACATGTCCCCAAATCAATAGCAAATGATTTGATTTGATATAAATAGGACATGTCCCCAAATCAACAGGAAGTCACCTGATATGACCATGAAATGTCCCAGAAATGTCCGCAAACCAATAGAAAGTGACCTGATATCAACAGGAGGTGTCCCCCAAATGTCCCCAAATGGACAGGAAATCACCTGATATCAATGGGACATGTCCCCAAATCAACAGCAAATGATTTGATTTGATATAAATAGGACATGTCCCCAAATCGACAGGAAGTCACCTGATATGACCATGAAATGTCCCAGAAATGTCCCCAAACCAACAGAAAGTGACCTGATATCAACAGGAAGTGTCCCCAAAATGTCCCCAAATCAACAAGAAGTGTCCTTATGTCAATACGACATGTCCCCAAAATGTCTCCAAATCAACAGGAAGTGACCTGATATAAGCGACCTGATATTGAACAATGCCCCAAATCGGCAAGTAGTGACCTCAAATTGTCCCCGGAATGTCCACTAATCAACCTGGGCGGGGCTAAGATCTGTATCTACCACAGCAAAGCCCCATAGCAATTTCCCCAGAAATTGCAGTTTCTAGTTATTACTGTGACATCACAAACAGAACTGATGATCATGTCTCGCTTTCTAATGCTACGCTAGCTAGCTAGCACATGTTGACAAATTTGTTTTCCAAATGTAAAGTGCATTATAAATAAAATGTATGATTATTATTATGATTTGACCTCATCTGTTTGGAAATGTTTTAGAGGGCGGGGCCAAGACAGCTGAGAAAGGAACACTCATCAGGATATAATTTTACAACTAAACATTTTGCGTCACTTTTTTTTTTGCGTCCAAAATATGGTCAGTTATCATTTTAAATTCACTTGCAGTATTTCTTAGCCAGCCGTCAGACTTTAAAAAAAACAGATTTTTATCATTCGGAATATGTTATCGAGCTGTTTGGAAGAGCTCGTCTCGAGCCGTCGCTCATCAATTTCAGCGTCTGACATCGCCGAGCGGCTCCACTCGAGGTGTTAGCTAATTGGCTGACTCAAGGGCACCTTGACACGGCGCCATCACTCACTGAGTTCGGATATGCTGCCCACTCGGGTGGCCAGTAAGCACTGCTCGACGGAGCGCACTTCCGACTGGCTGTAGGCGTTGCCCTCGCCGTTCTTTCCCGCTCGCTGGTGAACCGTCAGACCCTCGGGAAGGCTCAGCACACCTGGAAGACAAGAGGAGTGAAGGGTAAGTCGTTGGTTCAATAAAAAATGAAAGACAAAAGTGGCCAGAGGCATGTTTAGGGATGTCCCGATCCAGGTTTTTGCACTTCCGATCCGATACTGATATTGTTTTGCACTTCCGATCCGATACCTATACTGGCTGATACCGATACCGGCCTATCTGAGCATGTATGAAAGTTTCAAGTTATTTAGCCTCCTTACTTAGTTGTCAGACTCATGTTGAAAAGGGTTTTAGTACTCTTGATAACAACTAGCCAGCTGGATTAGGTGAGTTTGAATACCACACAATGGTTGGTAACAAGACAATGACCTGTTTATTCAGTGTAGGGCTGCAGCTATCGAATATTTTAGTTGTCGATTAATCGATGGACTAGTTAGTTCGAATAATCAAGTAATCGGATAAGGATCATGAAAAATTAAAACACCTGAGCTGACCCTCAAACGGTATAATTTTTTTTTTATTTTAAATGAGGGTTTATGTACAACAAAAGAACAATTGGCTAACTTACATAGAAAAGTCTGCTAGCTTAAATGCTATACAATGCTAAAGTTTTTTTTCTTTTTTACAATGCTCTTAACAAATGGTTCAGACACATATTCCCACAAAAAAAAAAAAAAAAAAACGACTAAACATACCTATAAACTAAATTATGAATGCATTAAAAAACATTAGCTCAAACAAAAACTTAGCTTACGTTGCTCTTAACAGGGAGCAGTTTTGATTCAGCCATGTGAAAAGAGGCAGACCAGATGGCAGTGCCTCCGCCCTAATCAATGAAACTAAATGCAAACACTTTCAAAATAAACCATTACAATGCCACTTTAATTAAACGAATACTCGAAGCAACAAAATTAAATTCAAATATTTTTTTCTAATCGAATACTCGAGTTAATCGATTCATCGTTGCAGCACTAATTCAGTGATAAACACAAATATTATAAACAACTAGAGATGTCCCAATCGATCGGCGTCCCGATCGATCGGGTCCGATCACGTCATTTTCAAGGTATCAGAATCGGCAAAAAAATATCGGCCATGCCTTTTTTTTTAATATAAATATAGCTTTTAATTAAATTGTTTACTAATTGTATTTAACGTTACAGACAAAATATGTTACACTCATCTAGAGTCTTTAGTTTAGGCTTAAGGTAGGGTTATCAAATTTATCCCGACAACGGCGGTAATTAATTTTTTAAAAATGTATCACGTTAAATTTTTAACGCAATTAATGCGTGCGCTGCACGACCCACTTGCGCATTGTCGCGTTCAATCCGTAATGGCGCCGTTTTACCTATATAGAGGGATAAAAGGCAGCGTAAAATGAGTAGAGTGAATTTTGGCAGCCTTTGGAGCCTTTTTTTAATTGGCTAAAGTCTTACAATCCCTCTCCCTACGATTAGAAATATCATGGGAAGCATGTTATTTCACAACGCAGAGAAGATATATCAATTGGTAGCGCTACGCACAGTCATGGTTCCATTTCCCATCATGCATTTGGGTTGAATGGCTGCAGTATCATTTACTGAAAGCTCAACAAATACACTAGATGGCAATATTTAGTCACAATATACAAAGTCACAAGTCTTTCTATCCGTGGATCCCTCTCACAGAAAGAATGTTAATAATGTAAATGCCATCTTGAGGATTTATTGTCATAATAAACAAATACAGTCCTTATGTACTGTATGTTGAATGTATATATTCGTCCGAGTTTTATTCATTTTTTTCTTAATGCATTGCCAAAATGTATATGATTGGGAAAAATTATCGGGAATGATTGGAATTGAATCAGGAGCAAAAAAAAGCAATCGGATCGGGAAATATCAGGATCGGCAGATACTCAAACTAAAACGATCGGGATCGGATCGGAAGCAAAAAAAACATGATTGGAACAACCCTAAATATAATATAATATTATAATAAATAATAATAACACCAGTGGCGCCTCCAGAAATTTTTCATAAGGGTGGCCAGATGGGGCCACTTAAAATCTTGGGGTGGCACACCAAAACTAAAAGCCATAATTTCAGGTATTCAATAACCCTCTATGGGTTCTTCACAGAAAATGCCAGGAAATAAATAACACTGTTAAAAAAATTAATTAATTAATTTTAAAAAAAATTCTGTTCAGGAGGCCAGACCAAATGTGGAGGCGGGCCATATCCGGCCTGCAGGCCGTAGTTTGGGGACCCCTGTTGTAAACTGGCTTAAAAAAGCAAAACACACAAACAACCTCAGTGGAAAATAAAGTATTAACTCAGGATCAGTTCTCTGCTCTTGAACAACTGTACCAAGGCTTTAAAAAAATCAGTGCAAATAATACTATTTTAAACCAAAAATGGCATCAACTCCCCAATCTTCTCCACACTTTGTTGCTCCATCTCCATGTATTCTACACACTACCTTCAGCTGTTTGCCCTGGAAGCAGTCCAAGCATGATGGGGGGAATTTTTTTTCATTTCAAGATGCTCAGGTGACAGCTTACATTTTTACCGATTAACTTTAAAGTTACATTGCAGTTACATAATGTAGGAGATGCCACGGAGGTAAATTGGGAGACGGTAATGCCAGTGTGCTGAAGGTGTGCCCTAAAATGCGGACCGGATTTTATGAAAACCAAGGCAAAAACTGGAATGGATTATATAAATCGGTGCGCTGGAAAACCCGGACCGGATTTTCAAAAAAACGTGGTCGGGAGTCTGGATCGGAATTTTTCCGTGTCGGACGATCCGATACCGACGCGCCTTTTTTTGCGCATATCGGCAGTCGATCTGATCCAGATATCGGATCGGGACAACCCTAGTCTCATTAGCTGCTATTGACGAAGCGAGATGTCCCATCTGTTGACTGAGAAAATAAATCCTTCTTAAAATTGCCTCAAAATTAAGACGAGAATACCCCAAATGTACAGTAAGTGACCCGGGAATGCAACTAAATAATCATAAAGTGATACAAAATTGACAGGAAACTATCTAGAAATTCAACAAAAACAACAGGAAATGACCAGCAAACAAGAAGTGACCTGGAAATTAATAAAACTAATAGGAAGTGACAAAACTTTACCAAAATGTACAGGAAGTCACCTAGGAATGCCCCAAAATAATCAGACAGAGACCTAAAATCACCCGGAAAGTACCTGGAAATTCACTCAAAATAACAGGAAATGACCTAAATATACTGGAAAAGGATCCAAAATATAAAAGAAGTGATGTGGGAATGACCCCAAAACAGCTGGAAGTGACCCGTGACCTTAAATCAACAGGAAACTGTCTACAAATGCCCCCCCAAAAACAGAAAGTGACCTGGAAATTCCCGAAAACTAATAGGAAATGACAAAGATTTACAAATATGTACCTGAAGTGACTCGGGAATGCCCCAAAATAATTAGAAAAAGACCTAAAATCAATAAGAATGTACCTGGGAATTCCCTGAAAATAACAGGAAGTGACCTGGAAATTCCCTTAAACTATAACAAAAATGTGAAGTGACCCAGAAATGCACTAAAATCAACAAGAAATAATCCAAAGTGTAAAGAAATTTACCTTAAAATGTCGATAAACGTACAGGAAGTGACTAAAAATCAAAAGGAAGTGACCCAAAAATGGCACAAAATCAATGGGAAGTGACCCATTAACGCCTTTAATTCAACACAAAATGATCCCAAAATCAATGGGAAGTGACCCAAAAATGCCACAAAATAAACAAGAAGTGACCATAAATGGGAAGTGACCCAGAAACACCTTAATATCAACAGAAAATGATCCAAAATGTACAGAAGTCTACCCCGAAATGCCTATAAACGTACAGAAGGTGACCCAAAATCAACAGGAAGTAACCCAAAAATGTCACAAAATCAAAGGACATATTTTTTATTTTATTTTTTTAATTTGATTTTTATTTTATCGGGCGGTTTCAAACCCCCACGGGCAGTCTCATACCCCCCAAATGTCCCCATATGAACAGGAAGTGTCCTGATAGCAATAGGACATGTCCCCGAAATGTCCTCAAATCAACAGGGAGTGTACTGATATGACCGGGACATGTCCCCAAAATGTTCCAGAATCAACAGGAATTGATCCGATATCAATTGGACATGTCCCCAAATCAACAGGAAGTGACCTGATATCAATAGGACATATTCTTAAATCAACAGGAAGTGACCTGATATCACCTGGACATGTCCCTGAAATGTCCCCAAATCAACTAGAAGTGACCTGTTGTGACAAGCACCTGTCCCAGAAATGTCCCCAAACCAACGGGAAGTGACCTGATATCAACAGATGGTGTCCTGATATCAATGGGACATGTCCCTAAAATGTTCCCAAATACACAGGAATTGATCCGATATCAATAGGAAATATTCTTAAATCAACAGAAAGTGACCTGATATCACCTGGACATGTCCCTGAAATGTCCCCAAATCAACTAGAAGTGACCTGTTGTGACAAGCACCTGTCCCAGAAATGTCCCCAAACCAACGGGAAGTGACCTGATATCAACAGATGGTGTCCTGATATCAATAGGACATGCCCCCCCCCAAATGTCCCCAAATCAGCAGGACATGACTTTTTATCAATAGGACATGTCCCTAAAATGTCCCCAAATCAACGGGAAATTACCTGATATCAATACGACATGTCCCCAAAATGTTCCCAAATCAACAGGAGTTGATCCGATATCAATTGGACATGTCCCCGAATCAACAGGAAGTGACCTGATATCAATAGGACATATTCTTAAATCAACAGGAAGTGACCTGATATCACCTGGACATGTCCCTGAAATGTCCCCAAATCAATTGGAAGTGACCCGTTGTGACCAGCACCTGTCCCAGAAATGTCCCCAAACCAACGGGAAGCGACCTGATATCAACAGATGGTGTCCTGATATCAATAGGACACGTCCTCAAAATATCTCCAAATCAACGGGGAGCAACCTGATATAACCTGGACATGTCCCTGAAATGTCCCCAAATCAACTAGAAGTGACCTGTTGTAACCAGCACGTGTCCCAGAAATGTCCCCAAACCAACGGGAAGTGACCTGTTATCAACAGATGGTGTCCTGATATCAATAGGACATGCCCTCCCAAATGTCCCCAAATCAACAGGAAGTGATTTATCAATAGGACATGTCCCTAAAATGTCCCCAAATCAACGGGAAATTACCTGATATCAATAGGACATGTCCCCAAAATGTTCCCAAATCAACAGGAATTGATCCGATATCAATTGGACATGTCCCCAAATCAACAGGAAGTGACCTGATATCAATAGGACATATTCTTAAATCAACAGGAAGTGACCTGAGATCACCTGGACATGTCCCTGAAATGTCCCCAAATCAACTAGAAGTGATCTGATATCAATAGGACATATTCTTAAATCAACAGGAAGTGACCTGATATGACCTGGACATGTCCCTGAAATGTCCCCATATCAACTAGAAGTGACCTGTTGTGGCCAGCACCTGTCCCAGAAATGTCCCCAAACCAACGGGAAGTGACCTGATATCAATAGATGGTGTCCTGATATCAATAGGACATGTCCTCAAAATATCTCCAAATCAACGGGGAGCAACCTGATATGACCAGGACATGTCCCAGAAATGTCCCCAAACCAACAGGAAGTGACTTGATATCAATAGGACATGTCCTCAAATTAAGTGACCCATAGTTGACATATAGCTACCTGGAAATGACCCAAAAAAACGCTGGACTTCCTAAAACTAGTAGGATATGATCAAACGTTACCAAAATGTACAGGAAGTGAACCGGGAATGCCCCAAAATAATTGGAAAAAGACTTAAAATCAATAAGAATGTCAATGGGAATTCCTTGAAAATAACAGGAAGTGACCTGGAAATTCCCTTAAACTATAAGAAATTAGCCAAATTTATAGGATGTGATGCGGGAATGCCCCAAAATAATCAGGAAGTGGCACAAACTCAGCGCGAAGCTAGCTAGAAATGCCCCAAAAACAACAGGAAGTGACCAGTAAACAGGAAGTAACATGGAAATTCCTTAACAAACAAATAGGAAATGACCAAAATGTACCTTAATGTACAGAAAGTGACCCATGAATGCCCCCAAAACAACAGAAAGTGACCTGAAAATTCCCTAAAACTGACAGGAAATGACTAAAATGTACAGGAAGTGACACAAAATCTAAAAGAAGTGAACTGGGAATGCCGTCAAATCATCAAAGTGACCAAAAATCAACATTAAGCTAACTAAAAATATCCCAAAATCAACAGGAAGTGTTCCACAAATACTCTAAAATCAATAGGGAATAACCAAAATGTCCAGGAAGTGACCCGGGAATGCCACAAAATAATCAGAAAAAGACCAAATCACTTCCTGAAATTCTGGCTATTTCCTATTTGTTTTAGGGAATTTCCAAGCCACTTCCTGTTAGTGTCAGGGAACTTCCCGGTATCTTCCTGTTGATTTTGGGTCTTTTTCGAATTATTTTGGGGCATTCCCGGATCACTTCCTGTACATTTTTGTAAAATTTGGTCATGTCCAACTTGTTTTAGTGACCCAAAACATAAAAAAAGTGACCTGGGAATGACGCTAAATCATGAAAGTGACCAGAAATCAACAATGCTAACTACAAATGCCCCAAAATCAACAGGAAGTGTCCCAGAAATGCCCTACAACCACAGCAAATAACCAAAATGAACAGGAAGTGACCCGGGAATGCCCCAAAATAATCAGAAAAAGACCGAGTCACTTCCTAAAATTCTGGCTATTTCCTATTTGTTTTAGGGAATTTCCAAGCCACTTCCTGTTAGTGTCAGGGAACTTCCCGGTATCTTCCTGTTGATTTTCGGTCTTTTTCGAATTATTTTGGGGCATTCCCGGATCACTTCCTGTACATTTTTGTAAAATTTGGTCATGTCCAACTTGTTTTAGTGACCCAAAACATAAAAAAAGTGACCTGGGAATGACGCTAAATCATGAAAGTGACCAGAAATCAACAATGCTAACTACAAATGCCCCAAAATCAACAGGAAGTGTCCCAGAAATGCCCTACAACCACAGCAAATAACCAAAATGAACAGGAAGTGACCCGGGAATGCCCCAAAATAATCAGAAAAAGACCGAGTCACTTCCTAAAATTCTGGCTATTTCCTATTTGTTTTAGGGAATTTCCAAGCCACTTCCTGTTAGTGTCAGGGAACTTCCCGGTATCTTCCTGTTGATTTTCGGTCTTTTTCGAATTATTTTGGGGCATTCCCGGATCACTTCCTGTACATTTTTGTAAAATTTGGTCATGTCCAACTTGTTTTAGTGACCCAAAACATAAAAAAAGTGACCTGGGAATGACGCTAAATCATGAAAGTGACCAGAAATCAACAATGCTAACTACAAATGCCCCAAAATCAACAGGAAGTGTCCCAGAAATGCCCTAAAACCACAGAAAATGAACAGGAAGTGACCCAATTTCAACAGAAATTGATCCAAAATGAACTCATTGACTGTCATTGACAACTACAGACTTTTAATTAATCAAAAATGGGAGGCCTAGCAGTGTCTTTAAGCGTCATTGACGGCGCTAGACGTCCAATCCATTTTGACTGGGAGTTGAGCAAAGTAGGCACATGACCCGCAGCGTCGTCGGGGAGCAACAGGCAAGACGACATGTTCCCTATTCGCCACGAATTACCGAGGCAAGCTTGACAGGAATGTAATTAGTTTGTTATTGTTTGGCTAGGCTCTCACGCTGGAGGCTTTTTATGTTGTCATCTTTAAGAAATTCAATTGTAAAATCTTTCATGAGCCATAAACGTCACATTAAATGTGACAACGGACAGCCACCATGTCACTCCAGATTTAACGCTGCATGTGTTTTGCTTTCTGATGCTAGCTTTGCATGTAATAGATGTAATGCAAGAGTTTGAGACCCCAAATATGACCATTCCTAAGGGGCACAAAGGGTTTATGCTAAAAACGTACCGTTTGGCCAAAATTTGCCTAAAACATACCCATTCATTTCTAATGGCCCTATTTTCTATTCATTTCAATGGCACAAAAACTTTCACCATTCACTCCTATTGATTTCCAACCCAAGTGGCTCAATGTCAACAGGAAGTTACCCGTAAGAGCCCCCAAATCAGCAGGAAGTGACTGCAAAAATGACCCCGGGTCAATAGGAAGTGACCAAATAGCAACAGGAAATGACACCGAAATGCCCCCAAATGAACAGGAAGAGAAATAACATGAACAGGAAGTTACCTGAAATGCCCCATAATCAACAGGAATTGACGAGCTATCAACAGGAAGTGACCTAAATGACCTCAGATAAACAGGAAGTGACCCGATATAAAGAAGTGACCCCGAAATGCCGCATAAACAACAGAAAGTGACCCCAAAATGACCCCAGATCAATAGGATGTGACCCAATAGCAACAGGAAGTGACACCGAAATGCGCCCAAAATTGACAGGAAGTGACCAATATGAACAAGAAGTTACCCGAAATACCCCATAATCAACAGGAAGTGACGAGATATCAAGAGGAAGTGACCCCTAAAGGACCACAGATCAACAGGAAGTGACCTAATATGAAAAAGAAGTGACCCCGAAATGCCCCATAATCAACAGGAAGTGACGCTGTAGCAACAGGAAGTGACCCCAAAATGACCCCAGAGCAATAGGAAGTACCCAATAGCAACAGGAAGTGACACCGAAATGCCCCATCATCAACAGGAAGTGACCCCAAAATGACCCCAGATCAATAGGAAGTGATCCAATAGCAACAGGAAATGACATCGAATTGCGCCCAAAACTGGCAGGAAGTGACCAATATGAACAAGAAGTTACCCGAAATACCCCATAATCAACAGGAAGTGACAGGATATCAACAGGAAGTGACCCCTAAATGACCCCAGATCAACAGGAAGTGACCCAATACGAAAAAGAAGTGACCCCGAAATGTCTCATCATCAACAGGAAGTGAAGCGGTAGCAACAGGAAGTGACCCCAAAATGACCGCAAAACAATAGGAAGTGACCCAATATAAACAGGAAGTGACCCTGAAATGCGCCCAAAATTAACAGGAAGTGACCAAATATGAACAGGAAGGGACACTGAAGTGCCCCATTATCAACAGGAAGTGACAGGATATCAACCGGAAATGACCCCAGATTAATAGTAAGTGACACGAAATGCCCCTATATCAACAGGCAGTGACCCAATATGAACAGGAAGTGAACCCGAAATGCCCCATAATCAACAGGAAGAGATAAAATATCAACAGGAAGTGACCCCGGAAATGACCCTAAATCAATAGGAAGTGACCTGATAACAACAGGAAGTGACAACGAACTCCCCAAATCAACAGGAAGTGACATAATATCAAAAGGAAGTGGCCTTGAAATGCCGTTTCCAGATCACCTCCTGTTGATATCGAATCACTTCCTGTAAATTTGGGTGCATTTCGAGGTCACTTCCTGTTGATTTGACACAAGCTACTTTAAGACAACTGGTTACTGGGATTCAGGGTGTGTTACATCAGTGGTAAATGCTTTAAAACACAGCTATCAAATGTATACAGATACGTTAGTAAGCGGCGGCCATCTTTAAGCAGTGGACCTTTCGTCACTTCCCATTGATTTTGGGGCATTTCTAGGTCAATCCCTATTTATATGGGCGATTTCCAGGTTACTTCCTGTTGTTAACAGGTAACTTCCTGTTAGTTTGGGGGAATTTAGGTCACTTCATGTTAATATTATGTCACTTCCTGTTGGTTTTATGGAATTCCCGGGTCACATCAGGTTGATATCGTGTCAGATTTTGGGGTAATTACTTGTACCTTCCGGTTGATATTGGGTTACTTCCTGTTGAGTTTGGGGCATTTCCAACTCACTTCCTGTTGATTTTGAGTCACTTCCTGTTGATACAAGCTAGCCTAACATAACATTACCCGGATTCAGGATGTGTAATATTAGCGGTAAAAACTTAAAAACACATATATCAAATGTATATAGATACATTAGTAAGCAGCAGCCATATTTAAGCAGTGGACTTCTCTATCAGGCTCTGTTGCAGTTAACCTAAAATGCTTGATTTTCGCCACAAAAATACTTTCAAGTCAGCAAAAAAACTTGGTTGGTTGGATGTTGGAAAAAAAACAATTGGTTTTTAAAAATGCTGTTAACAAAATAAAAATATTTCATATTCCAAGCTCCATTGATTGTAATATTAGGTTTATGGAAGGGTACTGACTCAAAATGGGTGACAAGCGATAACGGCACAATTACAAAACGATTGTTCATGTAGTTTATGAATAAATATGCAAAAATACATGCAAAAGTGGAGTATTTAGCTATTTGGCTCCTTTAGCATTGGCATGATAACCAGTGCAGAAGTGACAGTGAATTGTCCAATGCTCTCAGGCTGGACTGAGGGAAGGTGACTCAGCGGCGCTCGTAATGCACGACAGCTAGCGCCCCCCGAGGGAGTCGTTGATGGAGCGCTTCCATGCTAGCCAGCCGATGTCCGCGCACTCGCGCCACGACAAATGTCAGTGTCTCACGTCCCGATCGTCGCCGTCCGTGAGAGGCGTTAGCGCTAGACGAAGGTCATGTTAACGCAAGATGTTAGCGAGGAGTCACGATCGGGTGGCGTTGCGTAATATTTGTTTCGGGGCAGAGTGACGTGCAATTGACAGCGATAGACGTCCATTTGGACAGCGAGGAGCTGGCGGCGATCGAACATTTGTTATATGGTAGATAGTAAAAGAGGGAAGTTGGCACTTTGGGGAAGGGTTTGTGTTTTTGCAATTTTTACCTGGTTTTGCTCAATTTTGAGTTTTTTTTTTTTTTTTGGTTTAGTTTTCATGTTTTTGCCCATTTTTGGGGAGTAGGTGTTTGGATTGTTTGGCAGTTTTGTTTATTTTGGGGGTTTTGTCGTTTTTTTTGTTTTGTTTTGATTTTCATATTTTTGCCGTTTTGCTAATTTGAGGGGGGTTTGGCAGTTTTTGTGTTTTTAGCTGTTTTTTTGTGGTTTTGTTAATTTTGTGGGTTTTTTTGTGGTTTTTGCTAATGCAAAAATGGGGTAGGATTTTTGTGTTTTGCAGTTTTTTCTTTTTTACTTTTGCAGTGTTTTTGTCAATTTGGGAAGGGGATTGTGTTGTTGCAATTTTTCGTGGCTTCGCTCATTTTTTGGGGGGGTTGCAGGGTTTTTTTTGCGCATTTTTTTATGTTTTTGCTAGTTTTCTTGGAGGGGAGGATTTATGTTTTTTGGCAGTTTTTGTAGTTTTGGCAATTTTGGAGGTTTTGCGGGATTTCTTGTTTTTTTTGTTGTTGTTTTTTTGCGTTTTTGCCAACTTTTGGGGGGGTGAATGTGGTTTTCGTATTTTTTGCAGTTTTTTGTTGGATATGCTCATTGTTGGGGGTAGTTGCGTTGTGTTTTTTGCAGTTTTGTTTTTGCCCATTTTCTGGGGGATAGGAGTTTGTGTTTTTTGCAGTTTGTCGTGTTTTTGCCAATTTTGGGTGGGTGCTATGTTTTTTTTCAGTTATTCATGTTTTTCCAATTTTGGGTGGCAGGGGGGTAGGGTTTATGATTTTTGGCAGTTTTTGTAGTTTTGCCAATTTGGGAGGTTTTACGGGTTTTGTGTTTTTTTTCTTTTGCGGTTTTGCCATTTTTGGAGGGATTGTGGTTTTGGTGTTTTGCATGGATTTGCTCATTTTTTGAGTTGGGGCAGTTTTTTATGTTTTTGCCAGTTTTTTGGCAGGGCGGGTTTTGTGTTTTTTTTTGGTAGTTTTTCACAGTTTTGCCATTTTTTGGGGTGGGCTGTGGTTTTCGTGGATTTGCTCATTTTTTGAGGGGGTTGCGTTTTTTTTTTTTTTTTTTTAGCAGTTTTTCGTGTTTTTGCCCATTTTTGAGGGGCTACGTTTTTTTGTGTTTATTTGTTTTTTCAGTTTTTCTTGATTTTTCCAATTTTGGGGATGGGGTAGGGTTTGAGGCAGTTTTGCCAATTTGGGAGGTTTTACGGGTTTTGTGTTTTTCGCAGGTTTTTTTTGTCAATTTTTGGAGGGGCTGTGGTATTCCCTTTTGTTGTGGATTGATCATTTTTTGGGGTGGAGTTGCAGGTTTTTAGGGGTTAGTTGGTTTTTTTCAGATTCTGTAATTATACAATTTATGGGGTTTAGCAGGTTTTTTGCTTTTTGCAGTTTTCTGTGGTTTTGTCAATTTGGCGAGGGGGATTGTGTTTTTGCAGTTTTTCATGGCTCTGCTCATTTTGGGGGGGTGTTTTTTTTGCAGTTTTTTGTGATTTCGCCAATTTTTGGGGGGGGGGTTCGTGTTTTTTGACGTTTTTCGTGTTTTAGCCAATTTTTGGAGCTAGGTTATTATTATTTTTTTTTTTAGTTTTTCATATTTTTTTCCAATTTTTGGGTTTGTGTAGTTTTATTTTTTATTTAATTGTATTTCATTTATTAAGAGAAAGTAGTGAGAAGGAATGGCTTATGGGGGAGAGACAGCAGAGGAAAAGAACAAACAACAATAAGAAATACATTGAACGCCTACACTACCTATGAATATATAGCTAATTGTATTTCCTGTGGACACCATGTGGGGGGGCCGAAGAGAAAGAGGAAGGGGGTGATTCAAACAGAGATGTGATTAGGCGGGGTTAAGTGTACACAAATCAGCAATGTGAGGTGTAGAACACAATCATATGTGAATTACTTGTACGTGTGGATATGTTGACATCCTATTTTAGGCTGCTTGATCGCTAATCCTGGCACCGACATTCTTTTTACTTCAATGTGTCTAATTGCACCCTGTCAATTTTATTTTTTAAATGGATTAAACATCGAGTGCCTTCAATGGAAGCCAGTCAAACCTCAGGGTCGAGGTTAACTGGAGCGGTAAAGCAGGCACGCCGACCTCCACTCGGCTCCAACACTAATTCTATTTTGGAATAACTCGCCGAGACGTACACACCGACGATCTCCCCTTTTAGCCGCTAACACACAGAGACGCCGAAGTCAGCGCTTGATTTGGCAAATCATAATGAGAGCGCCAAAGGTCAACGACTTTATTAGGACAAGCGGTTTTGGCAGTTTTTCCTTTATTGTGCTTTTTGCAGTTTTGCGTGGTTTTGTCAATTTGGAGAGGGGGTTTTCTTTTTGTAGTTTTTTGTGGCTTTGCAAATTTTTTTGGGGGGGTGCATTTTTGTTTCTTTTTTTGTGCCGTTTTTCACGTTTTTGCCAATTTTGGGTGGTAGGGGTTTATAGGCTTTTATTTGTTACAGTTTTTGTAGTTTTGAAATTTTTCCAGGTTTTGTGGGGGGTTTTTTTGTGAATTTGCACATTTTTGGGGGCATTGTGTTGTTTTTTGCGTTTTTTTAGTTTTGGCCAATTTTGGGGTTTTAGCGGGTTTTGTCAATTTGGGGAGGGAGTTGTGTTTTTTGTTTTTGTTTTTTGTGCTTTGCTCATTTTTGAGGGGGCTGCGTTTTTATTGCAGTTTTTGTGGTTTTGCCTTTTTTTGCAGTTTTTGTGTTTTTTGCAGTATTTCCTGTTTTTGCCCATTTGGGGGGGGGGTAGGACTTTGTGGGGGGGGGGGGGGTTTGCAGTTTTTCACGTTTTGCCCGTTCTTTGGGGGGGTTGTGGTTTTTGTATTTTTTTTCTTGCACTTTTTTGTGATTTTTTTTTTCATTTTTTGGGGGGGGTAGTAGCATTGTGTTTTTTGCAGTTTGTGTTTGCAATTTTTCAGGGGGTAGGGGGTTTGGGTTTTTGCAGTTTTGGCCAATTTTGGGGTTTTAGCGGGTTTTGTGCTTTTTGCAATTTTGTGTGGTTTTGTCAATTTGGGGAGGGAGTTGTGTTTTGTAGTTTTTTGTGGCTTTGCTCATTTTTGGGGGTTGCGATTTTATTGCAATTTTTGTAGTTTTGCCATTTTTTTCGTGTATTTTACAATTTGTCATGGCTTTGCCCATTTTTTGGGGGGGGGTTGTTTTTGTTTTTTTGCAGTTTTTCATGTTTTTGCTGGTTTTGGTTGGTAGGGGTTTGTGTTGTTTTGCAGTTTTGCAAATTTTGCGGGTTTTATGTCTTTTTGCCGTTGTTCACAATTTTGCCCATTATTTGGTGGGGGGGTTGTATTTTTTTTTTGCACTTTTTTTTTTTTTTTTTGCTATTTTTTGGGGGGTGTTGCATTGGTTTTTTTTCAGTTTGTGTTTTTGACATTTTTCGCATTGTGTTTTTTCAGTTTGTGTTTTTGACATTTTTTAGGGGGTAGGGGGTTTGTGTTTTTTGCAGTGTTGTAGTTTTGGCCAATTTGGGGGTTTCAGTGGATTTTGTGCTTTTTGCAGTTTTGTGTTTTTTTTTTTTTTCAATTTGGGGAGGGAGTGTGGGTTTTTTATTTATTAATTTTTTTGCAGTTTTTCACGTTTTTTCCAATTATGGGTGGTAGGGGTTTGTGTTATTTATGCAGTTTTGCAAATTTAGTGTTTATTTGCAGTTGTTCATGGTTTTGCCAATTCTTTGGGGAGGGGGTTGTGGTTAAGGTTTACTTACTCTACTTGAGTATGTCTAATAGCACCCAGTCAGTTTTACTTTTTAAACGGATTAAACATCCGCGCCTTCAATTGAAGCCAATCAAACCTCAGGGCCGTACGTCAATCGAGGTTAACTGGAGCGGTAAAGCAGGCACGCCGACCTCCACTCAGCTCCTACCCTGCTCTTAAAATCTATTTTGGAAGAACTCGCCGAGACTTACGCACCGACGATCTCCCTTTTTAGCCGCTAACACACAGAGACGCCGAAGTCGGCGCTTGATTTGGCAGATCATAACAAGAGCGGCAAAGGTCAACGACTTTATTTGACGCGTTAGGACAAGCGGAAAAGGTGAGGACGGCGTAATCGCGTCGTCACAGTACGGGAACTGGCCTCGAGTCCGCGGTGCCAAGCCAGATGGCCGCCATATGTATCGGAGCGGGTGATTGGAGAGGGAAACGTAGCCAGACAGAAGCTAGGAGGCTAGAAATATTCTTCCTCGGCTGTGTCGTTTGTCGGCGTGAAAAAACACGACATATTTTGGTCTGGACTCTCAGGGGACCGTTTCGGTCTGAGGAAGAAGCCACAAGGCTGTAATGGCTTCATTGTATGTCGGCCACAAGAGCTACCGGGATCCAAGATTGCATGAAAACGACAGCAAGCGCTAATGTGCTACTACAGTCTGAAGGGTTGAGACCAGGTTAAATCTGATCACACTAGGAGAGTGCGCAAGAAAATATCATTTCTGGAGAAACTGCAATAGTAGCTTTGGTGTCATGGTACGTTTGGTTCCACCAAAATTTGCCAAAAGCTTTCCTATTCATGGCCATGTACCTCCATGCCATCAAATCAACAAGAAGTGACCCTAAAATGACCCAAAACCAACAGAAAGAGTCCCTGAATGCACCAAAACCAACAGGAAGTGACCCAGAAATGCCTGAATACTAACAGGAAGTGACTTTTATCAATAGGAAGTGACCCCGTAATGCCCAAAATCAACAGGAAGTGACCCTGAAATGCCTGAAAATCAACAGGAAGTGACCCCGTAATGCCTGAAAATCAATAGGAAGTGACCCGGAAATGCCATGATACCCACAGAAAGTGACTTGTATTAACAGGAAGTTGACCGAAATTCCCCCAAAATTGACAGGAAGTGACCCTGAAATGCCTGAAAATCAACAAAAAGTGACATTTACCAACAGGAAGTGACCCTGTAAAGCCCAAAAATCAACAGGAAGTGACCCTGAAACGCCTGAAAATCAACAGGAATTGACCCTTATCAACAGGAGGTGACCGCGTAATGCCTGAAAATCAATGGGAAGTGACCCAGAAACGCCTGAATACCAACAGGAAGTGACCTTTATCAATAGGAAGTGACCCCATAATGCCCAAAATCAACACAAAGTGACCCTGAAATTCCATGATACCACAGAAAGTGACTTGTATTAACAGGAAGTTGACCGAAATCAACAGGAAGTGACCCTTATCAGCAGGAAGTGACGCCATAATGCCTGAAAATCAATAGGAAGTGACCCTAAAATGCCCCAAAATCAACAAGAAGAGTCCCCGAATGCACCAAAATCAACATGAAGTGACCCAGAAATGCCCTAGAATCAACGGGAAGTGACCCTGTAAATGCCTGATTATCGACAGAGAGTGAACTTCATCAATAGGAAGTGACCCCGTAATGCCAAAAATCAACAGGAAGTGACGCTGAAATGCCATGATACCCACAGGAAGTGACTTGTATTAACAGGAAATTTACCAAAATTCGCCCCAAATTGACAGGAAGTGACCCTGAAATGCCATGATACCTACAGAAAGTGACATGTATTAACAGGAAGTTGACCGAAATTCCCCGAAAATTGACAGGAAGTGACCCTGAAATGCCTGAAAATCAACAAGAAGTGACATTTATCAACAGGTGTTGACCCTGTAAAGCCCCAAAATCAACAGGAAGTGACCCTGAAATGCCTGAAAATCAACAGGAAGTGACCCTTATCAACAGGAAGTAACCCCGTAATGCCTGAAAATCAATAGGAAGTGACCCTGAAATGCCCCAAAACCAACAAGAAGAGTCCCCAAATGCACCAAAATCAACAGGAAGTGACCCAGAAATGCCCCAGAATCAATGGGAAGTGACCCTGAAATGCCTGAATATCGACAGAGAGTGAACTTTATCAATAGGAAGTGACCCCGTAATGCGAAAAATCAACAGGAAGTGACCCTGAAATGCCATGATATAAGTGACTTGAATTAACAGGAAATTTATCGAAATTCCCCCCAAATTGACAGGAAGTGAGCCTGAAATGCCAGAAAATCAACAAGAAGTTACCTTTATCAACAGGAAGTGACCCTGTAAAGCCCAAAAATCAACAGGAAGTGACCCTGTAAAGCCTGAAAATCAACAGGAAGTGACCCTTATTAATAGGAAGTGACCCTGAAATGCCCCAAAACAAATAGGAAGAGTCCCCAAATGCACCCAAATCAACAGGAAGTGCCCCAGAAATTCCATGATATCTACCGGAAGTGACCCTGAAATGCCATGATACCTACAGGAAGTCACTTGTATTAACAGGAAGTTTACCAAAATTCCCCCCAAATTGACAGGAAGTGAGCCTGAAATGCCATAAAATCAACAAGATGTTACCTTTATCAACAGGAAGTGACCCTGTAAAGCCCAAAAATCAACAGGAAGTGACCTTGAAATGCCCCAAAACCAACAGGAAGAGTCCCCAAATGCACCCAAATCAACAGGAAGTGACCCAGAAATCCCATGATATCTGCAGGAAGTGACTTGTATTAACAGGAAGCAACCGAAATTCCCCAAAATCAACAGGAAGTCACAACGAAATGCCCCAAAATGATCAGAAAGTGACCCTGGAATGCCTGAGAATCAAAATGAAGTGACCTAGATCAACAGGAAGTGACCCCTTAATGCCCGAAATTAACAGGAAGTGACCCTGAAATGGCCCAAAACCAACAAGACGTGGCCCTGAAATGTCATGATATCCACAGGAAGTGACCTGTATTAGCAGGAAATGACCAAAATTCCACAAAATCAACAGATAGTCACCCTGATTTGCCAAAAAACCAACAGGAAGTAACCCTGAAATGCCATGATATATACAGGAAGTGACTTGTATTAACAGGAAGTGACCGAGATTCTGCAAAATCAACATGAAGTCACCCTGAAATGCCTGAAAATCAACAGGAAGTGACCTATATCAATAGGAGGTCACCCCAAGATGCCCCAAAATCAACAGATATGACAGAAATTCAGACAAAACCAATAAGAAGTAACCCGGAAATGCCCCAAAATCAACGAGAAGTGACCCTGAAATGCGATGATATCTACAGGAAGTGACGTGTATTGACTGGAAGTGACTGAAATGCCCCAAAATCAACAGGAAGTAACCCTGAAATACCTGAAAATCAACAAGAAGTGACATTTATCAACAGGAGCTCCTCCTGAAATGTCCCAAAATCTGCAGGAAGTGACCCTGATATGCCTGAAAATCAACAAGAAGTGATATTTGTCAACAGAAGGTGACCCCATAAAGCCCAAAATTCAACACGTGTCCCTGAAATGGCATACTATCTACAGGAAGTGACCTTTATCAACAGGAAGTGACCCCGTACTGCCCAAAAATCAACAGGAGGTGACCCTGAAATGCCTGAAAATCAATTGGAAGTCACCTTTATAAACAGGAAGTCACCCCAAAACTCTCTAAAATCAACAGGAAGTGACCCTGAAATGCCTGAAAATCAACAGAAAGTGACCTTTATAAACAGGAAGTGACCCCGAATTTTCCTAAAATCAGCAGGAAGGGACCATGAATTGCCTGAAAACGAACAGGAAGTGACCTAGTAATTCCCAAAAATCAACAGGAAGTGACCCCGTAATGCCCAAAATCAACAGCAAATGACTTAAGTGCCCAAAAAAACAGACGTGACAGAAATGCCACAAAACCAACAGGAAGTGACCCTGAAATGCCTAAAAATCAACAGGAAGTGACCTTTATAAACAGAAAGTGACCCCAAAATTCCCTAAAATCAACAGGAAGTGACCATGAATTGCCTGAAAATTAACGGGAAGTGACCTCTATCAACAGGAAGTGACCCAGTAATGCCCAAAACCAACAGGAAGTGACCTTGAAATGCCTAAAAATCAACAGGAAGTGACCTTTATAAACAGGGAGTGACCCAAAAATTCCCTAAAATCAACAACAAGTGACCATGAATTGCTTGAAAATTAACAGGAAGTGACATTTATCAATAGGAAGTGACCCCGTAATGCCCAAAATTCCATAGGAAGTGACCATGAATTGCCAGAAAATTAACAGGAAGTGACCTTTATCAACAGGAAGTGACCCCGTAAGGCCCAAAAATCAACAGGAGGTGACCCTGAAATGCCTGAAAATCAATGGGAAGTCACCTTTATAAACAGGAAGTGACCCCAAAACTCTCTAAAATCAACAGGAAGTGACCCTGAAATGCCTGAAAATCAACAGAAAGTGACCTTTATAAACAGGGAGTGACCCCGAATTTTCCTAAAATCAGCAGGAAGTGACCATGAATTGCCTGAAAACGAACAGGAAGTGACCTTTATCAACAGGAAGTGACCCAATAATTCCCATAAATCAACAGGAAGTGACCCCGTAATGCCCAAAGTCAACAGCAAATGACTTAAGTGCCCAAAAAAACAGACGTGACAGAAATGCCACAAAACCAACAGGAAGTGACCCTGAAATGCCTAAAAATCAACAGGAAGTGACCTTTATAAACAGAAAGTGACCCCAAAATTCCCTAAAATCAACAGGAAGTGACCATGAATTGCCTGAAAATTAACGGGAAGTGACCTTTATCAACAGGAAGTGACCCAGTAATGCCCAAAACCAACAGGAAGTGAACCTGAAATGCCTAAAAATCAACAGGAAGTGACCTTTATAAACAGGGAGTGACCCAAAAATTCCCTAAAATCAAAAGCAAGTGACCATGAATTGCTTGAAAATTAACAGGAAGTGACCTTTATCAATAGGAAGTGACCCCGTAATGCCCAAAATTCCACAGGAAGTGACCATGAATTGCCAGAAAATTAACAGGAAGTGACCTTTATCAACAGGAAGTGACCCCGTAATGCCCAAAAATCAACAGGAGGTGACCCTGAAATGCCTGAAAATCAATGGGAAGTCACCTTTATAAACAGGAAGTGACCCCAAAACTCTCTAAAATCAACAGGAAGTGACCCTGAAAGGCCTGAAAATCAACAGAAAGTGACCTTTACAAACAGGAAGTGACCCCGAATTTTCCTAAAATCAGCAGGAAGTGACCATGAATTGCCTGAAAACGAACAGGAAGTGACCTTTATCAACAGGAAGTGACCCCGTAATGCCCAAAAATCAACAGGTGACCCTGAAATGCCTGAAAATCAACAGGAAGTGACCTTTATAAATATGAAAGTGACCCCAAAACTCTAAAATCAACAGGAAGTGACCCTAAAATGCCTGAAAATCAACAGGAAGTGACCTTTATAAACAGGAAGTGACCCCGAATTTCCCTAAAATCAACAGGAAGTGACCATGAATTGCCTGAAAATTAACAGGAAGTGACCTGGTATCAACAGGCAGTCACCCCGTAGTGCCCAAAATGCCCCAAACCAACAGGAGGTGACCTGATATCAACAGGAAGTGATCTCGTAATGCCCATAATCAACAGGAAGTGACAAAAAAATGCCCCAAAATCAACAGGAAGTGATCCAACATAACAACCATCACACTTTTTTTTTTAACCTATTTGAAAAATAAATCATGGCAGCCATAAAATAAAGCCAACCTAATCCCATCATTCAAAAATATTGTGAACTCATTGCCTATCATTGACAGCCATGGACGTTCAATCTAATTTCTTGTATTGTATAAATGTATTGCTTGGTCTTATGTTATGACAGCAAAGTACACGCTGTTCTCTCTGCATGCGGCTTAATGGATGCATGATTCCCTCCGGGACTTTGGTAAGAAGGATCAAATAAATTGCATTATTTCACGTCCTGTAATTAAAGACATAAATGATAGCAATTATACGGAGTGAAATGGCAAGTCTTCACACTTATTTCAAGACTCCCATCATCTAATAATGAAGACATATCGCACATTAGTGTCCACCAGAAATAGTCCTAATAGGTGCACTCCAAGAAAATGTTTTCGGTAACCATTACAGTGCAACATCCAATCATGTGGTGCTTAAAAACTAGTGGTGGGACTAAATATCTGCAGAAAGTGACCTGAAAAGCCCCCAAATTAAGGAAGTGAGCAAAAATTAATTGGAAGTGAACTGAAATACCAAAAAATCTAAAGGCAGTGACCTGAAAACGCCCCCCCCCCCCAAAAAAAATGTGACTGAAAATCAACAAGAAGTGACCTGAAAATGCTCCAAAATCAAAGAAAGTGACCTTGAATCAACAGGAATAGACCTGAAAATGTCCCCAAATTAAAGCAAGCGACCTGAAAATGTCTCAAAATACAAGGAAGTGACCTTGATCAACAGGAAGTGACCCTGAAATGGCCCAAAACCAACAGGAAGAGTCTCACAATGCACCAAAATAAACAGGAAGTGGCCTTGAAATGCCATGATATCGACAGGAAGTGACCTGTATTTACAGGAAGTGACCAAAATTCCCCCAAATCAACAGGAATTCACCCTGAAATGCCCAAAAATCAACAGATGTTACAGAAATGCCACAAAACCAACAGGAAGTAACCCTGAAATCCCCCAAAATAAACAAGAAGTGACCCAGAAATGCCATGATATCGACAGGAAGTGACCTGTATTTACAGGAAGTGACCAAAATTCCCCTAAATCAACAGGAATTCACCCTGAAATGCCCAAAAATCAACAGATGTTACAGAAATGCCACAAAACCAACAGGAAGTAACCCTGAAATCCCCCAAAATAAACAGGAAGTGACCCAGAAATGCCATGATATGTACAGGAAGTGACCTGTATTAACAGGAAGTGACCAATATTCCCCAAAGTCAACAGGAAGTCACTCTGAAATGCCCCAAAATCAAAAGGAAATGACCCAGAAATGCCTGAACTTCATCAGGAATTGAAATTTATCGAGAAGAAGTGACCCCTTAATGCCCAAAGTCAACAGGAAGTGACCCTGAAATGGCCCAAAACCAACAGGAAGTGGCCCTAAAATGCCATGGTATCTAGAGGAAGTGACCTGTATTAACAGGAAGAGACAGAAATTCCCACAAATCAACAAGAAGTCACACCTAAATGCCCCAAAATCAATGGAAAGTGACCATGAAATGCCTGAAAATCAACAAGTGACCTTTATCAACAGGAAGTGACCTTGAAATAACACTAAAACAACAGGAAGAGTCCCCGAATGCACCAAAATCAAAAGGACGTGGCCCTTAAATGCGATGATATCTACAGGAAGTGACCTGTATTGACTAAAAGTGACTGAAATTCAACAGGAAGTCTCACCAAAATGCCCCAAAATCAGTAGGAATAGGAATAGAATAGATCTGAAAATGCCCCCAAATTAAAGCAAGCGACCTGAAAATGTCTCAAAATACAAGGAAGTGACCGAAAATGTCCCAAAATAAAAGGAAGCGATCGAAAATCAACAGGAAGTGACCTAAAAATGCTCCATAATTAAAGGAAGTGACCAAAAAATTTACAGTGTATGACCTGAAAATGCCTCACAATTTAAGGAAGTGACTGAAAATCAACAGGAAGTGATGTGAAAATGCCCCAAAACTAAAGAAAGTGACCGAAAATCAACAGGAAGTGACCTGAAAAATTCCCCAAAATTAAAGGAAGTGAGCGAAAATCAACAGGAAGTGACCTAAAAATGCCCCAAAATTCAAGAAAATGAGGGAAAATCAACAGGAAGTGACCTGGAAATGCCCGAAAGTTGAAGGAAGTGACTGAAAACCAACAGGAAGTGACCTGAAAACCCCCAAAATGTAAGAAAATGAACC
Organism: Corythoichthys intestinalis; assembly: GCF_030265065.1. Taxonomy (NCBI): domain Eukaryota; kingdom Metazoa; phylum Chordata; class Actinopteri; order Syngnathiformes; family Syngnathidae; genus Corythoichthys; species Corythoichthys intestinalis. The sequence goes on along the minus strand of NC_080399.1, from coordinate 2,578,581 downwards.
AAATTCAACAGGAAGTTGCCTAAAAATGCCCAAATTTAAATGAAGTTAGCTAAAATGAAAAGTGACCAAAAAACTATGATAAATGACCTAAAAATGCCCCAAAATTCAAGAACGTGACCAAAAATTAACATGAAGTGACCTAAAAATGCCCCAAAATTCAAGAAAGTGACTGAAAATTTACAGGAAGTGATCTGAAAATGCCCCAAAACTAAAGAAAGTGACCGAAAATCAACAGTAAGTGACCTGAAAAATTCCCCAAAATTAAAGGAAGTGAGCGAAAATCAACAGGAAGTGACCTAAAAATGCCCCAAAATTCAAGAAAATGAGGGAAAATCAACAGGAAGTGACCTAAAAATGCCCCAAAATTCAAGAAAGTGAGCGAGAATCTACAGGAAGTGACCTGGAAATGCCCGAAAGTTGAAGGAAGTGACTGAAAACCAACAGGAAGTGACCTGAAAACCCCCAAAATGTAAGAAAATGAACCAAATTCAACAGGAAGTTGCCTAAAAATGCCCAAATTTGAATGAAGTTAGCTAAAATGAAAAGTGACCAAAAAACTATGATAAATGACCTAAAAATGCCCCAAAATTCAAGAACGTGAACAAAAATTAACATGAAGTGACCTTAAAATGCCCCAAAATTCAAGAAAGTGACTGAAAATTTACAGGAAGTGATCTGAAAATGCCCCAAAACTAAAGAAAGTGACCGAAAATTAAAAGGAAGTGACCTGAAAAATTCCCCAAAATTCAAGAAAGTGACTGAAAATCTACAGGAAAATGCCCAAAAACTAAAGAAAGTGACCGAAAATTAACAGGAAGTAACCCGAAAAATTCCCCAAAATTAAAGAAAGTGAGCGAAAATCAACAGGAAGTGACCTCAAAATGCCCCAAAATTCAAGAAAGTGAGCGAAAATCAACAGGAAGTGACCTGAAAACCCCCAAAATGTAATCAAATGAACAAAATACAACAGGAAATTACCTAAAAATGCCAAAATTGAAATAAAGTGAGCTAAAATGAATAGGAAGTGACCCAGAAAACTACAATAAATGACCTAAAAATGCTCGAAAATTAAAAGTAACCGAAAATCAACAGGAAGTGAGCTAAAAAATACCCCTATAATTTAAGAAAATGAACAAAAATGAACAGGAAGTGACCTGAAATTGCCCCCCCCAAAAAATGAAAGAGTTAATGACTATATTCCCGGTAGACATTCAATCCATTTGAAGTGTTGGTACCCCTTGAACGTCCAATTTTTTGTCAAACGCAGGCGGATTTGAGACTTGAAAGTGCCCCTAATCTCGGCGGCTGATTGCCAGTATTTTCCCGGGGGAAGCGCGCTACCGGCGGTGACTACACACGGACCTATTAGCCTTTGTGGTGGAAAAGAGAAGGAAATAATAACGAGTGAGCCGCCGCCTCGGGGCCGAGTAACACGCGGCCAAGAGGGAAGCTCTGATTGGACGTGATTACGTAACGGTTTTGCCCTTGTTGCGCGCCGTTCACCCGTCATAAGTCTGCTTCGGGTGGCTTCTATTGTGGGACGATGAAGCGTGCGCTCCGCCGCGGCCTTTTTTATTTCTCTTTTTTTGACTCTCATATGTTGATGTTTTTTTACACGCAGTTGTTTCTCCCTCTTTCCATGTCTTCGACGGTCCAATCTTGCTTCTGATGCGAATTGGAATAGATGTCTAATCCATTTGAAGCGAGTCGTTCGCTGCCACCCCCCCAGTCCAAATGGATTGGACGTCTAGCGTCGTCAATGGCACTGAAACATGAGTAGTAACATGAAAATTAAAGAAAGTAACCGAAAATCAACAGGGAGACAACTGAAAATGCCCGGAAATGAAAGGAAGTGACCAAAAATCAACAGGAAGCAAGTTGAAAATGTGCCAAAATTAAAGAAAGTGACCCAAAATTAACAGTGTATGACCTGAAAATGCCCCCAAATGAAGAGGATGTGACCGAAAAAAACTACAGTAAGCGACCTGAAAATTCCCCAAAATGAAAGAACGTGACTGAAAATGCCACTAAATTAAAGGGACCGAAAATTGACAAGAAATGACCTGAAAATGTCCCGAAATCAAAGGAAACTCGCAGAAAATCAACAGGAAATGACCAAAAATCTACAGGAAGTGACCTTAAAATGCAACAAAATAAAAGCAAGTGACCAAAAATCTACAGTAAGCGAACTGAAAATGCCCCAAAATCAAAGACCGTGACTGGAAATCATCAGGAAGAAACCAGAGAATGCCACAAAATTGAAGAAATTGACCCAAAATCAACAAGAAGTGAACTGAAATTCCCCCCTTATTACAGGAAGTGACCAAAAATCAACATGAAGTGACCTGAAAATGCCTCAAAATTAAACGAAGCGACCAAAAATGAACAGGAAGTGACCAAAAATCAACAGGAAGTGACCGAAAATCAACAGGAAGTGACCTTAAAATGCCTCAAAATGAAAGGAAGTGACCAAAAATCAACAGGAAGCAAGTTGAAAATGTGCCAAAATTAAAGAGAGTGACCGAAAATTAACAGTGCACGACCTGAAAATGCCCCCAAATGAATAGGATGTGACCGGAAAAAAAAAACTACAGTAAGCGACCTGAAAATTCCCCAAAATTAAAGAGGGTGACTGAAAATGCCCCTAAATTAAAATAAGGGACCGAAAATCGTCAGGAAATGACCAGAAAATGTCCCAAAATCAAAGGAAACTGACTGAAAATGTGCCAAAATTAAAGAGAGTGACCGAAAATTAACAGTGCACGACCTGAAAATGCCCCCAAATGAATAGGATGTGACCGGGGGAAAAAACTACAGTAAGCGACCTGAAAATTCCCCAAAATTAAAGAGGGTGACTGAAAATGCCCCTAAATTAAAGTAAGGGACCGAAAATCGTCAGGAAATGACCAGAAAATGTCCCGAAATCAAAGGAAACTGACTGAATATCAACAGGAAATGACCAAATATCTACAGTAAGTGACCTTAAGATGCAACAAAATAAAAGCAAGTGACCAAAAATCTATAGTAAGCGAACTGAAAATGCCCCAAAATCAAAGAACGTGACCGAAAATCACCATGACGAAACCAGAGAATGCCACAAAATTGAAGAAATTGACCCAAAATCAACAAGAAGTGAACTGAAATTTCCCCCTTATTAAAGGAAGTGACCAAAAATCAACAGGAAGTGACCGAAAATCAAGAGGAAGTGACCTTAAAATGCCTCAAAATGAAAGGAAGTGACCGAAAATCAACAGGAAGCAAGTTGAAAATGTGCCAAAATTAAAGAGAGTGACCGAAAATTAACAGTGTATGACCTGAAAATGCCCCCAAAATAATAGGGTGGGCCCGAAAAAAAAAAAACTACAGTAAGCGACCTGAAAATTCCCCAAAATTAAAGAACATGACTGAAAATCACCAGGAAGAAACCAGAAAATGCCACAAAATTGAAGAAATTGACCCAAAATCAACAGGAAGTGACCTGAAATGGTTCAAAATGAAAGGAAATGACCAAAAATCAACGGGAAGTGACCCAAAATGAACAAATTGTGGAATCTGGAATTGCCTAAAAATCAACAGGGAGTGACCTGAAAATGTCCCAAAATGAAAGAAAGTGACCAAAAATCGACAGGCAGTGACCTCAAAATGCCCCCAAATTAAAGGAAGTGACCAAAAATCAACAAGAAGCAACCTGAAAATGCCCAAAAATTGGAGGAAGTGACCACAACTCAACAGGAAATCACAAAAATGTCCTAAAATTAAAGAAAGTGACTTTAATTCAACAGAAAGTGACCTGAAAATGCTCCCAAATTACAAGAAGTTACTATAACTCTACAGGAAGTGAACTGAAAATTCCCCCAAACTAAAGGAAGTGAGCAAAACTCAACAGGAAATGACCTGAAAATGTCCCCAAATTACAGGAAGTGACTACAAATCAACAGAGAGTGAACTGAAAATTCCCCCAAATCAAAGGATGTGACCAAAAATGAACAAGAAGCAGCCTGAAAATGCACCAAAATAAAAGCAAGCGACTGAAACTCAACGGGAAGTGAAATGAAAATGTACCCAAATTACAGGAAGTGACTAAAAATCAACAAGAAGTGAACTGAAAATTCCCCCAAATTAAAGGAAATGACTGAAAATAGACAGAAAGTGACCTGAAAATACACCAAAATAAAAGCAAGGGACTGAAACTCAACAGGAAGTAATCTGAAAGTGCCTCCAAATTAAAGGAAGGAACCGAAACTCAACAGGAAGTGACCTGATAATGCCCCAAAATTAAACGAAGTGACCCAAAATGAACAGGAAGTGACCTGAAGTGACTCAAAATTAAACAAAGCGAACAAAAATTAACAGGAAGTGACCTGAAGTGACTCAAAATTAAACGAAATGACCAAAAATCAACGGGAAGTGACCAAAAATCAACAGCAAGTGACAGAAAATCAACAGGACGTGACCTGAAAATGTCCCAAAATTAAACAAAGCGTCCAAAAATTAACAGGAAGTGACCTGAGGTGACTCGAAATTAAACGAAATGACCAAAAAACAAAAGCAAGTGACAGAAAAACAACAGGAAGTGACCTGAAAATGCCCCAAAATTAAACAAAGTGACTGAAAATGAACAGGACGTGACCTGAAGTGACTCAAAATTAAATGAAATGACCAAAAATCAACAGGAAGTGATCTGAAAATGCCCTAAAATTTAACGAAGTGACCGAAAATTAACAGGAAGTGACCTGAAGTGACTCAAAATTAAACAAAGTGAACAAAAATTAAAAGGAAGTGACCTGAAAATGTCCCAAAATTAAACAAAGCGACCAAAAATTAACAGGAAGTGACCTGAGGTGACTCGAAATTAAACGAAAAGACCAAAAATCAACAGCAAGTGACAGAAAATCAACAGGAAGTGACCTGAAAATGCCCCAATATTAAACGAGGTGACCGAAAATTAACAGGAAGTGACCTGAAGTGACTTACAAATAAATGAAATGACCAAAAATCAACAGGAACTGATCTGAAAATGCCCTAAAATTTAACGAGGTGACCGAAAATTAACAGGAAGTGACCTGAAGTGACTCAAAATTAAACAAAGTGAACAAAAATTAAAAGGAAGTGACCTGAAAATGTCCCAAAATTAAACAAAGCGACCAAAAATTAACAGGAAGTGACCTGAGGTGAATCGAAATTAAACGAAAAGACCAAAAATCAACAGCAAGTGACAGAAAATCAACAGGAAGTGACCTGAAAATGCCCCAAAATTAAACGAGGTGACCGAAAATTAACAGGAAGTGACCTGAAGTGACTTACAAATAAATGAAATGACCAAAAATCAACAGGAACTGATCTGAAAATGCCCTAAAATTTAACGAGGTGACCGAAAATTAACAGGAAGTGACCTGAAGTGACTCAAAATTAAACAAAGCGACCAAAAATTAACAGGAAGTGACCTGAGGTGAATCGAAATTAAACGAAAAGACCAAAAATTAACAGCAAGTGACAGAAAATCAACAGGAAGTGACCTGAAAATGCCCCAAAATTAAACGAGGTGACCGAAAATTAACAGGAAGTGACCTGAAGTGACTTACAAATAAATGAAATGACCAAAAATCAACAGGAACTGATCTGAAAATGCCCTAAAATTTAACGAGGTGACCGAAAATTAACAGGAAGTGACCTGAAGTGACTCAAAATTAAACAAAGTGACCAAAAATTAAAAGGAAGTGACCTGAGGTGACTCAAAATTAAACGAAATGACCAAAAATCAAAAGGAAGTGACCAAAAATCAACAGCAAGTGACAGAAAAACAACAGGAAGTGACCTGAAAATGCCCCAAAATTTAACAAAGTGACTGAAAATTAACAGGAAGTGACCTGAAGTGACTCAAAATTAAATGAAATGACCAAAAATCAACAGGAAGGAAGTGACCTGAAAATGACCAAAAATCAAAAGGAAGTGAACAAAAATCAACAGCAACTGACATAAAAGCAACAGGAAGTGACCTGAAAATGCCCAAAAATCAACAGCAAGTGACAGAAAATCAACAGGAAGTGACCTGAAAATGCCCCAAAATTAAACGAGGTGACCGAAAATTAACAGGAAGTGACCTGAAGTGACTCAAAATTAAATGAAATGAGCAAAACTCAACAGGAAGTGACCTGAAAATGTCCCCAAATTAAACAAAGCGACCAAAAATTAACAGGAAGTGACCTGAGGTGACTCGAAATTAAACGAAATGACCAAAACTCAAAAGGAAGTGAACAAAAATCAACAGCAACTGACATAAAATCAACAGGAAGTGACCTGAAAATGCCCAACAATTAAACAAAGTGACTGAAAATTAACAGGAAGTGACCTGAAGTGACTCAAAATTAAACGAAATGACCAAAAACTAATAGGAAGTAACCTGAAGTGACTCAAAATTAAATGAAATGACCAAAAATTAACAGGAAGTGACCTGAAAATGTCCCAAAATTAAACAAAGCGACCAAAAATTAACAGGAAGTGACCTGAAGTGACTCAAAATTAAATGAAATGACCAAAAATCAACAGGAGGTGACCTGAAAATGCCCCAAAATTTAACGAGGTGAGCGAAAATTAACAAGAAGTGACCTGAAGTGACTCAAAATGAAATGAAATGCCCAAAAATCAACAGGAAGCGACCTGAAAATGCACCAAAATAAAAGCAAGAGACTGACACTCCACAGGAAGTCACCTGAGAATGCCCCAAAATTAAACCAAGTGACCTGAAAGGACTAAAATATTTGAGGAAGTGACCTGAGGATGCCCCAAAATTATAGGAAGGAACCAAAACTCAACAGGAAGTGACCTGAAAATGCGCCAAAATGAAAGAAAATGAACAAAAATCAAGAGGACACAGTGCAATATCTGCACAAATTTTCTTTTCTAGTACAGAATTCTCCACTTTGCAAACACATCCCCTTTCCTCAGGCCGGCCGACGCCGATGACATCACCCCCCCGACGCGGGCGGCTTTTAAGCCCAGCCACCGGTGGCCGGGCTTAAAAGTGCAAAGCGGATAAGACAGCCGCTCCTCCGGGCGGAAAAGGGAGCGTCACTACTGCCTTACCACCGTGGCGTCCTTATTTTGTCTGCGTGAGCGACTCATATTAATCATAAAAAAAATTGACAATCATTTTCAATATAGTTGAAATGTAAAATCGTTGCTATAAAGACCACCTTAAAATAGACAATGAAAATAGCCCGAAAGAAAATGGCGGTGTGTCGTAACACAGAGAGTGTATGATTCATTGTTTTCTGAAAAAACAAAAACGCAAGGTACTTGACGTGAGGAGTGATGACAAACAATGACAATGTCAAAAAACAGACTCATTCAGGGTTTCAACACACCTACGGATGTTTGACATGTTTTCTGTTGACGGCTTCAAATGTCCGATCATTTTTGACTGTCTGGATGAATTATTTATGAAATAATAGTCTTAATAGCGCAAACATATAATTTTATAGAATTAGGTCTATTTATATGAAAAAGTACCCTCGTCTTATGATATGATACGATATTATCTATATTTTAAGATTTATTCATGTTTTTTAAAAAATATATATATTTTACTTACTAATAATTCATTATTTAATTGGATTTCCATGTATTTATTTTATATCATTGAAATAAATTCTGCTTGTGGCCCTCAAATGACATTCTGACTTTTATTAGTTTTTTAATTTTATAACATTTACATTACTGTACTTACATAACATTTTATAATTATTATTGGATTGTATTATTTATAATTTTATATATATAATAATTTAGTATTTATTATTCATGATTATAGATCATCACCATTATTATTTCTATTATTATCTTTTTTTATTTTAAGAATGATTTTTCTTATTTTATTCATTTACATATTTTTTCCTATGACTGATTTATTATTATTAATGCTTTATTAAATGTTTTTATTTTTACATTTATTATTATTGAAATTATAAATTTATATTATAATTGTTTTTTTTTCATTATTGTTTTTTTATTTATTCATTTATATGGATCATCATCATTAGTGTCTATTTATTATCATTTTATCTTTTTAATTTTTAAAATTATTTTTCTTATTTTTTATTCATTTACATATTTTTCCTATTACTTATTTTTTATTTATATATGTATTAAATGTTTGTATTAATTTATATACAAGTGTTAATTTTAATATAATTTACTGTATATTATTATTATTTATGTCATTCATTTTTTTTATTTTATTTATATCTATAGATTATCATCATCATGATTATTTCTATTATGATATATTAACATTGATATTATAATTGTGTTTTGTTTTTTTTTAATTTATTCATTCATATTCATCATCATATTTCCATTATTTTTAGTTTTTTTCTTATTTTATTCATTTACATATTTTTCCTATGACTGATTTATTATTATCATTGCTTTATTAAATGTTTTTATTTTTACATTTATTATTATCTAAATTATAAATTTATATATTATATATATTTTTTTTTTTAATTATTTACTGTTTTTTTATTTATTCATTTATATGGATCATCATGATCATTATTAATGTCTATTTATTATCATTTATTTATCTTTTTAATTTTTAAAATTATTTTTCTTATTTTTATTCATTTACATATTTTTTCCTATGACTGATTTATTATTATTAATGCTTTATTAAATGTTTTTATTTTTACATTTATTATTATTGAAATTATAAATTTATATTATAATTGTTTTTTTTTTTCATTATTGTTTTTTTTTTATTTATTCATTTATATGGATCATCATCATTAGTGTCTATTTATTATCATTTTATCTTTTTAATTTTTAAAATTATTTTTCTTATTTTTTATTCATTTACATATTTTTCCTATTACTTATTTTTTATTTATATATGTATTAAATGTTTGTATTAATTTATATACAAGTGTTAATTTTAATATAATTTACTGTATATTATTATTATTATTTATGTCATTCATTTTTTTCATTTTATTTATATCTATAGATTATCATCATCATGATTATTTCTATTATGATATATTAACATTGATATTATAATTGTATTTTGTTTTTTTTAATTTATTCATTCATATTCATCATCATATTTCCATTATTTTTAGTTTTTTTCTTATTTTATTCATTTACATATTTTTCCTATGACTGATTTATTATTATCATTGCTTTATTAAATGTTTTTATTTTTACATTTATTATTATCTAAATTATAAATTTATATATTATATATATATATATTTTTTAATTATTTACTGTTTTTTTATTTATTCATTTATATGGATCATCATGATCATTATTAATGTCTATTTATTATCATTTATTTATCTTTTTAATTTTTAAAATTATTTTTCTTATTTTTATTCATTTACATATTTTTCCTTTTATTTATTATTTTTTATTTATACATGTATTAAATGTTTATATTAATTTATATATAAGTGGTAATTTTAATATAATTTACCGTATATTATTATGTCATTCATTTTTTAAATTTATTTTATTCATATCTACAGATTATCATCATCATCATGATTATTTCTATTATGATCTATTAACACTGATAGTATAATTGTATTTTGATTTTTTAAAAATTTATTCATATTCATCATCATCATATTTCCATTAATCATTAAAAAAAAATTCTTATTTTATTCATTTACATATTTTTCCTCATTATTTTATTTTTTTTTAAATTACACTTTTTCAAGTTATATTTCTTTTATTTTTAATCATGATTTACTTATAATTCATATAATTTATTGTATAGATTATCATCATTATTATTTCTATTATTATCTATTCTTTATTATTATTCATTTATCGATTTTATTTTTCAAATCATTTATACATTTTTATTATGTTTCCTAATTTAATTTACATTTTTTTATTATTTATTTTTTTTAGCTGAAGTCGATGTAAATTTGCACCCGTAGGCCGTCAAAAGCCACAATAGACACTCTTACATACATTATATAATGCCGAGTTAGCCAGCGGGGGGAGATTACAGTCAAGGGCGTCCAATCCCGACGCCCTCTACGCTTTTCCAACACTCGACTGCCTGTCCAAATCAGGTGGAGACATTTTCCTGTTTTCCCTCAACTCAAAGGACGCCATTGACCCTGCTCGTCGCTCTACACATGAGCCATTTTTACGCTGACAACATAGTACAGGTAGTCCCCAGGTTACGACGTACACGGCTTTGACTTTAAGATGCCGGAGTCTCGTCCGCCACTTTGTCTCCAGTCTTTTTTTTTGTTGTTGTTGTTGCATAAACACGTCCAGTAGAAACATAAATATGTACCGGTAATTAAATTAGCCTAGTTAGCCCAACAAACTCCACTCACTTAAATGCTACACTGGCTTCATGTCTCTTTTGACGTTTCCTTGTCTGTCAGTCACTTGGGTCCTCCTCAAGTTTGTGGATGCCGTGTTGGAGGAGCTGCTGCCAGATGGGTTGTTGGCCTGCAGTGGTTTCCAGCTGGATCGAGTTAAGACCACATTTTTCATGGCAGCATTCACCTGGTCTGTATAGCGATTTTTTGGCCGTCCTACCGGGCGACTGCCAAGATGGAGCTGGCCATAAAGCACCTTTCGGGGCTAGCGCTCCTCTGGCATCCGAACTACAAGGCCTAGCCAGCAAAGTTGGTGCTGGGTGACACACTGCTAAGTTGGTTCTGTAGAGTATACATGTGTAAATATATTATATATATATATTGGGTCTGTCAAAAATATCGCGTTAACGGGCAGTAATTCATTTTTTTAATTAATCAAGTTAAAATATTTGACGCAATTAACGCACATGCCCCACTCAGACAGATTTAAATGACAGTACAGTGAAATGCCCACATGTTAACTGTGTTTTATGGAGTTTTGCCACCCTCTGCTGGCGCTTGGGTGTGACTGATTTTATAGGCTTCAGCACCCATGAGCACTTTGTAAGTAATTATTGACATCAACAATGGCGGGCTACTAGTTTATTTTTTGATTGAAAATTTTACAAATTTAAGAGGGGTTTTAATATAACATTTCTATAACTTGTACTAACATTTATCTTTTAAGAACGCCAAGTCTTTCGATCCATGGATCGCTTTAAGAGAACGTTAATGCCATCTTGTTGATTTATTGTTATAATAAACAAATACAGTCCCTATGTATTGTACGTTGAATGTATATATCCATCTTGTGTCTTATCTTTCCATTCCAACAATAATTTACAGAAAAATATGGCACATTTTATAGATGGTTTGAATTGCGATTAATTGCGATTAATTCATTTTTAAGCTGTAATTAACTCGATTAAAAATTTTAATTGTTTGACAGCCCTAAAACATATATATGTATAGGGGCTGTCAAAAATATTGCGTTAACGGGCGGTAATTAATTTTTTTAATTAATCACGTTAAAATATTTGACGCAATTAACGCACATGCCCCACTCAAACAGACAAAAATGACAGTACAGTGTAATGTCCGCTTGTTACTTGTTTTTTGGTGTTTGGCACCCTCTGCTGGCGTTTAGTTCTAACTGATTTTATGGGCTTCAGCATCCATGAGCATTGTATAATTATTGACATCAACAATGGCGGGCTACTAATTTTGATTGAAAATTTTACAAATTTTAATAAAACGAAAACATTAAGAGGGGTTTTAATATAACATTTCTATAACTTGTACTAACATTTATCTTTTAAGAACGACAAGTCTTTCCATCCATGGATCGCTTTAAGAGAACGTTAATGCCATCTTGTTGATTTATTGTTATAATAAACAAATACAGTCCCTATGTACTGTACGTTGAATGTATATATCCATCTTGTGTCTTATCTTTCCATTCCAACAATAATTTACAGAAAAGTATGGCACATTTTATAGATGGTTTAAATTGCGATTAATTACGATTAATTAATTTCTAAGCTGTAATTAACTCGATTAAAAATTTTAATTGTTTGACAGTCCTAAAACATATATATGTATAGGGGCTGTCATAAATATCGCGTTAATGGGCGGTAATTAATTTTTTTAATTAATCACGTTAAAATATTTGACGCAATTAACGCACATGCCCTGCTAAAACAGATTAAAATGACAGTACAGTGTAATGTCCGCTTGTTACTTGTTTTTTGGTGTTTGGCGCCCTCTGCTAACGCTTGGGTCCAACTAATTTTATGGGTTAGTACTAGGGTTGTTCCGATCATGTTTTTTTGCTCCCGATCCGATCCCGATCGTTTTAGTTTGAGTATCTGCCGATCCCGATATTTCCCGATCCGATTGCTTTTTTTTTTGCTCCCGATTCAATTCCAATCATTCCCGATCATTTTTCCCGATTATATACATTTTGGCAATGCATTAAGAAAAAAAATGAATAAAACTCTGACGAATATATACATTCAACATACAGTACATAGGTACTGTATTTGTTTATTATGACAATAAATCCTCAAGATGGCATTTACATTATTAACATTCTTTCCGTGAGAGGGATCCGCGGATAGAAATACTTGTGACTTCGTATATTGTGACTAAATATTGCCATCTATTGTATTTGTTGAGCTTTCAGTAAATGATACTGTAGCCATGGCCAAATGCATGATGGGAAGTGCAACCATGACTGTGCGTAGGGGCACCAATTGATATATCTTCTCTGCATTGGGGAAGAACATAGGGTGTTAAGAAAATGATCAACTACTACCATTCTTCCCCACATTGCCTCCCACGTTATTTTTAATTGCTGAGAGAGGTATTGTAAGGCTTTAGCCACATAAAAAATGGCTTCAAAGGCTGTCAAAATTCTCTCTACTCATCATACGCTGCCTTGTCATGCTATCTATAGGTAAAACGGCGTCTTTATAGATTGAACGCGACAATGCGTGAGTCAACATTACTAAAAAAATAAATAAATAATCAAAGAAAAATAGCTTTCACCTGCATTTTTTTTGTTTTTTAAATTTCAAATTTATTTTTGCATCAAACACTTTTTGATTGTAGCGACTTTTTTTTGGTTGAAAATATATATTTTGATTGAAGCAACTTTTTTTTTATTGAATAATAAAGACCCAAATTCACCTCCATATGGCTCCGCCCAGCGGCTACAATTTTTGACTGGGGTAACTACATTGGCACGACACCGGCGGGCGTACCAAATTCAATGGATGACGATCTTGGCAAAAAGTATTGCCTAAGCAGCCTGATTTAGAATTTCCCTCAAGAATGATGGGAAACAAAAAACGCTCATTGTCAACTTATTATTTTAAATATAATTTACAATATAATTTTATTGCTGACATTGCGTTTCGGGGTCATCAACATGTTGTGCCCCCCCCTGCCCCAAAAGTCAAACTTGGTGGTTTTAGTTAAAGCTGACACTGTTTTTTCATCTGTGTGACTTTAATTTTATAGCATTTACATTATTAAATAACATTTTATAATTATTATTGGATTGTTTGTATTATTTATATTTTAATTTTATATATATTATAATTTATTTAGTGTTTTTTATTCATTATTATAGATCATTATTTTTTCTATCATTATCTATTTATCTTTTTTTATTTTAAGAATTATTTTTCTTATTTTATTCATTGACAATTTTTTTGCTATGATTTATTATTATTATTTATTGAATGTTTTTATTTTTACATTTATAATTATTGAAATTATACATTTATATATTATAATACATTGTTTTGTATTATTTTATTTATTCATTTATATTATAGGCTATGTTTCTTCTCACTCCTTTTCAGATGTTTGTGTTATTATTATTTTAATTAATGTTTTTTGTGTGAATTATTCTGTCTAACCTCTGAAATAAATAAAATAAAAATAAATAAATAAATAAATCTGGATCATCATCATTATTATTGACTATTGTCATTTATTTATCTTTTTAATTTTTTAAAATTATTTTTCTTATTTTTTTATTCATTTACTTATTTTTCCTATTTTTTATTATTTATTAAATGTTTATTTCATGTTAATTTATATATAATTTTACTGTGTATTATTATTTGTGTCATTCATTATTTTATTTATTTTATTCATATCTATAGATTATCATCATCATGATTATTTCTATTAGGCGCTATTAACATTGATAATATAATTGCATTTTGATTTTTTGATTTATTCATTTATATTTATCATCATCATATTTCCATTAATCATTTTTATTTTCTTATTCATTTACATATTTTTCCTCATTATTATTTTTTTTTAATGACACTTTTTTTGTTATATTTCTTTTATTTTTAATCATGATTTACTTATAATTCATATAATTTATTGTATAGATTATCATCATTATTATTTCTATTATTATTATCTATTTTTTATTATTATTATTCATTTATCAATTTTATTTTTTTTTTTTGGTGCTTTTGACAAGGCCCACATTTGATGGTGATTTTATGCAGAAATGTGAGAAATTCCACAAGGTCAAATACTTTTTCATACCACTGTATATCACTACTTCTGTACTGTTCTGTTGTTCAACAACCATTTCTAATACCGAACCGATACATAATTTTTCAACCATTAAAAATATCAAGCTCTGCTGGTGTCTCCTCCACAAGACTACACGACGCTATTACGTTCATTCATTTCTAAAGAGCAGAAGTCTAACATATTTGCCTTGTGCTATGATTTACAGCAGTCGAAAAGCACCATGGAACTGAAAACACTTGACTGCAGGATCAGATCTGATGCTCTCACCAAAACATATTACATTTCCCACCCCTACTGTAAATCATCCACAGGTATGAACATGACTATGAATACGTTTTTTGCCAGCACTGTGTGATTGACTGGCAACTAATCCTTGCATAGATGACATTAAAATTTCAACAGTCCTCCCGTTCCAGCATTTTTTATTTTTCTCACGGCTACTTTTTTTAAATTTCTCCTCCCTGCTGGATATTCTTTCCCGCATGCGTCTTCTTTCCAGCTGGGTGTTTTCCCTTCAGCGGCATCTTGTTCCTCTCTTTCCAAACTCCAGCTTTACAGTGACAGCGCAGTGGGTGGGAAAGAGCGTCGGGCCGGGGGGAAAAACCCCACATAATCCAATTCCCTCCAGGACCCAAATATGGCAATGCATAGCCTGAGCTTTTAATGTGTACATACTCTAAAATCCAGAGGAACGGATCCAAAATGTATCGCAGGTGATCAAAAATCAACAGGAAGTGACGCACAAACGCCTAAAAAAACAACAGGAAGTGACCAGTAAAGAGGAGCATTATATAGCATTTAAGCTAACAGACTTTTGCTATGCAAGTTAGCCAATCGTTGCAAACATTAGCATTATTTAGGCTTTTAAGCTAGGAGACTTGTGCTATCCAAGTTAGCCAATTGTTGCAAACATTAGCATTAGATAGCATTTAAGCTAGCAGAGTTTTGCAATGAAAAATAGCCAATTGTTGTCGACATTAGCATTATATAGCATTTAAACTAGCCAACTTTCGGTAGGCTAATTAGCCAATTGAGCATTATATAGCATTTCAGTTAAAGGACTTTTGCTATGCAAGTTAGCCAGTTGCAACAATGCAACAATTGGCTAACTTGCATAGCAAAAGTCTGCTAGCTTAAATGCTGTATAAAGCTAATGTTTACAACAATTGGATAACTTGCATAACAAAAGTCCAGTTGTTGCACTGCTGCAATTGGCTAACTTGCATAGCAAAAGTTCCCTAGCTTAAATGCTACATAATGCTAACATTGACAACAAATTGGCTAAATTGCATAGCAAAAGTCTGGCAGCTTAAATGCTGTATAATGCTAACGTTTACAACACTTGACTATTTTTCATAGCAAAAGTCCGCTAGCTTAAATGCTATACAATGCTAATGTTTAAAACAATTGGCTACTTTTCATAGCAAAAGTCCGCTAGCTTAAATGCTATATAATGCTAACGTTTACAACAATTGGCTAAATTGCATAGCAAATGTCTGCTAGCTTAAATTATGTGTAATGCTAATGTTAACAACAATTGGCTAACTTGCATAGCAAAAGTCCAGTTGTTGCACTGGTGCAATTGGCTAACTTGCATAGTAAAAGTTCCCTAGCTTAAATGCTACATAATGCTAATGATTACAACAATTGACTATTTTTCATAGCAAAAGTCCGCTAGCTTAAATGCTATACAATGCTAATGTTTAAAACAATTGGCTACTTTTCATAGCAAAAGTCCGCTAGCTTAAATGCTATACAATGCTAATGTTTAAAACAATTGGCTACTTTTCATAGCAAAAGTCCGCTAGCTTAAATGCTATATAATGCTAACGTTTACAACAATTGGCTAAATTGCATAGCAAATGTCTGCTAGCTTAAATTATGTATAATGCTAATGTTAACAACAATTGGCTAACTTGCATAGCAAAAGTCCAGTTGTTGCACTGCTGCAATTGGCTAACTTGCATAGTAAAAGTTCCCTAGCTTAAATGCTACATAATGCTAATGATTACAACAATTGACTATTTTTCATAGCAAAAGTCCGCTAGCTTAAATGCTATACAATGCTAATGTTTACAACAATTGGCTATTTTTCATAGCAAAAGTCCGCTAGCTTAAATGCTATATAATGCTAACGTTTACAACAATTGGCTAAATTGCATAGCAAAAGTCTGTTAGCTTAAATGCTGTATAATGCTAATGTTTACAACAATTACCTAACTTGCATAGCAAAAGTCCACTAAGTTAAATGCTATATAATGCAAATGTTTACAACAATTGGATAACTTGCATAGCAAAAGTCCAATTGTTGCACTGCTGCAATTGGCTTACTTGCATAGCAGAAGTCTGCTAGCTTAAATGCTGTATGCTAATGTTTACAAAAAATGGCAAAAGTCTCCTCGCTTGGATGTTATATAATGCTAACGTTGACCACAATTGGCTATTTTTCATAGCAAAACTCTGCTACCTTAAATGGTATCTAAATGCTATCTAATGCTAACAATGACAATTGGTTATTTTTCATAGCAAAAGCCCGCTAGCTTAAATGCTATATAATGCTCATGTTTCGAATAATTGGCTACCTTGCATAGCAAAAGTCAGCTAGCTTAAATGCTATCTAATGCTAACATTGACAATTGGCATTTTTATAGCAAAAGCCCGCTAGCTTAAATGCTATATCATGCTCATGTTTACAATAATTGGCTACCTTGCATAGCAAAAGTCCGCTAGCTGAAATACTATACAATGCTAACGTTTACAACAATTGGCTAACTTGCATTGCAAAAGTATGCTAGCTTAAATGCTGTATAAAGCTAATGTTTACAACAATTGGATAACTTGCATAGCAAAAGTCCGGTTGTTGCACTGCTGCAATTGGCTAACTGGCATAACAAAAGTTCCCTAGCTTAAATGCTACATAATGCTAACGGTGACAACAATTGGCTAAATTGCATAGCAAAAGTCTGCTAGCTGATCGATGGGAAGGCCGATCATTTGTTTTCTTTATTCAAACATTTTAAGTTGGTTTAGGAAGTCCTCTCAAGAGAAAAAAGTTGATTTTTTAATTTTTTTAAATTGATTTATTTTTTTGTTGTGATGGTTGTTGTTGTCGTTGCCATTGGTTGTTCGGTTATGCTCAATCTATAATATTGTATTTGATGTAGATACTTGAGTGCTTTGTTTTGTGTGTATATTGTTCAATAAAATTTTTTTTAAAAGTCTGTTAGCTTAAATGCTGTACAATGCTAATGTTTACAACAATTGGTTACTTGCATAGCAAAAGTCCGCTAGCTTAAATGCTATACAATGCCTAATGTTTACAACAATTGGCTAATTTGCCTACCAAAAGTCCGCTAGCTTAAATGGTACGAATAGCTAACTTGCATAGCAAAAGTCCGCTAGCTTAAAGGCTGTATAATGCTAATCTTTACAACAATTTGCTAACTTGCATAGCAAAGGTCCACTATCTTAAATGCTATGAACGGCTAACTTGGATAGCGAAAGTGTGCTACCTCAAATGCTCACGTTTACAACAACTGGCTACCTTGCATAACAAAAGTTCGCTAGCTTAAATGCTATATAATACTCATGTTTACAACAATTGGCTACCTTGCATAGCAAAAGTTCGCTAGCTTAAATGCTATACAATGCTAATGTTTACAACAATTGGCTAATTTGCCTACCAAAAGTCCGCTATCTTAAATGCTATATAATACTAATGTTTACAACAATTGACTATTTTTCATAGCTAAAGTCCGCTAGCTTAAATGCAATACAATGCTAATGTTTACAACAATTGGCTAATTTGCCTACCAAAAGTCCGCTAGCTTAAATGGTACGAATAGCTGACTTGCACAGCAAAAGTCTGCTATCTTAAAGGCTGTATAACGCTAATCTTGACATCAATTTGCTAACTTGCATAGCAAATTTCCACTACCTTAAATGCTACGAATGGCTAACTTGCATAGCAAAAGTCCGCTACCTTAAATGCTCACGTTTACAACAATTGGCTACCTTGCATAACAAAAGTTCGCTAGCTTATATGCTATATAATGCTAATGTTTACAACAATTGGCTAACTTGCATAGCAAAAGTCCACAAGCTTTAAGGCTGTATAATGGTTATGTTTACAACAATTGGCTAACTTGCATTGCAAAAGTCCGCGAGCGTAAATGTTATGTAATGCTAATATTTACAACAATTAGCTAACTTGCTATATAATGTTTCCAGTTTCTGGTGTGCACCGGAAATTATCTGGTAAAATCTGGCGTCGAAAAGTCAAAATCGCACAAGTGGGGTACATTGCAAGTTCTATCGTATGAATGCAATAAGGGAGTGATTGTTGAAAGAGTTTGTTTGATTCCTTTGGTGGAGTTCATGACAAGGTTTTAAAAAAGCAAAACGGGGATTCCGGAGTGTTACGGACCAAAAATAGTACACTGTTCACACTGTTAAATATTCCTGACCCGGAGTAAATATTTGGAAATGAGAGTCACTCATTCATGATAAAATGAATGGGCAAGTATTTTCGTGGGGAGGGGTGGGGTCTCTTGGCACATTGGCTACCATTGACAGGGAAGAGTGTCCAATGAAATTTTGACTAGGAGGAGTGATTGAATGAACGTTTTTTTTGTTTTTTGGCTGTTAAAAAGGGGAGAAAAGAAAAATATTTTAATTGTATTATAAATTAGTGTTTATTATCTATTATGACATAATTTTTTAAAATTTGTTTTTTTAATACAAAAAAATGGAATTAAAAAAAAATCTATTCGGTATTTTTTTCGATGAAAATTTATCTTTGAATCGTTTTTAATTCATTTGTATATTTATAATTTCTTTTAAAAAATATATACATTTTTAAATACATTTTTTTTTATTGCCTATTTGGTATTTTTCCCCAAATTAAACTTTATCTTTGAATCATTTTTAAATTGATTTGTATAATTAGAATTTTTAAATTATTGTTTTAATTTTTTTTTTAAGTACGAAAAAACAATATAAACATTTGAATATTTTTTTTTTTATTATCTACTTGGTATTTTTCCCAACGAACATTTATCTTTGAATTGTTTGTAACTCATTTGTATATTAAAAATTTTGAATTTAAATTTAAAAAAAAAATATATATATATATATATATACTACATATATTTTTCTTTTCACAAAAAAAATCTATAATTATTTTTCTTTTGTTTATTTCCCCCCAAAAACTGAAAAAAAATGGTAAATATACTTTTTTTTTTTTTTTTAAACAAAAAAGGTAAATTTTTTTTTTTTTTTGCCTATTTGGTATTATTTCCCCAATGACAATATATTTTTAAATAGTTCATTATTATTATTCGTTGAAGTTTACTGATTTTTTTTTTATTTTTTTTAATGAAAATATAAGACTTGGGGTTTTTTTCACCCAAAAAACATTAACATAAAACTAAATATGTTTGTATTTTTTATTTTTATTTTAGAATTTGTTATTATATACTGTATATATTTTTGTTGTTATTCCCCAAAATTAAATAAATAAATACATTAAATAAAAAGGTTAAATTTAAAAATATTTTAAAATAAATAAATAAATAAGTGACTATTATTGGGATTTTTTCCCCTCCAGTTTGTTTACATTTCAAGAACAAATGCAGGTGCTTACTGCCAGTCAAACAGAACATGATCATTCAATGCTAAAAATGTTACGTTAGCCAAAAATAACAATCCCTAACTTTGAGAAATTCCACACTTTAGCTGAACATCTAACATTGTCACTAAAATATGATGCACGGGGCAACAAATTGCTCCGTAATTGTCCAAGACACCTCACGTAATCTATCATCCTGAGCGTCCAAACGCGCTGGAAGTGGGCCACGCCTGGCAGAGACGGATGAGGCCCGAGGCCTTATTCCGCGGAGTGAGGACCCTCTCATTGTTCGGGGCCAATATCCCTGACACTTTTCTCATTTGTGACCAAGCTTTACAAATTCACAATCATGTGCCTGAAATCAACAGGAAATCATCCAAAATGGACAGGAAGCCACCCCAAAATCAAATGAAAGACACTTAAAATCAACAGGAAATGACCTGGAAATGACTCATAAGCGACAGACAGGTGACCAATGAACTGCAAGTGTCCGAGAAATACTCAAAATGTACAATATTTTCCAGAAGTGGCCCACAATCAACAGAAAGTGACCTGAAATGTACAGGGAGTGAGCTGATAATGCCCCCAAAATAAACGTCAAATGATCCATAACATACAGGAAGTGACCTGAAATAAACAGGAAGTGACTAATGAACAGGAAGTCACCCAGAAATGCATTTCATTCAAAATAAAATGAACCAAAGTATAAAATAAGTGATTCAGGAATGCCCCAAAACGTACCATAAGTGACCCCAAATCAACAGAAAGCGATCTTAAAACAACAAAAAGTCAACTGGAAATGTTACAAAATTAACAGGAAGTGACCCGAAACCAACAGGAAGTGAGCTGCAAATGCCCCAAAATATACGAGAACAGAAACTGACTGAGAATGCCCAAAAAACAACAGGAAGTGACTCAAAATCAACAGAAAATGACTTTAAAATGATCCAAAATGTACAGGAAGTTACCCAAAATCAACAAGAAGCGACCTGAAATTAACAGGAAGTGACCTGAAATTAACAGGAAGTGACTTGTAAATTCCACAAATTCAACAGGAAGTGATCAATGAACAAGAAGTGACCCAAAAATGCACTAAATTCAACATCCAAAATCAACAAGAAGTGACACAAAATTAACAGGAAGTGACTTGTAAATTCCACAAATTCAACAGGAAGTGATCAATGAACAAGAAGTGACCCAAAAATGCAGTAAATTCAACATCCAAAATCAACAAGAAGTGACCCAAAATTAACAGGAAGTGATCTAAAAACAACAGGAAGTGACTCATAATCAACAGAAAATGACCTTAAATTGACACAAAATGTACAAGAAGTTACCCAAAATCAACAAAAGGCGACCTGAAATTAACAGGAAGTGACCTGAAGTTAACAGGAAGTGACTTGTAAATTCCACAAATTCAACAGGAAGTGATCAATTAACAAGAAGTGACCCAAATATGCACTAAATTCAATATCCAAAATCAACAAGAAGTGACCCAAAATTAACAGGAAGTGATCTAAAAACAACAGGAAGTGACTCAAAATCAACAGAAAATGACCTTAAAATGACACAAAATGTACAGGAAGTTACCCAAAATCAACAAGAGGTGACCTGAAATTAACAGGAAGTGACTTGTAAATTCCACAAATTCAACAGGAAGTGATCAATTAACAAGAAGTGACCCAAAAATGCACTAAATTCAACATCCAAAATCAACAAGAAGTGACCCAAAATTAACAGGAAGTGATATAAAAACAACAGGAAGTGACTCAAAATCAACAGAAAATGACCTTAAAATGATACAAAATGTACAGGAAGTTACCCAAAATCAACAAGAAGCGACCCAAAATTAACAGGAAGTGACTTGTAAATTCCACAAATTCAACAGGAAGTGATCAATGAACAAGAAGTGGCCCAAAAATGCACTAAATTCAACATCCAAAATCAGCAAGAAGTGACCCAAAATTAACAGGAAGTGATCTAAAAACAACAGGAAGTGACTCAAAATCAACAGAAAATGACCTTAAAATGATCTAAAATGTACAGGAAGTTACCCAAAATCAACAAGAAGCGACCTGAAATTAACAGGAAGTGACCTGAAATTAACAGGAAGTGACTTGTAAATTCCACAAATTCAACAGGAAGTGATCAATGAACAAGAAGTGACCCAAAAATGCATTAAATTCAACATCCAAAATCAACAAGTGACCCAAAATTAACAGGAAGTGATCTAAAATTAACAGGAAGTGACCTGGAAATCCCACAAACTCAACAGGAAGTGAGCAATGAACAGGAAGTAACCCCAAAATGCACTAAATTCAACATCCAAAATGTACAGGGAGTGACCCAAAATCAACAGGAAGTGACAAATAAACAGGAAGTGACCCGGAAATGCACTTAATTCAACATGAAACGTACAGAAAGTGATTTGGGAATGCCGCAAAAACATACCTGAAGTGACCCAAGATCAACAGGAAGTGACCCGAGAACAAGAGGAAGTCGCCCAAAATCAATAGGAAGTGACCCAGAAAAGCTTCAAAATAAATAAAGTGACTCACTTCATAACATCGGCACGAAAATGCCAGATGATCCTTGACTGTTTACAGAAAACGAAAAGCATCACTTGACCTTTTGACCTTTGACCCCCAAATATTTCAAAACACGCTCAGCCTCTCAGACACGGCGACTTTCGAAGACGCCGCGTCCCATTCACCTCTTCGTGATTCACCTCACTTTTGCCTAGACAAGCAGCTGATGTCACCGATTGGTTTCCATCGAGACGCTCGTCTGCGCCATGTCGAACGGCCGTCATCCGTCCGTCTTCAAGGTAGCTAACACGACACGGCGTGACGTGATTCGTATAGACTACCACGACTCTTGTGATATGACGGAGTCAAAAGGCTGATTTACAGGCAGCGGGCAGGCGGGCAGGCCCGGATCTAGCAAGGCGGAAAACACAGTAACGCACGTGCTCGGAGGCGCTTCGTCACCCCCGCACGCTTCGCTGTCATTGCGCGCACGCACGAATAGCAAACGGACACAAGAGGCGGCTGGAGGCGCCGCTCCAAACGGTGCGTTGTGAGGAGGGATGAGCTCTTTCATACTGATTTTCTCTTGGAAAAAAACACATTTTGCTGCATTCCTAGCCACTTGCGTATTTTTGGATCATTTTCTGTTGAAATTAGGGCATTTTTGGGTCACTTCCTGTTTTTTGGTCACTTCCTGTTGATAGTGGGTACATTTTGGGGCATTTCCATGTCACTTCCTGTACATTGTGGGGCATTTCCAGGTCACTTGCGATTGATTTCAGGTCACTTCCTGTTGATTTTGGGTCACTTCTTATTAGTTTTGCTGCATTTCAGGTCACTTCCTGTACATTTTTGGATCATTTTATGTTGAAATTAGGGCATGTTTGGGTCACTTCCTGTTGATTTTGTAGAATTTTAAGCTCACTTCCTGTTGATTTATGATCATTTATGTTGAAAAAAGGCCATTTTTGGGTCACTTCTTGTTCATTGGTCACTTCCTGTTTATTTTTTAGGCTTTTCCAGGTTGATTTTGGGTCACTTCTTATTAGTTTCGCTGCATTTCAGGTCACTTCCCGTACATTTTTGGATCATTTTATGTTGAAATTAGGGCATGATTGGGTCACTTCCTGTTGATTTTGTGGGATTTTAAGCTCACTTCCTGTTGATTTTGGGGAATTTACAGGTCACTTCCTGTTGATTGCAGGTCACTTCCTGTACATTTTTGATTATTTTCTGTTCATAAGTGACTTCCTGTACAATGTGGGGCATTTCCAGGTCACTTCCTGTTGATTTTGGGTCACTTCCTGTACATTTATGATCATTTATGTTGAATTTAGGGCATTTTTGGGTCACTTCTTGTTCATTGTCACTTGCTGTTTATTTTTTAAGCTTTTCCAGGTCACTTCCTGTTGATTTTGGGTCACTTCTTATTAGTTTCGCTGCATTTCAGGCCACCTCCTGTACATTTTTGGATCATTTTATGTTGAAATTGGGGCATGTTTGGGTCGCTTCCTGTTTTTTGGTATTTTCCTGTTGATTTTGTGGAATTTAAAGCTCACTTCCTGTTGATTTATGATAATTTATGTTGAATTTAGGGCATTTTTGTGGATCATTTTCTGTTCATAAGTCACTTCCTGTACATTGTGGGGCATTTCCAGGTCACTTCCTATTGATTTCAGGTCACTTCCTGTTGATTTTGGGTAACTTCCTGTACATTTATGTTGAATTTAGGGCATTTTTGGGACATTTCTTGTTCATTTTTTAGGCTTGTCCAGGTCCCTTTCCTGTTGATTTTGGGTCACTTCTTATTAGATTCGCTGCATTTCAGGTCACTTCCTGTACATTTTTGGATCATTTTATGTTGAAATTGGGGCATGTTTGGGTCGCTTCCTGTTTTTTGGTAATTTCCTGTTGATTTTGTGGAATTTAAAGCTCACTTCCTGTTGATTTTGGGTACATTTTGGGGCATTTCCATGTCACTTCCTGTACATTGTGGATCATTTTCTGTTCATAAGTCACTTCCTGTACATTGTGGGGCATTTCCAGGTCACTTCCTATTGATTTCAAGTCACTTCCTGTTGATTTTGGGTAACTTCCTGTACATTTATGATCATTTATGTTGAATTTAGGGCATTTTTGGGTCACTTCTTGTTCATTTTTTAGGCTTGTCCAGGTCACTTCCTGTTGATTTTGGGTCACTTCTTATTAGTTTCGCTGCATTTCAGGTCACTTCCTGTACATTTTTGAATCATTGTATGTTGAAATCAGGGCATGTTTGGGTCGCTTCCTGTTTTTTGGTAATTTCCTGTTGATTTTGTGGAATTTAAAGCTCACTTCCTGTTAATTTATGATAATTTATGTTGAATTTAGGGCATTTTTGGGTCACTTCTTGTTCATTGGTCACTTCCTGTTTATTTTTTAGGCTTTTCCAGGTCACTTCCTGTTGATTTTGGGTCACTTCTTCTTAGTTTCGCTGCATTTCAGGTCACTTCCTGTACAGTTTTGGATCATTTAATGTTCAATAAAGTGCATTCCTGGGTCACTTCCCGTTCATTGGTTGCTTCCTGTTGATTTTGAGGCTTTTCTGGGTCACTTCCTGTTTATCTTGGGTGACATTTTGTTCATTTTGGATCACTTCTAGTATGTTTTGGGGGCATTCGCAAATCACTTTCTTTACATTTTGGGTCATTTAACTTTGAATTAAGTGCATTTCTGGGTCATTTCCTGTTCATCAGGGAAATTTCCTGTTCATTTTGGATTACTTCTTATTGACTTAGGGTCACTTTCTGTTGATTTAAGTCACTTCTGGTATGTTTTGGGGCATTCCCGAATCACTGTTTTTACATTTTGGATCACTTAATGTTTAATTTAGTTCATTTCCGGGTCACTTCCTGTTCATTTTCAACTCATGGCATTTCTGGGCCACTTTTCATTTCATTTCATCTCATAATATTGCGATTTTTTTTCCTGATATTACAACGTGTGGCTTTATACTGGTAAAATAAATTATTTTTGAAGTCCTATTTTTTTCCCCCCTTTCTTTGTTTGGCCCTAATACTCCCCGGTAACCCCCTTCGCTGCATAAAAAAATGACAGTCTGTCTAATGTGATTTCCTCTAGCGCTGACAATAACTCTATTCTATAATTTCCCAAAACACGCCCTTGCCAAGAATTCGCACCTGCCGTTTTTTTTTTTTCAATTACCAAGGAAGTAATATCTATCTTGGCGTGAACAAACTTATTTCTTGTAGCTCCTGAAAAGCAGGCCATGTCCCAGCAGCGCTCCGCAAAGCCTAATGAAATGTTTGCATGTTGCACTTGCTCGACCGCGTCTTTAATTAATCATGTTTGTTTTGCTCTCGTACGCTTCCCAGCCTGCTCTATTATTCCTTCTCTCTTGCCTGGACTTAATTTCTTCTTTAGCAAACGGCTTATTCCTCGCGTTGCACCGATACGGCGCGAAAATGATGTCATCGGTGTCCGGGAGTATTGAGAAATAAGGCGGCGATAATGCGCAGTTTGTACTTTTCAAGATCTGGTTGCCAACCGATGGTCGCCACATCAAAGATGGCCGCCAGCTGTGCGTGCCGCTGAGCCGCTTTCCCTCCAGCTTCAAATGGATTGGACGTCTAGCGCCGTCAATGTCCGCTACAGAATAAATAGCAGACGCTTTGGTATTGATAAAAATCATTTTGACCCTACAAACATGGCCGCCGTGAAGCCACGTAGGTGGGGGCAATGAAAGGTCTTTAATGCCTCGAATTGATCTACTCAAGGAAGGAAGGAATCAGGAACTGATTCGGGAATGCTATTAAATGTACCAGAATTGACCAAAATTAAACAGGAAGTGATTCATGAGCAAGAAGTGACCCAGAAATACCCTAAAATCAACAGGAAATGATCCAAAATGTACAGGAAGTGACCCCAAATAAACAGACAGTAACCTAGAAATGGCCCAAAATCAACAGGAAGTGACCAATGAACAGGAAGCGTCCTGGAAATTCCCAAAAATCAACAGGAAATGATCCAAAATGTAAAGAAAGTGACCCAAAATCAAGAGGACGTAACTAGAAATGGCCCAAAATAAACAGGAACTGATCCAAAGGCAGGAAGTGACCCCAAATCAATAGGTGGCCCAAAATCAACAGGAAGTGATCCAAAATGGCCAGGAAGTAGCCCAAAATCAACAGGAAGCAACCTAGAAATGGCCCAAAATCAACAGGAAATGATCCAAAATGGTCAGGGAGTAACCAAAATCAACAGGAGGTAACACAGAAATGGCCCAAAACCAACAGGAAATGATCTAAAATAGACAGGAAGTGACCCAAAATCAACAGGAAATAACCTAGAAATGTCCCAAAATCAACAGGAAAAGATATAAAATAGACAGGAAGTGACCAAAAATCTACAGTAAGTAACATAGAAATGGCCCAAAACCAACAGAAAATGATCCTAAATGTACAGGAAGTGACCCCAAATCAACAGAAAGTAACCTAGAAATGGCCCAAAATCAACAGGAAATGAGCTAAAATAGATAGGAAGTGACCCAAAATCAACAGGAAGTAACCTAGAAATGGCCCAAAATCAATAGGAACTGATCCAAAATGCCCAGGAAGTCACCCCAAATCAATAGGTGGCCAAAAATCAACAGGACGTGACCAACAAACAGGAAGTAACCTAGAAATGTCCCAAAATCAACAGGAAGTAACCTAGAAATTGCCCAAAACCAACAGGAAATGATCCAAAATAGCGAGGAAGTAACCAAAATCAACTGGAAGTATCATAAAAATGGCCCAAAACAAACAGGAAATGATCTAAAATAGACAGGAAGTGACCCAAAATCAACAGGAAGTAACCAACAAACAGGAAACGACCTAGAAATGGCCCAAAATCAAGCGGAAGTGACCGATAAACAGGAAGTGTCCTGAAAATTCCATAAAATCAACAGGAAATGTTCCAAAATGTCCAGGAAGTAGCCCAAAATCAACAGGAAGTAACCTAGAAATTGCCCAAAACCAACAGGAAATGATCCAAAATAGCGAGGAAGTAACCAAAATCAACTGGAAGTAACATAAAAATGGCCCAAAACAAACAGGAAATGATCTAAAATAGACAGGAAGTGACCCAAAATCAACAGGAAGTAACCAACAAACAGGAAACAACTTAGAAATGGCCCAAAATCAAGAGGAAGTGACCAATAAACAGGAAGTGTCCTGAAAAATTCCATAAAATCAAAAGGATATGATCCAAAATGTCCAGGAAGTAGCCCAAAATCAACAGGAAGTAACCTAGAAATTGCCCAAAACCAACAGGAAATGATCCAAAATAGCGAGGAAGTAACCAAAATCAACTGGAAGTAACATAAAAATGGCCCAAAACAAACAGGAAATGATCTAAAATAGACAGGAAGTGACCCAAAATCAACAGGAAGTAACCTAAAAATTGCCCAAAATCAACAGGAAATGAACTCATAGCTACCCTTAGATGAACAAGGAAGTAACCCAAAATTACCTCAATGCCTTCCATTGGCAACAATAGAAATTCAATCATTTTAAACTGGCACGGCTAGCAGCGTCAGTGCCATTGACGGCCCTAGACGTCCAATTCATTTTGACTGGAAGGGGCCAATAAACATTCTTTGTACAGCAGCCAATAAGTCAAATGATAAAGATGATGATTTGTTTGTTTTTTTGACAAACCCCTATTATGGAGAATTGTGGTTCAAATGCGTCACTCTGCGCTTTTTCGCTCCCCTCCGCCTCTCGCTAAATAACAGCTGCCATCAGCACTGACAAAAACTCTGCTGTCGTCAATACAAATCCCCACAAAAAGAAAACAATTTGCTTTCCAGCAAAACAGACACAAACAAGAGTCCGGCTGAATAAGCGGATGAACAAATCGGAAAGTAAAGCTGCTAATTGTATTTTTTCCAGCGTTTTAGATCGCCGTCATGCCAGAAAATATTGCAAAACTCATCATAAATACTAGAAGAACCCCTGCGGGACTTTATATTGGCTGAGATCTTTTTATTTGGCAAGAAGCATCCCGAGGGGGTGGAATCGGTGTAAAATGAAGTCAGGGTCGGGGATTGAGTAAAAGGCAGGAGACCGTGACAATTTTCTTTGGTGGCCTTCAACCGTTTGTCTTGGCGAGAGACAACTTGTGCCCGCCGGATGGAAAGGATATGCTGCTTTTTTGTGAATTGAAAGGAGAGTTGTGTCCGTTAGTATTTATCAGGATGTGACCCTGAAGTGCCCGAAAATCCACAGGAAGTGACAAATATACAGGAAGTGATACTGGAATACAAATTATCATGAGAAAGTGGCCCAAAATAAACAGGAAGTGACCTGGAAATGACCGAAAATCAACAGGAACCGACCGATGAACAAGGAGTAATCCGGGAATAACTGATGTCATTGGAAATTGACCAAAAAGCAACAGGAAGTGACCCGGAAATGTCCCAAAATCATCAGGAAGTGACCCAAAATCAACAGGGAGTGACCCTGAAACGACCCGAAAGACAGGAAGTGACCCTGAAAGGCCCCCAAATCAAAAGGAAGTGACCCTATATCAACAGGAAGTGACTCTGACATGCCCCCAAATCAACAGAAAGTGACCCAATATCAACAGGAAGTGTGACCCTGAAAGGCCCCCAAATAAACAGGAAGTGACCCTGAGGGGCGCCTAAATAAACAGGAAGTGACGCAATATCAACAGGAAGTGACCCTGAAAGGCCCCCAAATCCAAAGGAAGTGACCCAATATTAACAGGAAGT
This sequence comes from Corythoichthys intestinalis, assembly GCF_030265065.1. Taxonomy (NCBI): domain Eukaryota; kingdom Metazoa; phylum Chordata; class Actinopteri; order Syngnathiformes; family Syngnathidae; genus Corythoichthys; species Corythoichthys intestinalis. Next base: position 2,549,193 of record NC_080399.1, on the reverse strand, counting down.
GACTCTAAAAGGTCCCCAAATCAACAGGAAGTGACCCAATGTAAACAGGAAGTGACCCTGAAAGGCCCCCAAAATCAACAGGAAGTGACCCTGAAAGGACACCAAACAAACAGGAAGTGACCCTGAGATGCCCCCAAATAAACAGGAAGTGACCCAAAATCAACAGGAAGTGACCCTAAAAGGCCCTCAAATGAACAGGAAGTGACCCTGAAAGGACCCCAAATAAACAGGAAGTTACCCAAAATCTATAGGAAGTGACCCTAACAGGCCCTCAAATGGATAGGAAGTGACCCTAAAAGGTCCCCAAATCAATAGGAAGTGACCCAACATCAACAGGAAGTGACCCTGAGATGCCCCCAAATCAACAGGAAGGGACCCTAAAAGGCCCCCAAGTAAACAGGAACTGGCCCGATATAATAGGGAGTGACCCTGAAAGGCCCCCAAATCAACACGAAGTGAACCAATATCAACAGGAAGTGACCCTGAAAGGCCCCCAAATCAATAGGATGTGACCCAATAGCAACAAGAAGTGACCCAAAATGAACAGGAAGTGACCAATGAAGAGCAAGTGGCCCAGAAATGCCCCCAAATCTACAGGAAGTGAACCGTTATCAACAGGAAGTGACCCTGAATCACCCCCAAATCAGCAGGACGTGACCCTGAGATGTCCTAAAAACAGGAAGTGACCCATTATGACCAGGAAGTTACCCAATAGCAACAAAAAGTGACCCAAAATCAACAGGAAGTGACCAATTAAGTGCAACTGGCCAGAAATGCCCCCAGATCTACAGGAAGTCAACCGATATCAACAGGAAGTGACCCTGAATCACCCCCAAATCAACAGGAAGTGATCCTGAAAAGCCCTAAAAACAACAGGAAGTCACCCTGACAGGCCCTCAAATCAACAGGAAGTGACCCAATATCAACAGGAAGTGATCAATAAAGAGCAAGTGGCCCAGAAATACCCCCAAATCTACAGGAAGTGAACCATTATCAACAGGAAGTGACCCTGAAATGCCCTCGAAACAACAGGAAGTGACGCAATATCCCAACCATCACAGCAAAGCTACCATCGCTAATTAAGTTTGAAAAGAGTTAACAACTTTAACAAAATAAGACGCTGCTTTTATTCCAATTTCCTAACAAATTAAAGCTTTTAGAATTCCACCTGGAACCAAGCAATAAAAAGCCTCAGCTAAGCACTTAAAACAATAAACAGCGAGTCCACAACCTTTGGATGTTAAAAGCCCCAAAACCCCCCAATGACATCAGGAGCTGGAAGCCTCAGATTAGCCACTCCGCCCCTCCAACTGTCTCAAGGAACTCAACGTATGACAACTGAGCAGGGAGTTCAACCGTAAATGATGAGCAGGAAGGATAATAAAGGGTGATAGGCATGATTAGGGTCTGACCCGCAGGCTGTAAAATGCAATTCCTGCCCTTCATCATATTTCAAAGGCCCGCCCGTTGCTTTGAGATTCTAGCTTCGGTCAGACATAAATTATGGATCAAATGAATGTCAACACATGGGCTGCCATTGGGGGCGCTAGACATCTGATCCATTTAGACTGGGAGGAGTGAAGGAATACTTCCTGTTCATATTCCTCTTTATTGGTCACATCCTGTTGACTTTAGGGCACTTCCAGATACTACCTGTTTTAGGAATTTTAGGGTACTTACAGGTCACTTCTTGTATATTTCTGGGCCACTTCCCATTCACTGGTCACTTCCTGTTGACTTTAGGGCATTTCCAGATACTTCCTGTTCATTTTGGGTCACTTCCTTATAATTTTAGGTTGCCTACAGATCACTTCCTATACATTTATGGGTCACTTCCTTCTAATTTTAGGGTACTTACAGGTCACTTCTTGTATATTTCTGGGCCACTTCCTCTTCACTGGTCACTTCCTGTTGACTTTAGGGCATTTCCAGATACTTCCTGTTCATTTTGGGTCACTTCCTTATAATTTTAGGTTGCCTACAGATAACTTCCTATACATTTATGGGTCACTTCCTTCTAATTTTAGGGTACTTACAGGTCACTTCTTGTATATTTCTGGGCCACTTCCTCTTCACTGGTCACTTCCTGTTGACTTTAGGGCATTTCCAGATACTTCCTGTTCATTTTGGGTCACTTCCTTGTAATTTCAGGGTACCTATGGGTCACTTCCTATTCACTGGTCACTCCCTATTGACTTTAGGGCACTCCCAGATACCTCCTGTTCATTTTGGGTCACTTCCTTCTAATTTTAGGGTACTTACAGGTCACTTATTGTATATTTCTGGGCCACTTCCTCTTAACTGGTCACTTCCTGTTGACTTTAGGGCATTTCCAGATACTTCCTGTTCATTTTGGGTCACTTCCTTCTAAATTTAGGGTACTTACAGGTCACTTCTTGTATATTTCTGGGCCACTTCCTCTTCACTGGTCACTTCCTGTTCACTTTAGGGTATTTCCAGATACTTCTGTTCATTTTGGGTCACTTCATTGTAATTTCAGGGTACCTATGGGTCACTTCCTATTCATTGGTCACTTCCTATTGACTTTAAGGCATTTTAAGATACTTCCTGTTCATTTTGGGTCACTTCCTTATAATTTTAGGTTGCCTACGGATCACTTCCTGTACATTTATAGGCCACTTCCTCTTCACTGGTCACTTCCTGTTGACTTTAGGGCATTTCTAGATACTTCCTGTTCATTTTGGGTCACTTCCTTGTAATTTCAGGGTACCTATGGGTCACTTCCTATTCATTGGTCACTTCCTATTGACTTTGGGCATTTCAAGATACTTCCTGTTCATTTTGGGTCACCTCCTTGTAATTTCAGGGTAACCATGGATAACTTCCTGTAATTTCTGGGCCACTTCCTATTCATTGGTCACTTGCTGTTGACTTTTAGGGCATTTCCAGATACTTCCTGTTCATTTTGGCTCACTTCCTTATAATTTTAGGGTGCCTACGGATCACTTCCTGTACATTTATGGGCCACTTCCTCTTCACTGGTCCCTTACTGTTGACTTTAGGGCATTTCCAGATACTTTCTGTTCATTTGGGGTCACTTCCTGTAATTTCTGGGCCACTTCCTATTCATTGGTCACTTGCTGTTGACTTTTAGGGCATTTCCGGATACTTCCTGTTCATTTTGGGTCACTTCCTTGTAATTTTAGGGTACCTACGAATCACTTCCTGTACATTTATGTGCCACTTCCTCTTCACTGGTCACTTCCTGTTGACTTAAGGGCATTTCCAGATACTTCCTGTTCATTTTGGGTCACTTCCTTATTATTTTAAGTGGCCTACGGATCACTTCCTGTACATTTATGGGCCACTTCTTCTTCACTGGCCACTTCCTGTTGACTTAAGGGCATTTCCAGATACTTCCTGTTCATTTTGGGTCACTCCCTTGTAATTTCAGGGTGCCTAAGGGTCACTTCCTGTACATTTCTGGGCCAATTCGTATTCATTGGTCACTTCCTGCTGACTTTAGGGTATTTCCTGCTACTTCCTGTTTATTTTGGGTCATTTCCTTGTAATTTTAGGGTACCTATGGATTACTTCTTGTACACTTCTGGGCCACTTCCTCTTCATTGGTCACTTCCTGTTGATTTTAGGGAATTTGCTGATACTTAGTGTTAATTTTGGGTCACTCCCTTGTAATTTTAGGGTACCTACAGGTCACCTTCTGTACATTTATGGGCCACTTCCTCTTCATTGGTGTCAACCTGTTTGCTTGAGGGAATTTTTGAGCCACTTCCTCTTTAATGTTCATTTTCATTAGACTTTAGGGTATTTGCAGATACTTCCTGTTCATTTTGGGTCACTTCCTTGTAATTTTAGGGTGCCTACGGGTCACTTCCTGTACATTTCTAGGCCACTTCCTATTCATCGGTAACTTCCTGTTGACTTAAGGGCATTACCAGATACTTGCTGTTCATTTTGGGTCACTTCCTTTTCATTGGTCATTTTCTGTTTGTTTTAGGGCATTTCCTAATACTTCCTGTTAATTTTGGGTTACTTGTCATTTTAGGGTGCCTACAGGTCACTTCCTGTACATTTCTGGGTCACTTCCTCTTCATTGGTCATTTTCTGTTTGTTTTAGGGCATTTCTTAATACTTCCTGTTAATTTTGGGTTACTTTCTTGTCAATTTAGGGTACCTGTATTTCCTGTACATTTCTGGCTACTTCCTCTTCATTTGTTACTTCCTGGTAATTTTAGAGTACTTAAGGGTCACTTCCTGTTGATTTTAAAGGGTTTATTTGTACAATGATAGATTTCTCATCAAGTATCCAAAGTCATGCTAGCTATTATGCTAGCAATGCTAGGCTGAGGGCTAACTTTAGCACAACACGTACACTTCAAATGTCTCTTATTGCATTTGAATTGGTGGTTTATCTATCTATTACACATTAGTGGTTAAAAATGTTCAATGTTTTCTTTTTTTGAGCTGAAGTTCGGAGTTCACGTGATTAAAAATGAGAACATTTTGGAATGGGAAGACTGTGATTGGGGCTAAAACTGCAGGATGAGATAAGCGCTAAAGTTTCAGGGACAGAAAAAGGAGCAATTGAACATGTGGGCTGAATTTCTGACTGAATTTCTGTCCCTTCCCCCACAGGAAAATAACACCAGCTCGCTCCTCGGCATTTACTAGAGGTACGCTTGGCAAAAAAAAAAAAAAAGACCACGGCATACTGCGTTCAATCCGACCTGGCTTTCCTTCTGATCTCAAGCCAAAGATTAGCGCCTGGATGCTAACATTTGTCAATACGGCTTGGGTGACGTCAGGGTATTGAAATCTCCCCAAACCGGCGTGACCACAACTTAACTATGCGGCTTTTTTTTTTCTTTTCATTCCGATGTGGTTTTTCATTCAAACGGGCCCGGCGATGCGTTCAAATGTCGCGGGGTGATTTTCATGTCATGTCATGTCATGTTCTGACAGTGTATTTCGTGAATATTAATGACTGGCATCTCCTGCAGACTCCAGGTAGTTGCTGCTGTAACAAGTCTAAATGACTATTGAGTTAACTTGTTCTCTGCCATTGACGGGAATAAACAGGTCACTTCTTGGTCAACTCATCAGCTGCCGTAGTCGTCGCTAGACGTCCAATTCATGTCGTCTGGGAAGGGGCAACTGAACGCCCATGTTTAGTCAACAGCAACTGTCACTGGCAGCGAATGAGTGCCTTATAACCACTAACACTAAAACTTAACTGGGAGGGGTTACAGTTTTTGCTGGGGTTTTTGTGAGTGTGTGTCTGTGTGTGTGTGTGTGTGTGTGTGTGTGCGCGTGTGCATGCGTGTGTGTGTGGTTTTGTCTAGGGCTGCAGCTATCGATTATTTTAGTAGTCGATTAATCGATGAACGAGTTAGTTCGAATAATCGAGTAATCGGATAAAGAACATGGAAAATAAAAATACTTGAGTTGAGCGTCAAACGGTATTTAAAAAAATAAATAAACGAGGATCTACGGACAACAAAAGAACAATTGGCTAACTTACAAAAGTCCGTTAGCTTAAATGCTATAAAATGCTAACTTTTTTTTTTTTTTTTTTTTTTTTTACAATGCTCTTAACAAATGGTTTAGACACATATTCCCACCAAAAAACAGCTAAATATATCTATAAACTAATTTACGAATGCATTAAAAAACATTAGCTCAAACAAAAACTTAGCTTACGTTGGTCTTAACAGGGACCAGTTGGATTCAGCCACGTGAAATGAGGCAGAATAGAGGACAGTTCACTTTCAAAATAAACCATTCCAACGCCACTTTAGTTAAACGAATAATCGAAGCAACAGAATTTAATTCGAATATTTTTTTTCTCATCGAATACTCGAGTTAATCGATTAATCGTTGCAGCAATAGTTTTGTCCATTTTGGGGAGTTGCGGTTTTTATTCTTTTCAGTCTTTTACTGTTTTGTTTGGCGTTTTGGTGTTTTTTGCAGTTTGGCCAATTTTTTTGGAGGGTGGTTTACGTTTTTTGTGTTTTCCAGTTTTCCATGGTTTTGCCAATTTTGGGGGGGGATGTTTTTGGGTTTTTTTTGGTCTTTTTTGGTTTTGCTAATATTTGGAGCGGGTTACAATTTGTGTTTTTTGCAGTTTTTGTGGTTTTGACAATTTTGGAAGGGGTTACGATTTTTGTGATTTTTACAGTCTTTTGCTGCTTTGCCAATTTTGGCTGGTTTGTCTGGAAGTTTTTGTGCTTTTTAGCAGTTTTTTTGTCATTTTTCAATTTTTAGGAAGGGTTATTTTTTTGTGTTTTTTGCAGTTTTTTGTGGTTTTGTTGGTTTGGGCGGTTTTTGTGTTTTTAACAGTTTTTTTTGTGGTTTTGGCAGTTTTGTGTTTTCAGCAGTTTTTTTTTTGTCATTTTGTCAATTTTTGGAGGGTTTGCGTTTTTTTTGCAGTCTTTCATGGTTTTGCCATTTTTTTGGGTGGATGTTTTTGCTGTGGTTTTTTTTTTAAGTCTTTTGTGGTTTTGCCAATATTTGGCAAAAAATATATTTGGCTAACCCTAACCCTTTTTTTGTTTGTTTATTTTGTCAATTTTGGGGGGGGGCTGGTTTGTGTGTGTTTTGTTGTATTTGGGGGTTTGGCCAATTTTGGCAGGTATTTTTGGTAGATATTTGTGTTTTTAGCAGTTTTTTATTGTTTATCGATTTTGGGGTAAATTAGTTTTTTTATGTTTTTTGCAGGTTTTGTGGTTTTGCTCATTTTGAGGGGGGATTTAAGTTCTTGTTTTTTCATACCCATACGGTTTTGTTTAGCAGTTTTTGTGTTTTTTGCAGTTTTTTTTTTTTTTTTGTGGTTTTGCTATTTTTTTGTAGGTTGCATTTTTTTTTTTTTTTAGTTTTTAATGGTTTTGCTAATATTTTGGGGGGTATTTTTGTGTGTGTTGTTTTTCCAGTCTTGTGGTTTTGTTTGGCGGTTTTTGTGTTTTTTTGCAGTTTTTCATTGTATTGCCAATTTTTGAGGGGGAGGGTGCATATTTTGCAGTTTTTCATGGTTTTGCTAATTTTTAGAGGGGGGTGCGTTTTTTGTGTGTTTTTTTGTTTTTTTTTGCAGTTTCTCATTGTTTTGCTAGTTTTTTGGGGGGGTTCGCTGTTCTTATTTTTTCAGTCTTTCGCAGTTTTGTTTGTTGGTTTCTGTGTTTTTTTGCAGTTTTTTTTGGTTTTGCAAAGAATTTTTTGGGGGGGTTACAGGCACAAGAGGAACCTTATTTTTTACCTGACTCTGATCCTCCAAGAAAAAGTTTGCACACCCCTAATTTCGAATAGTGAATCCCTTGTCGTAAAGTGTACTCCAAATGAAAAAGGTGTTCCTCAGTAAAGCAAACATTATTTCAACACTTGCTTTAATAGCGCGCTTGTTCCCCAACGTCTATTCCACGGAAAAATCTCCGTGTCCTCCCACTGGTCTTAACCTTATGAAAGAAGCATTTTCCACCTGTGAGATCACGCCAAATCCAATCACACTATGACACCGTATGGATTGAACAAGACAGGTACAGCATTCACACTTGACGTGTTACTTTTTCTGCTTTTCTTTCAGGTAACGTCCACTTTTTTCCAGCCCATTTTTCTATGCCAGTGTTGGATGCGCGAGCATATGTTCGTCATAAAACATGGTCACGGAGCTATACGGCGTATACCTCCCGGTGTTGTAATGTGTACCACATGCTAAGTTCGGACCAGGGTTGCGCAAACTCGAATATTTCAAAATAAAACGGTTGGACAAGGTCCCCGGAGGGAATTGAGACGATGTCAAACGGCCCGCGCTGACGTATTCGGGTATCCTCGCTGCTTACAATAACCAGGGATGGGAATCTCTGGGTAGTGAATGAATGAATGCCGTCATCCATACTGCCATATTGAGAATACAGGGCATAAAAGATACACAACGCCTTATTATCACGGAAGCCCAACGTGTGTGTCATGAGCAAGATTGACGCACCAAGTCTCGCAATTAGTTCTCCCGGGCAGTTCACAACAAAATGGCGGGACGGTCTATCCTAACACAAGAAACACAGGGGAACACTCGATATCCAACTGATAACACAACTGAGAAGAGTCCTGAATCCTCCTGTCCAATCCACAAACAGACAATGATCCCAACGGGATTACAGTTTTTTGTGGGGTTTTTTTCCAGTTTTTTGTGGTTTTGCCAATTTTTGGAGGGGGTTACAATTTGTGTTTTTTGCACTCTTTCACGGTTTTGCCAATTTTGGCGGGTTTGTTTCGACGTTTTTGTGTTTTTAGCAGTTTTTCGTAATTTTGCCAATTTTTGGAGGGGTTGCTGAATTTCTTGCAGTTTTCTGTGGTTTTGTCCATTTTTTGGGGGGTGTTTTTTGTTGTTGTTTTTTTTGGCAGTCATTTGTGGTTTTGCTAATATTCGGAGGGCGTTACAGTTTTTCGTGGGTTTTTTTGCAGTTTTTTGTGGTTTTGCCAATTTTGGGAGGGGTTACAATTTGTGTTTTTTGCATTCTTTCACGGTTTTGCCAATTTTGGCGGGTTTTTTTGGACGTTTTTGTGTTTTTAGCAGTTTTTCGTAATGTTGCCAATTTTTGGAGGGATTGCTGCATTTCTTGCAGTTTTCTGTGGTTTTGTCCATTTTTTCGGGAGTGGTTTTTGGGGGGGGTTTTTGTGCAGTTTTTTGTGGTTTTGCTAATATTTGGAGGGGGTTACAGGTTTTTGTGTTTTTTTTTTGTGCAGTTTTGCAAAGTTTTGGAGGGGGTACAATTTGTGTTTTTTGCACTCTTTCACGGTTTTGCCAATTTTGGCGGGTTTGTTTGGATCTTTTTGTGTTTTTAGCAGTTTTTCGTAATTCTGCCAATTTTTGGAGGGGTTGCTGTATTTCTTGCATTTTTTTGTGGTTTTGTCCATTTTTGGGGGGGTGTTTTTTGTTTTTGTTTTTTTGGGAGTCTTGCGGTTTTGCTAATATTTGGAGGGGGTTACAGTTTTTTGTGTTTTTTTGCAGTTTGCCAATTTTTGGAAGCGATACAATTTGTGTTTTGGCGGGTTTGTTTGGACATTTTGGTGTTTTTAGCAGTTTTTTGTGACTTTGCAGTTTTGTTGTTGTTTTTGTCAATTTTGGGTGTGTTTTTTGTGTGTTTTCCTGTCTTTTGGAGATTTGCCAATTTTGGCAGGTTTCTTTGGCGGTTTTTGTGCTTTAGCAGTTTTTTGTCGTTTTTCCAATTTGGGGGTGGGCATTGAGTTTTTTGTGTTTTTTGCAGGTTTTGCAATTTTTTTGGGAGGGGTTTGTTTTTATTGTTTTCATTCCTTTGCGGTTTTGTTTGGTGGTATTTGTGTTTGTTTTTTGCAGTTTTTTGTGGTTTTGCTCATTTTATTGGTTTTTTTTTTTTTTTAAATTTGGGGGGGGGGGTTGCAGTTTTTTGTGGCGCGATTCCAGCTGTCTGGGTAGAAGGGCAGATTCCTTCAACATGTAATACAAAAAGAAAATTTTAATATTATTCGACCCGTGGCAAAAATACCCGCTGATTAATTCTTCAAAAATCATTTGTGGGGCAACATTTTATTCCTTGCATGGTTGAAAAAAACAAAAACTGGAAAACAACAGCGACAGCGAGCGATGTCTTTATTTTCAAGGACAATTATGTCTTCCAGCGAAGGTCCGGGCCTATAATTATTCAATAGGAGGACCCACTATGCCAAAGAAGCGCTTGTTTATTTCCGCGCTCAATCCGCTCCTTATTTATAGCCCGCAGCTGAGTTGTGTACTTAGCCGTGTGTCGAGGAAATGCACGCTGCTATAGAAAGAAAAAAAAAGAAAAAGGGACATCCCTGCAGTCATAAATTCCCATACAGCTTAGTGACTGAGTCTGATAATTACTTCAGAAAGTGAGTCGTATTTACGATCGTTTAACCTTCATTACGGAATCAAATATTAGATGCTCTGATTTTTTATTTCTTTTTCCTGTAAACAACAGGGTGCTGTGCTTTGCATGTAGAAAAGGAATTTGGCACTACAATAACCTGTTTTTGACATTTCATAGTTGTTCCAGCCAAAACAATACATCAGGGAACGCCCAGCTTTCTAGCACTGCGCTAGCTAGTTACCATTTTGACGAAACAGTCAACAGCAACAAGAGAATAGCATGCCTAGCTGGCATCAAGAAATGCCCAGAAATCAGAAATTTGATCATGTTTAGCTTCCATCACTCCGCTAGCTAGCTAGCTAGCATGTTGATCAAACAGCTACAACACAACAAGAGAATATTAGGCCTAGCTAGCATCAGGAAAACCCCATTTTTTCTTTCAGCAATTCAGAATTGATTAGCATGTTTCACTTTCTAGCACTCCGCTAGCTAGCTAGCACGTTGACAGAACTGTCAACATCAACAAGAGAATAGCACACTTAGCTAGCATCAGGGAACGCCCAGTTTTTTTAAGTAATTCTGCAACCAGAACTGATGAGTATGTTTAGCTTTTTAGTGCTCCATTAGCTAGCTAGCATGTTGACAGAAAATTCACACAGCTTCAAGAGAATAGCACGCCTTGCTAGCATCAGTGAAAACGCTCTTTTTTTCAGAAATCCAGAATTGATGATCATGTTTAGCTTTCTAGTGCTCTACTAGTTAGCTAGCACGTTGACATACTGGTCACACAGTGACAAGAAAATAGCTCCCCCACCTAACTAGCATCAGGGAACGCCAATATTTTTCAGCAATCCAGAATTGATGATCATGTCTAGCTTTCTAGCGCTCTGCTAGCTAGTTAGCTAGCACGTTGACAGAACAGTCACACAGCAACAAGAGAATAGCACGCCTAGCAAGCATCAGGTAACGCTCACTTTTTTTTTTTTTTTTTTTTTTAAGTAATTCTGCAACCAGAACTGATGATCATGCTTAGCTTTCTAGCACGCCGCTAGCTAGCACATAGACAGAACAGTCAACAGCAACAAGAGAATGGCACGCCTAGCTAGCATCAGAGAACGCTCACATTTTTTCAGCAATCTAGAACTGATGATCGTGTCTAGCTTTCAAGCACTCTGGTAGCTAGATAGCTAGCTAGGACGTTGACAGAACAGTCACACAGCAACAAGAGAATAGCACGCCTAGCTAGCATCAGGGAAAGCCCACTTTTTTTCCCAAGAAATCCAGAAATGATGATCATGTTTAGCTTCTCACACTCCACCAGCTAACTAGCTAGCATTTTGACCAAACAGTTACAAAACAACAAAAGAATAGTACGGCTAGTTAGCATCAGGGAAAGCCCACTTTTTTTGCAGCAATCCAGATTTGATGATCATGGTTCGCTTTGTAGAACGCCACTAAATAGCTAGCATGTTGACAGAACGGTCAACAGCAAAAAGAGAATTGCACGCATAGCTAGCATCAGGGAACGCCCAGTTTTTTAAGTAATTCTGCAACCAGAACTGATGATCATATTTAGCCTTCTAGCGCTCCGCTAGCTAGCTAGAATGGTGACGGAGCAGTCACACAGCAACAAGAGAATAGCACGCCTAGCAAGCATCAAGTAACACCCACTTTTTTTTTTTTTTTTTAACAGAACTGATGATCGTGTCTAGCTTTCAAGCACTCTGGTAGCTAGATAGCTAGCTAGGACGTTGACAGAACAGTCACACAGCAACAAGAGAATAGCACGCCTAGCTAGCATCAGGGAAAGCCCACTTTTTTTCCCAAGAAATCCAGAAATGATGATCATGTTTAGCTTCTCACACTCCACCAGCTAACTAGCTAGCATTTTGACCAAACAGTTACAAAACAACAAAAGAATAGTACGGCTAGTTAGCATCAGGGAAAGCCCACTTTTTTGCAGCAATCCAGATTTGATGATCATGGTTCGCTTTGTAGCACGCCACTAAGTAGCTAGCATGTTGACAGAACGGTCAACAGCAAAAAGAGAATCGCGCGCATAGCTAGCATCAGGGAACGCCCAGTTTTTTAAGTAATTCTGCAACCAGAACTGATGATCATATTTAGCCTTCTAGCGCTCCGCTAGCTAGCTAGAATGGTTACGGAGCAGTCACACAGCAACAAGAGAAATGCATGCCAGCTAGCACCATGGAACACCCACTTTTTTCAGCAATCCAGCGTTGATGATCATGTCCATGTCTAGCTTTCTAGCGCTTCGCTAGCTAGCTAGCATATTGACTGAACAGTCACACAGCAACAAGAGAATAGCACGCCTAGCTAGCATCAGGGAACGCCTACTTTTTTTCAGAAATCCAGAAATTATTATCATGTTTAGCTTCTAGCACTCCACTAGATAGCTAGCTAGCATGTTGACCGAACAGTCAACAGCAACAAGAGAATAGCATGCCTAGCTAGCATTAGGGAACGCCCACTTTTTTTTTCCAGAAAACCCAAAATGATGATCATGTTTAGATTGTAGCACTCCCCTAGCTAGCTAGCACGTTGACAGAACAGTCACACAGCAAAAAGAGAATAGCACGGCTAGCAAGCAACAGGGAATTGGTATTTTGGGGCATTTTTGAGTCACTTTCTATTGATTTTGGGCATTTCTTCGTCACTTCTTATTGATTTTGATTCACTTAGTACGTACTGTTTTTGTTGGTGTTGTATGTGGCACTGGTAATCAATGGGCTTATTGAATTTTGGCTAAACTGTACGTTTTTGCTTATAAATTTCATGCACTTTGGACGTCTAGCAGCTAAATAGCAGCCAATGAATTCAAGGCTAAAATACAGTGACACTGCTAACATCAATGATATTATTATCCTCGTGCATGAATGTCCGTCCCTCGGCCAGTACTGGTCTCCCCCTGGTACAGAGTGGTACGAGTATTACATGTCCCGTTCATTCCTGTCTGTCTGGTCTGGCCAGCGCACGCATTTGCGCGCCAGGCACCGAGCACGTACAACAAAAGAGGTGAAAATCAAGTGAGCGAAACCTTCACTTTCAAGCCCACGGCAGACTCGTAAAACAGCTCAAAGGCATGTATTAAAGCTGCAGCTGTTACATGTTGCTGGAGAGCCCAAATTCCTCAATGACTTAGCATAAGCGCTAAAACTTAGATGTATTTCAATCATTATCATCACTATAAAGGCATTTATTAACAATACTCAAAGAGCAGACCGCATTAAGGGCATTTCTGGGTCACTTCCTGTAAATTTTTGGTCAATTCATAATCATTTTGGAGCATTTTAGGTCACTTCCTGTTCATTTGGATCACTTCCTGTTGATTTGGGGGACTTTCTAGGTCACTTCCTGTACATTTTGGGTCACTTCCTGTTGATTTTGGGGCATTTCAAGGTCACTTCCTGTCCATCTTAGGTCATTTTCTGTTTGTTTGGGTCACTTCCTGTTGATTTTGGGGCATTCCTAGCTCACTTCCTGTACATTTCGGGTCACTTTTTGGTCATTCAGGTCACTTTCTGTTGATTTTGGGGCATTTCAAAGTCACTTCCTGCACATTTTGGGTCACTTTCTGTTCATTTGGGTGACTTCCTGTTGATTTTGGGGCATTTCTGGGTCACTTCCTGTTCATTTGGATCACTTCCTGTTGATCTTGGGGCATTACTAGGGCACTTCCTGTACATTTTGAGTCACTGTGTTCATGTGATTCACTTCCTGTTGATATTTGGCCATTTCTGGGTCACTTCTTATACATTTGGGTCACTTTCTGTTCGTTCAGGTCACTTCCTGTTGATTTTGGGGCAATTGTAGGGCAATTCCTGTCCATTTTGGGTCCTTTTCCATTCGTTTGGGTCACTTCCTGTTGATTTTGGGGCATTTTGAGGTCACTTCCTGTACATTTTGGGTCACTTTCTGTTCATTTGGATCCCTTCCTGTTGATTTTGGGGCATTACTAGGGCACTTCCTGTACATTTTGGGTCACTGTGTTCATTTGATTCACTTCCTGTTGATTTTTGGCCATTTCTGAGTCACTTCCTGCACATTTCGGGTCACTTTTTGGTCGTTCAGGTCACTTCCTGTTGATTTTGGGGCATTTCAAAGTCACTTCCTGCACATTTTGGGTCACTTTCTGTTCATTTGGGTGACTTCCTGTTGATTTTGGGGCATTTCTGGGTCACTTCCTGTTCATTTGGATCACTTCCTGTTGATCTTGGGGCATTACTAGGGCACTTCCTGTACATTTTGAGTCACTGTGTTCATGTGATTCACTTCCTGTTGATATTTGGCCATTTCTGGGTCACTTCTTATACATTTGGGTCACTTTCTGTTCGTTCAGGTCACTTCCTGTTGATTTTGGGGCATTTGTAGGGCAATTCCTGTCCATTTTGGGTCATTTTCCGTTCGTTTGGGTCACTTCCTGTTGATTTTGGGGCATTTTGAGGTCACTTCCTGTACATTTTGGGTCACTTTCTGTTCATTTGGATCACTTCCTGTTGATTTTGGGGCATTTTTAGGTCACATCCTGTTTATTTGGATCACTTCCTGTTGATTTTGGGGCATTACTAGGGCACTTTCTGTACATTTCGGGTCACTTTTTGGCGTTCAGGTCACTTCCTGTTGATTTTGGGGCATTTCTAGGTCACTTACTGCACATTTTGGGTCACTTTCCGTTCGTTTGGGTCACTTCCTGTTGATTTTGGGGCATTTCTGTGTCACTTCCTGTTTAATTTGAGGGATTGGGCATTTCTGAATTGTTTGGTTACTTGTTCATTATGGGGCATTTCTGTGTCACCTCCTGTTGATTTCGGGGGATTTACGGGTCACTTCCTGTTGATTTGAACAGGAAGTGACCTGTGAATAATCTGGCTTCAGTGTCATTCACCGCACAAGTCAAAATGAATTAGGTGTCTAACGGCATCATTAGCAGGCAGTGAGCTAAGGTAGACTCTATTCCAATAGACTTTTGTAGCAACCTGTCTTTTCAGAACGGTTTATGCATTCTTGGTGGGAGCATATCGGCCTAACCTTTTGGGCTACAAAGTATCCTTTTAGATATATCGTCACACCTAATAATACATTTATTATAATTCTATGGCTTCAAAAAAAAATCATCATTTCAAATGAGCTTGACAGCTAGCGAAACTGTTAGCTGAAGTTCATTTTATGTGTGTTGATGCGGCAATGTTATACTTTTTTTAATGTCTGTTCTCACCTGTTCATGATGGCCCATCTAGCATATGGTGAGCCTCCCACACAATCACATTTGCATCAAGATGTCAGGGGCTCCTGTCTGACTCACTGAGTTGCAGGTGGGTGTTGGGTTTCCCTTCTATGGTAGCAGAGCAGGAAAGGAAAACACTCCATATGCTCAAATATGTCTTTTTGTCCCCACTAAACTCAGGATAGCGACAACTCTGATCATTGGTGTCAAGATCTTGTAGAGAAAAGCTTTAAAATGATGCCATATTAGTCCGGTTTGTGTTCGCAACATGTTTCAGCGTGGATGACGGTGTTAGACGTCCAATCCAATAGGAAAGAGAGCATTTCAGAGTCACTTCCTGTTGATTTTCAGAAATTTCCGGGTCACTTCCTGTACATTTTTGGAGGTTTCCTGACCAAATGGACAGGAAACACACCAAAATATACAGATAGTGACCAGGAAATGCCCCAACATCAACAGGAAGTGACCTGTGAACCTCCAAAATCGTACAGGAATTGACCTACAAATCAACAGGAAAATACTAAAAATTAGGAGGAAGTGACCCAAACGAATAGGAAGTGACCTACAATCAACAGGAGAATGCTGATAAACAACAGGAAGAGACCCAGAAATACCCCATAATCAACAGTAAGTGACCCAAAATGTACAGGAAGTGACCGAGAATTGCCCCCAAATCAACAGGAAGTGACCCAAATGAACGGAAAGTGACCCAAAATCAACAGGAAGTGACCCAAAAATGCTCCAAAACCAACAAGTGACCTAAAAATTGAGAAATGCCCCAACATCAAAAAGAAGTGACCGCTAAATCACCTGAAATCAGCAGAAAGTGACCTGTATGTTTCTCGAAATCAACAGGAAGTGACACACAAATGCCCAAAAATCAACAGGAAGTGACCTGTAAATCCACCAAAATCAAAAGGAAGTGACACGGAGATGCCTCAAAATCAACAGGAATCCACCTGTAAATGCCACTAAATCAACCGGAATCGAACCGAAGAGCCCCAAAATTAACAGGAAGTGACCCAAAAATGCCCATAAATTCACAAGTGACACAAAAATTCAGAAAAGCCCAAAAGTCAACCGGAAGTGACTCGTAAATCCTCCGAAATCAATGCAGAAATGCCCCAAAATCAACAGGAAATTACCTGCAATTTCCCCAAAATTAACAGGAACTTACCCATAAATGCCCCAAAATTAACAAGTGACACAAAAATGGCCAAAAAGTAACAGGAAGTGACCTGTAAATCCACCAAAATCAAAAGGAAGTGACACGGAGATGCCTTAAAATCAACAGGAATCCACCTGTAAATGCCACTAAATCAACCGGAATCGACCCGAAGAGCCCCAAAATCAACGGGAAGTGACCCAAAAATGCTCCAAAATCAACAAGTGACCTAAAAATTGAGAAATGCCCCAAAATCAACAGGAAGCCACCAGTAAATCACATGAAATCAGCAGAAACTGACCTGTACGTTTCCCAAAATCAACAGAAAGTGACACAGAAATGACCCCAAAACAACGGAAAGTGACCCAAAAAAATGCTCCAAAATCAACAAGTGACCCAAAAATTGAGAAATGCCGCAAAATCAACAAGAAGTGACCAGTAAATCACCTGAAATCAGCAGAAACTGACCTGTAAGTTTCTCGAAATCAACAGGAAGTGACACACAAATGCCCAAAAATCAACAGGAAGTGACCTGTAAATCCACCAAAATCAAAAGGAAGTGACACAGAGATGCCTCAAAATCAACAGGAATCCACCTGTAAATGCCACTAAATCAACCGGAATCGAACCGAAGAGCCCCAAAATTAACAGGAAGTGACCCAAAAATGCCCATAAATTCACAAGTGACACAAAAATTCAGAAAAGCCCAAAAGTCAACCGGAAGTGACTCGTAAATCCTCCGAAATCAATGCAGAAATGCCCCAAAATCAACAGGAAATTACCTGCAATTTCCCCAAAATTAACAGGAACTTACCCATAAATGCCCCAAAATTAACAAGTGACACAAAAATGCCCAAAAATTAACAAGTGACACAAAAAATCAGAAAAGTTAACAGGAAGTGACCTGTAAATCCGCCGAAATCAACAGGAAGTGACACAGAAATGCCCCAAAAATAAACAGGACGTGACACAGGAATGCCCATAATCAACAAGTGACCAAAAAATTGAGAGATGCCCCAAAATCAAAAGGAAGCGACCTGTAAATCACCTGAAATCAGCTAAAAGTGAGCCGTAAGTTTCCCAAAATCAACAGGAAGTGACACAGAAATGCCCCCAAAACATCAGGAAGTGACCCCAAAACGCTCCAAAATCAAAAGGTGACACAAAAATTCAGAAATGCCCAAAAATCAACAAGAAGTGACCTGTAAATCCCCCGAAATCAAAAGGAAGTGACACTGAAATGCCCCAAAATCAACAGGAATCGACCCGTAAATGCCACTAAATCAACAGGAATCGACCCGAAGAGCCCCAAAATCAACAGAAAGTGACCCGGAAATGCCCAAAAATTCACAACTGACACAAAAATTCAGAAAAGCCCAAAAGTCAACCGGAAGTGACTCGTAAATCCTCCGAAATCAGCGCAGAAATGCCCCAAAATCAACAGGAAATTACCTGCAATTTCCCCAAAATTAACAGAAAGTTACCTATACATGCCCCAAAATTAACAAGTGACACAAAAATTCTTAAAAACTCAAAAGTTAATAGGAAGTGACCCGTAAATCCGCCGAAATCAACAGGAAGTGACACAGAAATGCCCCAAAATCAACATGAACTGACCTGCAGTTTCCCCAAAAACCTGACAAGCCCCAAAATCAACAGGAAGTGACCCAAAAATTCTCCAAAATCAACAAGTGACCTAAAAATTGATGAGATGCCCCAAAATCAAAAGGAAGCGGCCGGTAAATCACCTGAAATCAGCAGAAACTGACCCGTAAGTTTCCCGAAATCAACAGGAAGTGACACAGAAATGACCCCAAAACAACAGGAAGTGACCACAAAATGCTCCAAAATCAACAAGTGACCTAAAAATTGAGAAATACTGCGAAATCAACAAGAAGTGACTGGTAAATCACCTGAAATCAGCAAAAAGTGACCTGTAAGTTTTCTCAAAATCAATAGGAAGTGACACAGAAATGGCCAAAAATCAACAGGAAGTGACCTGTAAATCCCCCAAAATCAAATAGAAGTGACAGTGAAATGGCCCAAAATCAACGGGAATCGACCCGAAGAGCCCCAAAATCAACGGGAAGTGATCCAAAAATGCTCCAAAATCAACAAGTGACCTAAAAATTGAGAAATGCCCCAAAATCAACAGGAAGCGACCAGTAAATCACATGAAATCAGCAGAAACTGACCTGTACGTTTCCCAAAATCAACAGAAAGTGACACAGAAATGACCCCAAAACAACGGAAAGTGACCCAAAAAAATGCTCCAAAATCAACAAGTGACCCAAAAATTGAGAAATGCCGCAAAATCAACAAGAAGTGACCAGTAAATCACCTGAAATCAGCAGAAACTGACCTGTAAGTTTCTCGAAATCAACAGGAAGTGACACACAAATGCCCAAAAATCAACAGGAAGTGACCTGTAAATCCACCGAAATCAAAAGGAAGGGACACTGAAATGGCCTAAAATCAACAGGAATCGACCCGTAAATGCCACTAAATCAACAGGAATCGACCCAAAGAGTCCCAAAATCAACAGAAAGTGACCCGGAAATGCCCACAAATTCACAAGTGACACAAAAATTCAGAAAAGCCCAAAAGTCAACCGGAAGTGACTCGTAAATCCTCCGAAATCAATGCAGAAATGCCCCCAAATCAACAGGAAATTACCTGCAATTTCCCCAAAATTAACAGGAACTTACCCATAAATGCCCCAAAATTAACAAGTGACACAGAAATTCTTAAAAACCCAAAAGTTAATAGGAAGTGACCCGTAAATCCTCCGAAATCAACAGGAAGCGACCGGCAAATCACCTGACATCGGCAGAAAGTGACCTGTAAGTTTCCCGAAATCAACAGGAAGTGACACAGAAATGCCCCCAAAACAACAGGAAGTGACCCAAAAACGCTCCAAAATCAACTGGTGACACAAAAATTCAGAAATGCCCAAAAAACAACAGGAAGCGACCTGTAAATCCCCCGAAATCAAAAGGAAGGGACACTGAAATGCCCCAAAATCAACAGGAATTGACCCGTAAATGCCACTAAATCAGTACTTCTCAAATAGTGGGGCGCACCTCCCTGGGGGGGCGCAGAGCAATGCCAGGGGGGGCGCATGTGACCTAGGGGAACATGTTTTTTTTTTGCCGTACTGGAATAAAGTGTACTTGCACATCCACTCAGTAGGTGGCAGTGGCGCTCTCATTTTCAGAGTGCGCACAGTATTTTTGAACTAAGGAAGAGCACTCAGCACACACAGACAACAGATATGAAGAGCAGTGTGCCACCGCCGTTTTCGAAAGCCGTTTTCCGACCGGACTCACTCACGCAGCGACCCACTGTCTTGTCCGGTTCTCACGTCGCCATCCGAGAAGTGCCATTTTCGGCTTGGGATCGTCACGACGACCGCCCTCACCTACGGTTCTACCTCGGCCGCCGTGAATGCGCTTTTTTCGTGCCGTTTGCCTTTTAGCTTTGACTTTTAATACAGTGGGTGATGATGAAAGACCACTGTTTACTGTGTCTAAAAATAATTATAGCAGACAGCAAGAAGCCAAATCAATTAAGACGCCACTTAAAGACATTAGACCCCAATCTCATTGTTAAGCCGCTTGATTTTTTCAGTGAAAACGTGCCGAATATTGCCAACAATCGTCCTGCTTTGTCAGTGTTATATCAGTAAGCATTGTTAGCATGCTAATTGCAAAATAACTCCACACCATTGCAAATGAGGTAAATACTGTGAGCAGCAAAAATAAAAACTGTCCTGTCCAAGGACACTTTTTTCCCCCTTTTATTCAGATGTTTTTTCGGTCAAATTTTTTGGCACATTTTCCTCATGAGTGAATGTTTCTAATCAATTTTAATTTGGTATTATTTACTGATTTTATTACATTTTATTTTTCTGTATCAAACGGTCAAAAATGTACCTTGAGTGTATTTTTTAGTTTGGATGTGAATTTTTTTTTTTTTTTTTTAATTCAGGCAAATTGATGCACGTCAAGTCTTCTCTGTTACAAACAAAACAATGTTAATAAAGTTATACTTTATTATAAGTTGATCTATGTTACTTTTTTTCTTTATTAGAAAAAAAGGACACAATGTTAGGCAGATGCGTATTTATAATAGTAATTTTATAGACAAATGATACTATTTACAGTGGCGGCAGAGAGTTTGGGGGGGCGCGAAACATTTACGTCTTCCTTGGGGGGGGCGTGACAGAAAATAATTGAGAAGCACTGCACTAAATCAAGACGAAGTTAACTGAAGAGCCCCAAAATCAACAGGAAGTGACCCGAAAATGCCCAAAAAAATTCACAAGTGGCACTAAAATTCAGAAAAGCCCAAAAGTCACCCGGAAGTGACTCGTAAATCCTCCGAAATCAGAGCTGAAATGCCCCAAAATCATCTTACCCGCAATTTCCCCAAAATTAACAGGAAGTTACCCGTAAATGCCCCAAAATCAACAGGAGGTGACACAGTAAAACACCCGAAATCCAGGAAGTGATTGGAAAATCAACAGGAAAAGAGCATTAATGCCCCCAAATTAACTCACCTTCTGTTGATTTTAAGTCACTTCCTGTTGATTTTGGGCAATTTAAGGGTCACTTCCTGTTCAGTAACAGGAAAAAATCAACAGGAAATACCCCCCAAAAAAGCACTCATTTCCTGCCATTGACGTCCAGTCTGAAGTGCTAGGAATTACTCGGATTTTCTCCTTTTCAACTCCACTTTCAAACTATAGTTTTGCTATCCGCAGGCGACCGAGAGGTCAAAAAGATCAGCGGCGCTCGTAAAAACTCCCCCTTTGTCATATCCGCGCTAGCTTCCCTTTTTTTGCCAGCAATTGTCCTCCGACGGCGCAACTGGCCATACATCACGCGTGTGCCGGCATCGTGGCGGATGCTGAAAAACTGCTGCCGTGGCTCTTCTCACAACAGGTTTACATAATGAAAGACGTGCGCCATCATCCATTATGCAGAGCAGAAAGTTGGACTGCTGACACATCGCCGACGAGCGTGCAAACATGTTTGTTTTTTCAATTGGCACAGTGCACCCTTGGGTCAAAAGTTTTGAGACACTTTTTCATTCAGTAGATGTCCAAAGTGTCTCAAAACCTTTGTTGTTTTTGGCGGCAATTTTCATTTTTGTTTAGTCTTTTGGATGAAAATCATTTTTAGTCACGATCGTATTTTAGTCATTGGTAGCTTTGCAGTTTCTTTTTTTTTTTTTTTTTTTTGCCAAAACCGTTCCGTAGTTTGAATTTCGTGCTTCATCACAAATTTTTGTGATTTTTGTATTTTTTAGGAGGTTGCTGTTTTTCCGGGTTTTCAATCAGATTTGTTTATTTATTTATATTTTTGGTGGGTTTTCACAGGTTTTTTTTTTTTTTTAAGCTCTTTTTTCAAGTTTTTTTTCTTTTGCAAGTTTCCACTTCTTTTGCATTTTTGCAGTTTTTTCTCCCCCAGACATTTTTGCTGGGTTGTCGTTTCTCATCGTTTTGTGGTGTTTTTTTTTTCATTTATTTATTTATTTATTTGCACTTTTTGTGTATTTTTCAAGGGGTTGCTTTGCATTTTTCTGTTTTTTATGGCAGGGTTATTTGTGTTCCTTTTCATGTTTTTTCTCAGTTTTCAAATTTGCGTGATGATCATTTATTTATTTGGATTTTTTTGGTGTTTTTTAGCAAAGTTTTGCTGTTTGCTTTTTAAGCTTTAAACTTTTTTTTTTTTTTTTGCAATTTTTGCAACTTTTTTTGTTTTTTCACTTTTTTCAGAACTTTGCAATTTGAGTTATTTAGCTTTTTTCACTTTTTGGCAGGTTTTTTGTTTGTTTTTTTTGCTTTTTTTTTTTTTTTTTCAGTTTTTTGGGGGGGTTCAGTTTTCAAATTTTCAGTTTTTTTTCCCCAGAACATTTTGTGTTTTTTGTTTTGTCTTTTTGCATTTTTGGGGTATTTTTCAGGGGGTGGGGGGATTGCATTTCTTTTCACGTTTTCTTGACGTTTTCAACTTTTGGTGGTTTCGCAATTTTTTTAAGGATTTTTTGGGGGTTCTCAGGGTTCTTTTTTAAGGTTTTTTTTAATTGCAATTTTTCACTTTTGTGGTTTTTCAGATTTTTGTGTTTTTTTTCGCAATTTTGGGTTTGCATTTGTTCTTTTTCTTTCTTTTTTCATACAATTTTTCTGTTTTTTGGTGGGGGTTGTCAGTTTTCGCATTTTTCAGTTTTTTTCAGAACTTTTTACAGTTTTTGTTCACATTTTTTTTTGTTTTTCAAGGGGTTATTTTGCATTATTTTCTACTTTTTGGCAGGATTTTTGCATTTTTTTCATGTTTTTTGGGGAGGGGGTTCAATTTTTCTTGTTGTCGTAAATTGTTTTTTTCAATTTTTCCCTTTTTTGGTTTTTCAGTTTTCATGTTCTGCCCAAAAGTTTCAGGAAGTTTTTTTGCGTTTTTTTGCTGGGTTTTTGTTTCACAGATTTTTGTGTTTTTTCACAATTTTTTTTTTGTTTGCATTTTTGGGGTATTTTTCAGGGGGGGGTTGCATTTCTTTTCACATTTTCTTGGAGTTTTCAACTTTTGGTGGTTTTGCTTTTTTTTAAGGAATTTTAGCGGGTTCTTGGGGTTCCTTTTTTAAGCTTTTTTTTTAATTGCGATTTTTCACTTTTGTGGTTTTTCAGATTTTTGTGTTTTTTTTTCGCAATTTCGGGTTGCCTTTGTTCTTTTTCTTTCTTTTCTTTAATACAATTTTTCTGTTGCATTATTTTCTTCTTTTTGGCAGGGTTATTGCATTTTTTTCATGTTTTGGGGGGATTTTCAATTTTTGTTTTTGCAATTTTATTTTTTTCAATTTTTCCCTTTTGTTTTTCAGTTTTCATGTTCTGCCCAAATATTTCAGGAAGTTTTTTTGTGTTTTTTGCTGGGTTTTTGTTTCACAGATTTTTGTGATTTCTCACACGTTTTTAGGGCTGTTTGCTTTTTTGTTTTGTTTTTTTGCAATTCTCCAGTTTTTGGGGTTTTAGTTTTTGCATTTTTCACAATTTTTTTTCCAGAAGTTTTGCATTTTTTGCAGGCTCCCCCAAGTTTTTGTTTTTGTTGTTTTTTTTTGTAAGTAACTAAATAACGTAAAAAACGTTCCAAAATACATTGATTGGGGGAGAAAAAAAATACAAAACGATTAAAATTAGATCAAATATGTACATTTTTTAGCAACAACTAAAAACGTAAAATATACATATATATCGAACTTAATATTTATTTTATTTAACAAAATGGACATCTAGCACTGCCAATGGCAGCCAATGAATATTGGTAGAAACATGTTCCTTGATTAAACGGCGACATCTTTTCAAAACTATATATTTGGATACAAAGTATACTAGTATATCTGCTTATGTTGTCACCAAGTTACTGTTAGAGCAGAGTCAGGAAAGCAGCATGTAAATGTGCTTTCATTTGCACTTTTCTCCCTCATTCTGACTTGAAGCTCCCACCGGAACGCGTCCTTTGGCCGGACTGAGTGGCAGAATATGCCGCAGTGTGTCAAAGCGTGTCATCCGAGCGTGAGTGACGCCCCGCGTGCGTTAAGCAAGTCTTCCCAGCTGGCTGAATTACACGTTCGGAATTGCAATTTCAACGTAAATGCCTAATGGAGCTGAACAATGCCTGGCGGTGGTAGCTGAATGCTAATGTTGCGGCTAATTTTACGCTATTATTACAATGACTTCAAGACACATGATGTCAGACGCTTAAAATGGAAACGTATGACGTTTGTCTTGATGCTTTTTGGGGGGGATTTGAAAATTACCAAAAATTTGACCTGGGAATGCTCCAATCCATTTGAAGACTTCTAGTCATAACCTCTGACCTTATGACCCCAAAACGTAATCATTTCTGTTTCAATCTACAATTTAGGGATTTTTTTAACTTCACATGTTCTCATCCCATTACAAAGGGCCTTTGAAGGATTTACCCAGCTGGCAGTTCACCCGCCGTGCCTACAACACCACAACAAGGTTTAATGACGAAGCGCACAACATGCCAGTGTTCCTGCCTTCATGACATCAGCTTTGGTTCTCTCAACTCCGCGCGGAGTAAAACACTTGCCACACCTCTCGTGCAGCTGAAGACCTTTTGGACTCCGCGTACAGTCTGACTCACTTTTCAACAATACCGTCATACAGTGTTTTTTTTTCTTTCTGGAAAACTCTGCAGTGGAGGTAATCACCGATTATTTTATAGGCTAATCGGCTCATTTAGGAATCACGTGTTATTTGCCGTTACGTGAGGCCGGGAAAAAGAGTT
This sequence comes from Corythoichthys intestinalis, assembly GCF_030265065.1. Taxonomy (NCBI): domain Eukaryota; kingdom Metazoa; phylum Chordata; class Actinopteri; order Syngnathiformes; family Syngnathidae; genus Corythoichthys; species Corythoichthys intestinalis. Next base: position 2,524,638 of record NC_080399.1, on the reverse strand, counting down.
GAGCTGGAAATGTGCTTTGATTTGATGTTCATTCGAATGCTACATTTTGTTATGCCAGAAGAAAAGAACATTCAGAAAAATAAAACATACAAAAAGTCATTTAAAAATCAGACTCGAAGTACAAGAACTACAAAAACAACAACCACTAGTACTACTACTACTATTACAACAACTTCTACTACTACCAGTGCTACATCAACTACTAGTACTACGACTAGTACTAGTGTTACAACAACTAGTACTAGTACTACTAATAGTACTAGAACTACAACTAGTACTACTACTACTACTAGTGCTTATAATACAACAACCACTAAAACTATTACTACTAGTACTACAAAAAATACTAGTATTAATGCTACAACAACAACTAGTGCTAGAACGATAACTTGTACTAGTGCTACTACAACTACTAGTGCTACTACAACTAGTACTACGACAGTTACCACTAGCACTACTTTAACTACAAGACTACTAGTAATCGTGGTACAACAACTACTGGTACTAGAACTACAACAACTAGTACTACAACTACAACCACTAGTACTACAACAGCTACTACTACTCAGACAACTACTAGTAATAGTGCTACAACAACTAGTAATAGTGCTACAACAACTAGTACTAGAACTACAACCACTATTACTACAACAGCTACAACTAAAACTACAACAACTACTAGTACTATTACTACCACTACAACTACAACAACTAGTGCCACAACAACTACTAGTGCTACTACTAGTGCTACAACAACTAGTACTACAACTACAACCACACGCACTATGCAACAGGTACTAGTAATAGTGCTACAACAACTACTAGTACTAGAACGACAACAACTAGTACTACTACTACTACTAGTACTACAACAACTACTCGTACTAGTGATACAACAACTAGTACCACAACTAGAACCACTAGTACCACAACAGCTACTATTAGTACTACTAGAACTACAACAACTAGTGCCACAACAACTACTAATACTACTAATACTTCAACAACAACTAGTACCACTACTAGTACTACAACTACTAATACTATTGCTACAACAACTAGTACTACAACTACAACCACTAGTACCACAACAGCAACTATTACTATTACAAGAACAACTACAACAACTAGTACTACTACCACTACTAGTATTAGTGCTACAAGAACAACAACTAGTACTACAAGTGCTACAACAGTTAACACTAGTACTACAACAACTACTAGTAATAGTGCTACAACAACAATTAGTACTACAACTACAAGTACTACAACAGCCACTACTAGTACAACAACTACTCGTACTAGTGCTACAACAACTAGTACTACAACTACTACTAGTACTACGACTTGTACTACAACAGCTACCACTAGTACTACTAGAACTACAACAACTACTAGTACTATTATTCCTACTAGAACTACAACAACTAGTGTCAAAACAATTACTAGTACTACTACTAGTACAACAACAACTAGTACTACTACTAGTGTTACAACAACTAGTACTACAACTGCAACCACAAGCACTATGACAGCGACTGCTAGTACTACTACAACTACAACAACTACTAGTACTACTACTAGTGCTACAACAACTAGTACTACAACCTCTAGTACTACAACAGCTACTACTAGAACTACAGCAACTAGTGCCACAACAACTACTACTACTACTACTACTAAAAGTGTTATAACAATTACTAATATTATTACTTCAACAGCAACTAGTACTACTACTAGTACTGCAACAATTAGTACTACAACTTCAACAACAAGTACTACGACAGCTACTACTAGTAATAGTTGTACTACTAGAACTACAACTACTAGTAATAGTGCTACAACAACTACTAGTACGACAACTAGTACTAGTACTACTACTAGTACTACAACAACTAGTACTACAACTACTCTTACAATTACTAGTACTACAACAGCTACTAGTACTATTATTATTACTAGAACTACAACAACTAGTGCCACAACTACTAATACTACTACTAGAAGTGCTACAACAACTACTAGTGCTTGAACTACAACAAAAATCACTAGAACTACAACTAGTTCTACAACAACAACAATTAGTAATACAATTACAACCACTAGTACTACAACAGCTACTATTAGTACTCCTAGCACTACTACTAGTAATAGTGCTACAACAACTACTAGTACGACAACAACTAGTACTAGTACTACAACAACTACTCGTACAATTACTAGTACTACAACAGCTACTACTAGTACTACAACAACTACTAGTACTATTATTATTACTAGAACTACAACAACTAGTGCCACAACTACTAATACTACTACTACTAGAAGTGCTACAACAACTACTAGTGCTTGAACTACAACAAAAATCACTAGAACTACAACTAGTTCTACAACAACAACAATTAGTAACACAATTACAACCACTAGTACTACAACAGCTACTATTAGTACTCCTAGCACTACTACTAGTAGTGCAACAACAACAATCACTAGTAATACTACTAGTACTGCTACAACATCAACAACTAGTACTACTGAGCTGCCAAATCGTATCGCACGTATGCAGCAATTTCGTATTAAAAGAAAATTCTACTTTTTTTTTTTTTTTTTTCAAAAATATGTGGTATTGGTGCAGTATCAGCATTGGCTGATATAACCGGTATTGGCATCTGGAGCCAAAAAAAAAAACAAAAAACAAAAAAAACAGTATCAGTGAGCCAATGTGAGATAATCATTATAGCGAACTTCGTATCGTATCAATGGTATGCAGTAGTTTAGTATTTTAATTGTTTTCAAAAATTCCAAAAACATCGTATCAGTAGAGTATTGGCTTATACCACCATAATCAGTACCCAGAGCCAAAAAATGGTATCTGTGCAACACTAATCATCGTTCCATGAGATAACCATTATCGTGAACTTTGTATCGCATTAATAGTATGCAATATTTAGTATTTAAAAGGGAAAAAAAACTGTTACCAGTGCGGTATTAGCCAATCCCACTGGAATTGATATGTGGAGTGCTGTGAGGCAATCATTATCGTGAGCTTTATTTTGCAAATCATATCAAAGGTACACAGTAATTAAGTTTTGATTAAAAAAAAAACATGGTATTGGTACAGTATCGGCTGACACCACCGTAATCGGAACCTGGAGCCCAAAAAAATGGGATCGGTGCAAACGCAATGTGAGATAATTGTTATAGTGAGCTGCGTATTGCATTAATGATATGCAGTAATCTAATATTTTAAAAGAAAAAAAATTCAAAACACATGGTACTGATACAGTATCGGCTGCGTAATCGGTACCCGGAGCAAAAAAATTGTATCCGTGCAACACTAGTCATCGTAGAGTGAGATCATCGTTACAGTCAACTTTGTATCGCATCAAAGGTATCCAGTAATTAGGTATGTTAAAAGAAACAAAATATCAAAACACATGGTATCGGTACAGTATCGGCTGCTTAATCCGTACCCGGAGCAAACAAATTGTATCCGTGCAACACTAGTCATCGTAGAGTGAGATAATCGTTACAGTCAACTTTGTATCGCATCAAAGGTATGCAGTAATTAAGTATTTTATAAGGTTAAAAATCAAAATCAAAACACATGGTATCGGTACAGTATCAGCTGCGTAATTGGTACCCGGAGCCAAAAAATGGTATTGGTGCAACACTAATCATCATACAGTGAGATAATCGTTATAGTGAACTTCGTATCGCATTAATGATTTGCAGTAATTTAATATTTAAAAAAAAAAAAAAAATCAAAACACATGGTATCGGTACAGTATTGGCTGCGTAATTCGTACCCGGAGCTAAAAAATTGTATCGGTGCAACACTAGTCATCGTAGGGTGAGATAATCGTTATTGTTAACTTTGTATCGCATCAATGGTATGCAGTAATTAAGTATTTTAAAAGAAAAAAATCCAAAACACATGGTATTGATACAGTATCGGCTGCGTAATCGGTACCCGGAGCCAAAAAAAATGGTATCCGTGCAACACTAAACACCATACTGTGAGATAATCGTTATAGTAAACTTCGTACCGTATCAATGCTATGCAGTAATTTTGAATTTTAAAAGGGAAAAAAATCGAAATACATGGTATCGGTACAGTATTGGCTGCGTAATCGGTACCCGGAGCAAAAAAATGGTATTGGTGCAACACTAATCATAATAAAGTGAGATAGTTGTTACAGTCAACTTTGTATCGCATCAAAGGTATGCAGTAATTAAGTATTTTAAAAGAAAAAAAAAAAAAATCAAAACACATGGTATCGCTACAGTATCGGCTGCGTAATCGGTACCCGGAGCCAAAAAAATTGTATCGGTGCAACACTAGTCATCGTACAGTGAGATAATCGTTATAGTGAACTTTGTATCGCATTAATGATACGCCGTAATTTAAAATTTTGAAAGAAAAACAATTCAAAACACATAGTATTGATACAGTATCGGCTGCGTAGTCGGTACCCGGAGCCAAAAAAAATGGTATCCGTGCAACACTAAACACCATACTGTGAGGTAATCGTTGTAGTAAACTTTGTATCGTATCAATGCTATGCAGTAATTTTGAATTTTAAAAGGGAAAAAAATCGAAATACATGTTATCGATTCAGTATTGGCTGCGTAATCGGTACCCGGAGCAAAAAAATGGTATTGGTGCAACACTAATTATCATACAGTGAGATAATCGTTACAGTCAACTTTGTATCGTATCAAAGGTATGCAGTAAGTATTTTGAAAGAAAAAATATAACAAAACACATGGTATCGCTACAGTATCGGCTGCGTAATCGGTACCCGGAGCCAAAAAATTGTATCGGTGCAACACAAGTCATCGTACAGTGAGATAATCGTTATAGTGAACTTCGTATCGCATTAATGATATGCCGTAATTTAAAATTTTGAAAGAAAAACAATTCAAAACACATAGTATTGATACAGTATCGGCTGCGTGATCGGTACCCGGAGCCAAAAAATGGTATCGGTACAACACTAAGTGAGATAATTGTTATAGTGAACCTTGTAGGTTCCCAATCCAGCGTCCCTATCACTGAAACATTTCAAACAAATTGGACGTCCACGGCCGTCCAAAGCCTTTACTCACCACTGGCGTTCTTGCCACAGATGAGATGCTGCCAAATCTGCAGTGACCCCCAAAGCTCGGCGTCCTGCGCGACGGCCTGTTCCAGGCTCTCCGGGCTCAACTTGGGGAGAGCCTCATCCCGCTCCATCAGCCCGGCGGTGCGGATGACTCTGCCGTAAATCTGTCGGATGAGGCTCTCCATGCACGCCGCCAGATAGATGGCCGCCTGCTCGTGGATCCTGACGGCGATCCTCCCGTCGACCATCCACCTGAAGAATCTCCCCACGTTGAAGACGAGCCCGCACCGGACGGACTTGCCTCGTCCGAACTTGTCGTCGTCCGTGCTCATGCTGTAGAGCGACAAAGCGCCGAGGGCCGCCCCGACGCAGTTGCCCGAGACGGCCCAGGAGAGGACCATCCTGACGGCGCTCTGGATCTCGTATTTGGTGCATTTGGCGTAGCGCAAACTCAAGCGCTGCGCCTCGCGGGCCACCCGGACGAGGGCCCGGGCGGCCAGCGCCGAGATCCGGAGCAGGACGTCCTGCGACGCGCTGGCGAGTTCCAGGACTCGGGCCACTTCCCCGAGGCTCCACGGCACGTCCTCAAGCTCGGGTAGTTTGGCGCACTGGCCGGCGCACTCCAGGATCTCGGCGTCTTCCACCAGGACCGTGTTGACAGTGTCCAGGCTGTTGTTTCGACTGTGCATGGAGTCCGTTAGTTGCCAGCAGTTCCCCCCATGTGCCTCCGAGCAGCACAGCGACGCGCTGGAAGACCTGAAGGAGTCGGCGGCTCCACCATAACCCGAGTCGAGAGTCAAATCCTCCAGGGTCCTCGCTGCTGCTGCTACCGCTGCTGCTGCTGCTGCTGACGACGACTTGCTGCTGCTGCTACTCCTCGCCATAGTCGGGCTTCATAGCGACGAGGGAAAAGTGCAGGAAATCGCCTCCCGTGCGCAGGAAAACGACCAGAAAGTTAAAAGCGCAGGATCGCTGCGGAGCGACGCAGTGGCTGAGGATGGAGGGGCGGGGCCAACGCGCCGAGGTCGCGGCCAATCGCCGCGCGCGGTGGCAACGCTGCTGGATTCAGACTGGGCCAACCGTCCGACGCTAGAAAAACTCACTAAAGGCATCTTATTCATGCTAATGACACGTAAACAATGTGATAATTAGTGTTGCAACAAAACATTTGTTGACTTCAAATACAGATTCTGACCCAGAAATTAACAGGAAGTGACCAGAAAGATTAGTTTCAACAAGTGACCTGTAAATGCATCAAAATTAACAGGGAGTGACCTGGAATTGAAGCTAGAAGTAAATCGTAAATGCCTCAACATTAGCAGAAAGTAATCCAAAATCAACAAGTGACCTGTAACTACCCAAAATAAACAGAAAGTGGCCCAAAATCAACAGGAGGTAGCCCAAATTCAACAAGGGACCAGGAAATACCCCGAACATTACCAGGAAGTGACCCAAAATCAACAGGTGGCCTGTAACTATGCTGAAATATACAGGAAGTGGCCCAAAGTCAACAGGAAGTGACCTATCGTTGCCTTAAAATCAACAGGAATTGCCCGAAAAGCAACAGGAAGTGACTAATAAATGCTGAAAATAGACAGGAAGTGACTCATAAATGCCCCAAAATCAACAGGAAGTGACCCAAAATCAACAAATGACCTGAAAATACCCCATAATTAACAGGAAGTGATCCAAATTCAACAGGAAGTAAACTATAGATGCCCAAATCAACAACAAGTGACCCAAACCCAAAAATTAACAATTAACATGCAAGTACCCCCCAAATAAACAGGAAGTGGCCCAAAATCAACAGGAAGTAGCCCAAAATCAACAGGAAGTGACTTATAAAGGCCCAAAAATCAACAAATGACCTGAAAATACCCCAAAATTAACAGGAAGTGATCCAAATTCAACAGGAAGTAAACTATGGATGCCCAAATCAACAACAAGTGACCCAAACCCAAAAATTAACAATTGACATGTAAGTACCCCCCAAATAAACAGGAAATGGCCCAAAATCAACAGGAAGTAGCCCAAATTCAACAAGTGACCAGGAAATACCCCTAACATAAACAGGAAGTGACCCATAATCAACAGGTGGCCTGTAACTATGCTGAAATAAACAGGAAGTGGCCCAAAATAAACAGGAAGTAGCCCAAATTCAACAAGTGACCAGGAAATACCCCTAACATGAACAGGAAGTGACCCAAAATCAACAGGTGGCCTGTAAGTATGCTGAAAAAAACAGGAAGTGGCCTATCACTGCCCCAAAATCATCAGGAATTGCACGAAAATCAGCAGGAAGTGACTCATAAATGCCCCAAAATCAACAGGAAGTGACCGAAAAGCAACAGGAAGTGACTCAAAAGCAACCGGTGGCATGTAACTATGCTGAAATAAACAGGAAGTGGCCCAAAATCAACAGGTAGTAGCCCCAAATTCAACAAGTGACCAGGAAATACCGCAAACATTACCAGGAAGTGACCCATAATCAACAAGTGGCCTGTAACTATGCTGAAATATACAGGAAGTGGCCTAAAATCAACAGGAAGTGTCCGAAAAGCAACAGGAACTGACTCATAAATGCCGCAAAATCAACAGGAAGTGGCAGAAAAGCAACAGGAAGTGACCAGAAATTAACAGGTGGCCTGTAACTATGCTGAAATAAACAGGAAGTGGCCCAAAATCAACAGAAAGTAGCCTAAATTCCAAAAGTGACCAGGAAATACCCCTAACATTAACAGGAAGTGACCAGAAATTAACAGGTGGCCTGTAACTATGCTGAAATAAACAGGAAGTGGCCCCAAATCAACAGAAAGTAGCCTAAATTCTAAAAGTGACCAGGAAATACCCCTAACATTAACAGGAAGTGACCCACAATCAACAGGTGGCCTGTGACTATGCCGAAATAAACAGGAAGTGGCCCAAAATCAACAGGAAGTGACCTATCATTGGCCCAAAATTAACAGGAAGTGATCTATCATTGCAGCAAAATCAACAGGAAGTGCCCGAAAAGCAACAGGAAGTAGCCCGAATTCAACGAGTGACCAGGAAATACCCCCAACATTAACAGGAAGTGACCCAAATTCAACAGGTGGCCTGTAACTATGCAGAAATAAACAGGAAGTGGCCCAAAATCAACAGGAAGTGATCTATCATTGCCCCAAAATCAACAGGAAGTGCCCGAAATCCGACCGGAAGTGACTCATAAATGCTGAAAATAGACAGGAAATTACTCATCAATGCCCCAAAATCAACAGGAAGTGGCCGAAAAGCAACAGGAAGTGACCCAAAATCAACAAATGACCTGAAAATACCCCAAAATTAACAGGACTGATCCAATTTCAACAAGAGGTGACCTATAAATGCCCCCAAAATCAACAGGAAGTGACCTATCATTGCTCCAAAATCAACAGGACGTGCCCAAAAAGCAACAGGAAGTGACCCAAAATCAACAGGTGGCCTGTAACTATGGTGAAATAAACACAAAGTGGCCCAAAATCAACAGGCAGTAGCCCAAATTCACCAAGTGACCAGGAAATACTCCCAAATTCAACAGGAAGTGACCCGTGAAGGCCTCAAAATCAACAGGAAGTGATCCAAAATTAAAAGGAAGTGACCAACAGGATTTTTCAAAATTAATTTTTCATTATCTAGTTGACTGCCATTGACAACAATAGACGTCCAATTCTCTGCCAGCCCTCCCGCTTCAAATGGATTGGACGTTTACTCATTTTACTTCACTTCCATCGCCCCTACCAAAATGGCCTCGAGGTGGCCATGTTGGTAGGGGCGACCTTCCCATCAAAGTCAATGCATTGACATCAAAATAAAGTCAAAACAAGCTTATTTCTCAACCGAAGATTATTTTATCAACATCAAAGCATATGCTATTTACTCAGTCTGCCATTGACGGCTCTAGACGTCCAATCCATTTGAAGTGGGGAGGGTTCGCATTGAATAAACAAAGGCTTGGACGTCTACTAGTGTCAAACTCATTTGAATTGAACGTCTATCATCAGAATGGGAAGTGCGACAAGTGGTCCTTTTTTAAGGCGTCCTGCGTAGCTGGCCGCCATCTTGGGTAGGGCAACCAGCGTTTAGAAACTATAGATGTGGAAAAGTACATATAGTGGCAGCATCTGCACATTATTTCTCAGTAGTCCTTATCAATGACGTCATTTGCGTGCTCGCAGGTGAATTTTAATACACTTTCTTGCAGAAATATGACTATAAATACGTTTTATGAATATGAAATTAATTGAATCCGATGCGAAAACCTTGGCCTGATGCTATTGTAACACGACTCAAAAGCATTAATAATATATTACGGGACAGGTGTAATGTATCATCGTGTCTGTGTGAGGAGGTAATCTACTCTCAAGTACTTCCAAGGTCACTTGCCGGGATGGCACTGAACGATCATGTTTCAGCACCATCGACGGCGATCGACGTCCAATTCGTTCCAACTGATCGTTGCCAGCCCTTCCAGTTTATACGGACAAGACGTCTATCGACGTTAGGGATGGTTAAATATGCCGACTAAATCAGGTATTTTTTTCCCCCCAAAACAGCATGCCTCCATGATGTAACCCACATATTTTGTTACACACGTTTTTTTTTCTTTTTGGAAATTCATGCCACGCAACTTGATTTTAAAGCCGGGAAGAAAACTTTCTTGATTTAAAAAAAAAAAAAAAAAAAACCCTGAGAGGTAATACATTTATTTGAAAATCTATTCATAACTTAGTAGTATTACTCACTGACCTTTTTTCCTCTTTTTGCTGCATGAAGATTTACTGTAATACTAGATGGGTGACATCTTCCTGGAGCAACAGTGACATCCAGAGGCAGAAAACAGTACTACATGAAAAAATGCAATTCAACATTCAAATTACGCACTAATCTAGAATAGAATAGAATAGAATAGAATAGAATAGAATAGAATAGAACAGAACAACCAAACCATAGCACGAAATAGCATCAGATAGAATAGAACAAAACAGCTTAGCATTATAATTGCATGAAATAGCATCGGATAGAATAGAAAATAGAATTAAACAGAATAGCTTAGCATTAGCATAGCATGAAATAGCATCGCGCAGAATGGAACAGCATAGAATAGAACAGAACAGAGTAGCTTAGCATTAGCATAGCATGAAATAGCATCGGATAGAATAGAATAGCATAGAATCGATCAGAACAGAATAGCTTAGATTTAGCATAGCATGAAATAGCATCGGATAAGATAGAAGACCATAGAATAGGGAAGAATATCTTAGCATTAGCATAGCATGAAATAGCATCGCGCAGAATGGAACAGCATAGAATAGAACAGAACAGAGTAGCTTAGCATTAGCATAGCATGAAATAGCATCGGATAGAATAGAATAGCATAGAATCGATCAGAACAGAATAGCTTAGATTTAGCATAGCATGAAATAGCATCGGATAAGATAGAAGACCATAGAATAGGGAAGAATATCTTAGCATTAGCATAGCATGAAATAGCATCGCGCAGAATGGAACAGCATAGAATAGAACAGAACAGAGTAGCTTAGCATTAGCATAGCATGAAATAGCATCGGATAGAATAGAATAGCATAGAATCGATCAGAACAGAATAGCTTAGATTTAGCATAGCATGAAATAGCATCGGATAAGATAGAAGACCATAGAATAGGGAAGAATAGCTTAGCATTAGCATAGCGTGAAATAGCATTGGATAGACTAGCATAACAGAATAGAAAAGAACAGAGTAACTTAGCATAGCAGTAAATAGAATCAGATAGAATAGCATAACATAGAATAGAGCAGAAGAGAATAACTTAGCATCAGCATAGCATAGAATAGAAAAGAACAGAATAGCTTAGCATCGTGAAATAGCATCGGATAGAATAGAATAACCCTTTATTGTCATACATAGCTTAGCACTAGCATAGCATGGAATAGCATCAGATAGAATAGAATAGCATAGAATAGAACAGAATAGCTTAGCATTAGCATAGCATGAAATAGTATCAGATAGACTAGCATAACATAGAATAGCTTAGTATTGCATGAAATAGAATCGGATAGAACAGCATAGCATAGAATACAACAGAAGAGAGTAGCTTAGCATCAGCATAGCATAGAATACAACAGAATAGCTTAGCATTAGCACAGCATGAAATAGCATCAGATAGAATAGCCCTTTATAGGGAATGGGACGTACTACGTCATTGCTTGGACGCGCCTCCATGCTGGCAATATGATTCACTTCCGGGCCGGCAGACTCAATGCGGATTGTAACGTGTGGTCGTGCTAAGCTAACTCTTTCGGTGTTTTAGAAAGAAATTATGGGTGTGTATTGTTGTGTTACCGGGTGCAACAGCTTCTCCTACGACTAAAAAAAGGGCGGAGAAAACTGGACTCACTTTTCACCGTTTTCCTGCATGGAGGACCAAATATCAGATCACGAAGGCACGACGGATGGCTGGGGCGCAGCGGTTCGTTGGAAAAACATTTCTCTTGATCATATTTCTGCTGGAATGAGAGTGTATTCCCCTCATCTCTACTCTTGTAAATTGAACGATTTATCCGTTTTGGTTTCAATACGTGTTTTTTTTTTTTTGTTTTACTGTTGTGTAAAGCCTTGTGCCCTGCGATTGGCTGGCAACCAGTTCGGGGTGTCCCCTGCCTACTGCCCGAAGTTAGCTGGGATAGGCTCCAGCACCTCCGCGACCCTCGTGAGGAATAAGCGGCATGGAAAATGAATGAATAAAGCCATCCGTCGTACCTTCGTGATCTGATATTTGGTCCTCCATGCAGGAAAACGGTGAAAAGTGAGTCCATTCTTCCTAACCCCTTTTTTTGTCGTAGGAGACGCTGTTGCACCCAATAAGCACCCATATTTTCTTTCTAAAACACCGAAAGAGTTAGCTTAGCACTACCACACGTTACAATCCGCATTGACTCTGCCGGCCCGGAAGTGAATCATATTGCCAGCATGGAGGCGCGTCCAAACAATGACGTAGTAAGTCCCATTCCCTATTGTCATACAAAGCTTAGCAATAGCATAGAATGAAACAGCATCGGATACAATAGAATAGCATAGAATAGAACAGAATAGCTTAGCATTACCATAGCATGAAATATCATCAGATAGAATAGAATAGAATAGAATAGAATAGAATAGAATAGAATAGAATAGAATAGAATAGAATAGAATAGCTTAGCATAGCATAAAATAGCATCGGATAGAATAGCTCAGCATTTCCATATCATGAAATAGCAATGATAGGACAGAATAGACTAGCAAAGCATAGAATAAAACAGAATAGCTTAGCATTAGCATAGCATGAAATAGGATCGGATAGAATAGGATAGCATATCATAAAGTAGAAGAGAAAAGGATAGTATAGCAAAGCCTAGAATAGGAGAGAATAGCATCGGATCGCATAACATAGAATGCAATAGCGAAGCATAGAATAGCAAAGCATAGCATAGAACAGCATAGCATTATATCGCAGAGAAGAGCACAGCATAGAATAAGAAACAATAAATGCAAGTACAATACAATAGCTTAGCATAAAACACAATGAAATAGCATACGATAGCATAGCAAAGATTTTAGTTTATTTTTATTAACAAGGAACTATAGCCTACATACAACAAAACATGGTTGAATACACACAACACATGCTGTAGCATAGCATAACATTGAATACAATTGAATAGAATAGCAGGTGTTTTAAAAAAGTCTTAAAGGTGAATTATCCTTGAATAGTCCTTGATAGTTTTTGCTTATTATGTCCCATCACCGTTTCATTCCTGGTGGCACCAATTGAATTTTCCAGATGAGAGCCCGCCATAATCAAAGTAAATTTAAGCCAGAGTGACTTTTGCAGGGAGGTGGCTCAAGGTGATGTCGGAGCAACTTTTCCTCTTCTAACAGAAGCATTACAAGAATGCAAAACAGCCTAAAAATCATCGTCGGTCCAGGAGCGATAGAAAGAAGTCATGCAGTTTGTCCTTCTTGCTGTACACGAGCTCGAATAATGAACTCTTACCGAACTATTTAGCCTTAAAGATGATATAAAATAGCATGTCATGGACGTTGCGTGCTTTTGTCGCATGTTGGAAGCAAAAAAATAATAATTAAAAAGAGTGTAAATTAACACGAAAAATTCCACATTTAACTGGGAGCTAGACGAGTCATGTCATATTCACTATTTCCACTAGAGGGAAGTGTAACCTCCCGAATCAGTAAAACCAAATGTAACCCTTTCAAAATGAACCATGAGGACGCCGCTATATTGAAACTAATCATCGAAGCAGCTATTTTTTTTTTTTCAATCAAATGACTCGACCGAATCGATTAACCGTTGCAACTGTTTGTCATTATCTCTAAACAGCTTGAACCCAGATCAAGGAGAGTTGAGGCACAAGCGACAGCGTCAAGAAGGTGCGGCGGAGAAGCCCTCGGGCTTGGCAAATACTGTAGTCAACCTGAAAGGCGACTTCTCCGCTGCGCCTTCAGCTATTGATAATTTGGAAATGGAAAGGACTTCTATAGAACTATTTACATCTCTTTATTTTGTTCTTTTCATGTACACTTAATAAATGTTTTCAGTATTTCAATTGGAATAATGTTCAACACTGTTAACTCTTTGAATGAATTGGATTTCTATGGTGGGCGATGAGTTCATTTTGGTGCATTTCCTTTTTAATTTTGGGGCACACGCTGGTCTTGTCAATTTTTAGGTATTTTTCCAAGTCACTTCTTGTTAATATGTTTCATAGAAGTGGAGGAGTCCAAACAAGAAAGTGAAAATGACCGTCGCCATTTTGTCTCGGCGCAAATTTTGAACAGTCATAACTTTGCAGATATACAACATATCTGCGCCAAATTTTCCTGTGCTTGATGAGAGTCGTACCTTGAAAAGTTTTGTAGGGGTCATTTGCATCAACCCTCTAGCGCCAACTAGTGGCAACAGAAAGTCACTCATTTTAACTAGAAACTGCAAATTATATGAAAAATTACTCTGGGTCTTTGATGTGTGGAGATACAGATCTTAACCCCGCCCAGGTTGGTTTGGGGACATTTCGGGGACAATATCAGGTCACTTCCTGTTGATTTGGGGGCGTGTCCTGGTCATAGGAGATCATTTGGGTACATTTGGGAGTGTGGCCTGGCCATATAAGGTCATTTGGCAACATTTGGGGGGCGTGGCCTGGTCATATGGGGACATTTGGGGGCCGTGGCCTGGTCATATCAGGTCATATGGGGAAATTTAGGGGGCGTGGCCCGGTCATATCAGGTCGTATTTGACATTTGGGGGCGTGGCCTAGTCATAGGTCATTTGGGGAATTTGTGGGGCGTGGCCTGGTCATATCAGGTCATTTGGGGACATTTGGGGGACATGGCCTGGTCATATCAGGTCAAATGGGGATTTTTGGGGGGCGTGGCCTGGTCATACAGGTCATTTGGGGAATTTTGGGTGCGTGGCCTGGTCATATCAAGTCATTTGGGGGCGTGGCCTGATCATATCAAGTCATTTGGAGAATTTTGGGGGGCGTGGCCTGGTCATATCAGGCTATTCGGGGACATTTGGGGGGCGTGGCCTGGTCATATCAGGTAATTTGTGGACATTTGGGGGGCTTGGCCTGGTCATATCAGGTCATTTGTGGACATTTGGGGGGCGTGGCCTGATCATATCAGGTCATTTGGGGACTTTAGGGGCCTCGCCATGTATTTCAATTCTATAGATGCTAATGTACTTGGATTCCATTGACGCATATGGAAGTTGATGCCATTGACGGCCATGGACGTCGAAACTTTCCCATTCATTTTCAATGGCAAAAAAAAAACAATGTCCCCATATCGACAGGAAATGACCAGATATCAATAGGACGTGTCCTCCAAATGTCCCCAAATGACTTGATGTGACCAGGACACGCGCCTCAAATGTCCTCAAATTACCTAATATGACAAGGACACGCCCCCAAATATCCCCAAATGACCTGATATGACCAGGCCACGCCCCCCAATGTCCCCTAATGACTTGATATGATCAGGCCACGCCCCTCAAATGTCCCCAAATGACCTGATATGACCAGGCTACGCCTCCCAAATATCCTCATATGACCTGATATGACCAGGCCACGCCCCCTGACCTGATATTGTCCCTGAAATGTCCCCAAACAACTTGGGCGGGGCTAAGATCAGTGTCTCCACACAGCAAAGCCCCAGAATAATTTCTCCAGAAACTGCAGTTTCCAGTTGTACATGTCAATTTCCTTTCAAGTTGATCAGTGTAGTTACGTGTAGTCCATAAGGCAAGCTAGGCAAATGCTAAGGGAGTCTTAGCGTCCAAAAGGGCATCAAAAAAAATGTTCAAATAAGATTTGATGATAGCAGTATTCAAAAAAATTATACAAGACAATGACATAAAAGAACATCAATGCATATAGTAATAAGTCTTTAAATAATAATGAAATCATTTTTATAATGCGCCTTCTGCCCGTTTCACTGATATAAGTGTAACACCATTTACCATTTCCTGTGAAGCGGTAATATCACCACAGTCTCTAATCTCACTCACCTCGAGGAAGTAGATTTCTTCAGGGATTTAGTTTATAGAGCCATGAAATTTGGCACACTTTGTCAAATCGGCCCGATTAGAAGATTAATTTTGGTTTCAAATAAGGGCGTGGCTGCACAACTCAGTAGCGCCTCCTTTTTTTTGTAGAACCCTCTTCAATAGGGTTTTTTTTCACCTAGGGTGTGTGAATGTATCTCTCATCTCAGGATATACAAAAACATCCCATTCAGCCATGCCCGTTTCGGGCAAGTGTTAGTTTCTCTTGAGATGATGAGAGGTAACGAGTCGTTGTTGTCTGTCAAACACCAGTCTGGCGACATCTAGGCTCGTTTACATACGAACAGTGATTGGATGTTTACTGGGGGCTGTGCGCGCTTTACTGTGCGTGCGCACTGACCATCCTGTGATCAAAACACACACAGCGGAGGG
Source organism: Corythoichthys intestinalis (assembly GCF_030265065.1). Taxonomy (NCBI): domain Eukaryota; kingdom Metazoa; phylum Chordata; class Actinopteri; order Syngnathiformes; family Syngnathidae; genus Corythoichthys; species Corythoichthys intestinalis. Next base: position 2,508,518 of record NC_080399.1, on the reverse strand, counting down.
AAACAGATGAGACAACTGATACTAGGGGGGTCAGACATTTATTTGAGCGACCACTGCCCCCTCTGGCCCCTTTGTAGAGCCGGCGTCGGCAGCCATGTTGGTCGGGGCAAAGAAAGCTCTTTTCATGCTTCTGCTGTCAATTGAAATGAGTTCATCGCTAGTAGACGTCCAATCCAATGAACTGGAAGGGGTGTGGTTATTTGCTGCCAATCCTTCGACTTCAAATGGATTGGACGTCTAGCACCGTCAATGGCAGCCACTGAGTAAATAGCCGAAGCTTTGACATTGATTAAATAATCTTCAGTTGCGAAATAAGCTAGTTATGACTTCATTTACTATAAATGTATTGAATTTATTGCTGCAACGATTAATCGATTAACTCGAGTATTCGATGAGAAAAAAAGTATTCGAATTAAATTTTGTTGCTTCGATTATTCGTTTAACTAAAGTGGCGTTGGAATGGTTTATTTTGAAAGTGAACTGTCCTCTATTCTGCCTCATTTCACGTGGCTGAATCCAACATAAGCTAAGTTTTTGTTTGAGCTAATGTTTTTTAATGCATTCGTAAATTAGTTTATAGATATATTTAGCTGTTTTTTGGTGGGAATATGTGTCTGGACCATTTGCTAAGAGCATTGTAAAAAAAAAAAAAAGTTAGCATTTTATAGCATTTAAGCTAACAGACTTTTGTAAGTTAGCCAGTTGTTCTTTTGTTGTACGTAGATCCTCGTTTATTTTTTTTTTTTAAATACCGTTTGACGCTCAACTCAAGGATTTTTATTTTCCATGTTCTTTATCCGATTACTCGATTATTTGAACTAAGTCGTTCATCGATTAATCGACTACTAAAATAATCGATAGCTGCAGCCCTAATTGATGAGAATGTTGCCTCGGGGCGGCCATATTGGTAGGGGCAAAGAAAGCTCTTCATGCTGTCAATTGAAACGAGTTTATTACTAGTTGACGTCCAATCCATTTGAAGAGGGAGGGTGGTGTTCATTCGCTGCCAGACCTTCCACTTCAAACAGATTGGACGTTTAATGCTGTTAATGGCAGCCACTTTGACAAAAAAAAAAAAAGGGTTAATAAGCAAGCTATGGTAGTAATTAACTTATGACTTGATTTAATGTCAATGCATTAAGTTCCGTGGGAACGTGGCCTCAGGGCGTCCATGTTGGTAGGGGCAAAGAAAGCTCTATTCATGCTTTATGAATCATTTTATCTCTGCTCGTGGATCTTCATGTGATGTAAAGCACTTTGAATTGCCTTGTGCAAATAGATTGGACGTTTAGCGCCGTCAGTGGCAGACAATGAGTAAATAGCTGATGACATTGATAAAAATGAGTTGAGAAATAAGATAGTTATGACTATATGTCAGTGTATTGACTTTGATGGGAATTTCGCCTCAAAGCGGCCATGTTGGTCAGGGCAAAGAACGCTCTTTTCATGCTTCTGATGTCAATTGAAATGAGTTAATCACTAATAGACGTCCAATTCGTTTGAAGTGGGAGGGCTGGCAACGCTGCCAGCAGCGTTGCCAGCCCTCCCACGTCAAACGGATTGGACGCCTAGCGCCGTCAATGCGTCATTACGCATTGAGTTAATGCAGTCCAATGGAGATAGAACAAAAAAATCACTTGCAACTGGAAAAAAACAACTTGTGGAAATTTTGTTTTATATTGTGTTTTTTTTTTCATGTTTATTTCACAACCCAGAATTTGGAAATACAAGTTGTTGTTTTTTGTTTTACAAGTTCAAATTAGTCATTATACAAGGATTTTTTTTTTTTTTTTTCAAACTAGGTTACAACTTTTTGGCTCATATAACTCGACAAGAATGTGGCAAAACTTGTGCACTTGTAATTGGTCATTTTTAATCCGTAGTGAAGAAAAAACACCTGTAGAACAAAAAACAAACAAACTTGCAAACAGAAAAAAAGAACTTGTAGAACAATTTATTCCTTCGTGTTTTTTTCATGTTTATTTCACAACACAAAATTTGGAAATACAAGTGTTTTTCTTTGTTATACAAGTTAAAATTAGTCATTGTACAAGGATTTTTTTATTTATTTTAAAACTAGGTTACAAGTAACTTTTTGGCTCATAAAACTCGACAAGAATGTGACAAAACTTGTGCACTAATTGTTCATTTTTAACCCGTAGTGAAGAAAAAACACCTGTAGAACAAAAAAAAAAAATACTTGCAAACAGAAAAAAACAACTTGTAGAACAATTTCTTCGTGGTTTTTTCATGTTGATTTTACAACACAAAATTTGGAAATACAAGTGTTTTTCTTTGTTATACAAGTTAAAATTTGTCATTTTACAGGGATAATTTTCATTTACAACTTCACTTCTTTTGGCACTATTCTATCTCCATAAAAAACACCCGTAGAACAAAAAAATCACTTGCAACTGGAAAAAAACAACTTGTGGAAATTTTGTTTTATATTGTGTTTTTTTTTTCATGATTATTTCACAACCCAAAATTTGGAAATACAAGTTGTTGTTTTTTGTTTTACAAGTTCAAATTAGTCATTATACAAGGATTTTTTTTTTTTTTTTTCAAACTAGGTTACAACTTTTTGGCTCATATAACTCGACAAGAATGTGGCAAAACTTGTGCACTTGTAATTGGTCATTTTTAACCCGTAGTGAAGAAAAACCACCTGTAGAACAAAAAAAATCACTTGTAAACGCAAAAAAAACACTTGTAGAATTTTTTTTTTTTTACATTGTGTTTTTTTCATGTATATTTCACAACGCAAAATTTGGAAATACAAGTTGTTGTTTTTTGTTTTACAAGTTAAAATTAGTCATTTTACAGGTATTTTTATTTTATTTTAAAACTAGGTTACGAGTATCTTTTTTGGCTCATAAAACTCGACAAGAATGTGACAAAACCTGTGCACTTGTGATTGGTCATTTTTAACCCGTAGTGAAGAAAAAACACCAGTAGAACAAAACAAACAAAAAAATACTTGCAAACAGAAAAAAACAACTTGTAGAACAATTCCCTCGTGGTTTTTTCATGTTTATTTTACAACGCAAAATTTGGAAATGCAAGTGTTTTTCTTTGTTATACAAGTTAAAATTTGTCATTTTACGGGGATAATTTTCATTTTACAACTTGACTTCTTTTGGCACTATTCTATCTCCAGTCCAACTCTCGCCGCTGTTAGCGCTTTCGCAATTGCGGATCAACCCAATAGCGAGTGACGCCGTGTGGGCGGTGTCAGACCGGTTCACTCGCCCGGTACTTAGTTTGTGGAACTTTTGGCGACGAAGATGGAAGCGGATCCCCGGGACGTGCAGGTAAAACCCGTGCGCGTCATCGCGGCGGCGTGCAAAGGCGGAGGCATCGGGAAAAACGGCACGCTGCCCTGGAATTTACCGTAAGTAAAACCAGTTTGTTTGTTTTTTTTCAACCAGCAATCTTCGGTTATGAAACAGTTGAAAAGGAGTATTTGTTCTTGGCAGAGTGGAAAGTAACGAATTACATTAGTTCTGGTTACTGATTTTTGTGTCACGTTATTTTTTTGTTGAAGATTTCTTAAATACTTTGAAACCTACTGAATTCAATACCAGAATTATTTTTGTTAAAGTCAATATTTATTAATAATTATTATATTTACAAATATAGTACTGTATTTGGACCAGAAACGTCACTTGGGGGGCACCAGGAGTTACACAGGACGTGAAGGCAGGGCCGGTCCAGCCTATACGCAGACTATGCAGCTGCTTAGGGCCCCTCACCACTAGGGAGCCCCCAATCTGGCAATTGTTTAATTTATATTCTATTTTGTTTACTACTGTTTGCTTTATTTGACTTTTGTGAGTTTTGATACTTGATTACAAGATTGAAAAAAATAAAAGTTATATCTACTGTAAGTACTGACAATCGTTTGGGGTGAGAAGTTTGAAGTATGAAGTTCAACAAAACCTGATTAATATACAAAATATGGACGTATGGGTTGGCTTGCATGTATGGGTTTCACAGTATACTGTGACGAAATGGTGGGCCAAAATTATGGGCCCCTTTGCATTATTTTTGCTTAGGGCCCCAAAATGCCCTGCGTGAACGTAGCAAACAAGCACAAAACTTCACAAACAGCTAACAAAGACAAATTTTTGTATTATATGTTTTCATATAAAATCATAGAGGCTAATGCTATGACTTTCGCTTATAACACAGTAATTGTTTGTTCCAAATATTTGCCATTCGCACGGATTACATTTTGGGCACATATGTAACAAAAAGATGGCTGTAATTTCAAACCCTGAAAAATACTACTATACTTGAATTTAAGTACTATCTGGGTCAGGCTAATTTGCCTTACACACACAAATACATGCACACAAAGCACACAAACATATATGAACACATTATACAAGGGCTGTCAAAATTATCGCGTTAACGGGCAGTAATTAATTCTTTTAATTAATCATGATAAAATATTTGACGCAATTAACGCACATGCCCCGCTCAAACAGATTAAAATGACAGTACAGTGTATTCTCCACTTGTTACTTGCGTTTTTTGGAGTTTTGTCGCCCTCTGCTGGTACTTGGGTGCGACCCATGAGCATTGTGTAATTATTGACATCAACAATGGCGAGCTACTAGTTTATTTTTTGATTGAAAATTTTACAAATTTTATTAAAACGAATACATTAAGAGGGGTTTTAACATAAAATTTCTATAACTTGTACTAACATTTATCTTTTAAGAGCTACAAGTCTTTCTATCCATGGATCGCTTTAACAGAATGTTAATAATGTTAATGCCATCTTGTTGATTTATTGTTATAATAAACAAATACAGTACTTATGGACCATATGTTGAATGTATATATGCGTCTTGTGTCTTATCTCTCCATTCCAACAATAATTTACAGAAAAATATGGCATATTTTATAGATGGTTTGAATTGCGATTAATTGCAATTAATTAATTTTTAAGCTGTAATTAACTCGATTAAAAATTTTAATCGTTGGACAGCCCTACATTATACATAACATACCTACAGTACAGGCCAAAAGTTTGGACATACCTCATTCAATGCAACACGAATGAAGGTGCTGAGTGATCATCACACACTAAACTAACTTGCATTAGCATAGTGATCACGTTAGCATTGCGTTCGCGTTAGCATTAGCAGTTAGCGCAGTGACTCTGTCTTCTCATACTCTCGGAAAACATTTTACATACAGTTCCTGCCGTCCAGGTGAGTTTAATTAACTGAAAATAATGTGATGTTTTCCTGTGAAGTGTGTATTATTATATGTTATTATTAGGGCTGTCAAAATTATCGCGTTAACGGGCGGTAATTAATTTTTAAGATTGATCACGTTAAAATATTTGACGCAATTAACGCACATGCCCCGCTCAAACAGATTAAAATGACAGCACAGTGCAATGTTATTTTATTTGTGTTTTTTGGAGTTTTGTTGCCCACTGCTGGCACTTCTGTGCGACTGATTTTATGGGCTTCAGCACTCATGAGCATTGTGTAATTATTGACATCAACAATGGCGGGCTACTAGTTTATTTTTTGATAGAAAATTTTACAAATTTTATTAAAACAAAAACATTAAGAGGGGTTTTAATATAAAATTTCTAGAACTTGTACTAACATTTATCTTTTAAGAACTACAAGTCTTTTGAGCCATGGATCGCTTTAACAGAATGTTAATGTTAATGCCATCTTGTTGATTTATTGTTATAATAAACAAATACAGTACATATGTACCATATGTTGAATGTATATATCCATCTTGTGTCTTATCTTTCCATTCCAACAATAATTTACAGAAAAATATGGCATATTTTATAGATGGTTTGAATTGCAATTAATTACGATTAATTTTGAAGCTATAATTAACTTAAAATTTTTAAGTTTGACAGCCCTAATTATTATGTATTATAACTTTATAGATTGTCACATCAATATTAGTGTTCATAAAACATTTAAACAATTTATTACAATTATTAGAGACTAATACAAACTTTGTAAATGCACAGTAAACACTTATATTACATGAGCTAAACATAAGGTAACATACTAATCACTTTTGCTAGGAGACTACACAAGTTCTCAAGCCTGCTTTTTCCAGTTTTCCCTCCTTCTAATGAAGCTAACATCTTAATAGACGCTAATGTCGATGTCAGTGTTCATAAAATGTTAATTTCTTGGAGTTATTAAAGACTTGTGTGAGTGCACAGTCAAAGCCATTATACCACATGAGCTAAGCTAACATACTAATCACCTTTGCTAGGGGACTACACAAGTTTGCGAGCCTACTCTCCCTCATTTTCCCTCCTTTTAACAAAGCTAACATCTTTATAAATGCTCACGTCAATGTTAATGTTCATAAATTGTTTAATTCTGGCTGGTATTAGTTATTAAAGACTGATACAAACTTTTTGAGTGCACAGTTAACGCTATTTTACCACTAGAAACTGCAATTTCGGGAGAAATTACACACCTTGGTCTTTCCTCTGTGGAGATACAGATCTTAGCCCCACTCAGGTCTATCAATAGAATGGATCATAATGCCAGTCATTGGCAAAAAACAAAGTAAAAGCCGTTAGAAATGAATGGGAGAATTGGACGTCCATGGACGTCAATGGCGGCACCTTTCACAATTGTTAATGGAATCGGGGAAGTTTGGGGGACACGTCCTAATGATATCTAGTCATTTTCTCTTGATTTGGGAAAAAAAAAAATTTTCCCATTGAAAATGAATGGGAAAAATTTTGGACGTCCATGGACGTCAATGGTATCAACTTACATAAGCGTCAATGGAATCCAAGTACATTGGCATCAATAAAATTAAGAAACATGAAGAAATGCCATAGGAAATGAATGGGAAGTTTGGACGTCCATGAACGTCAATGGCATCACCCTCCATAAGCGGCAATGCAATCGGGGACATTTGGGGGACACGTCCTAATGATATCTAGTCATTTTCTGTTGATTTGGGAAAAAAAAAAAATCCCATTGAAAATGAATGGGAAAAATTTTGGACGTCCATGGACGTCAATGGTATCAACTTACATAAGCGTCAATGGAATCCAAGTACATTGGCATCAATAGAATGAACAAACATGAAGAAATGCCTTTGGAAATGATTGGGAAGTTTGGACGTCCATGGACGTCAATGGCATCACCCCCCGTAAGCGGCAATGCAATCGGGGACATTTGGGGGACACGTCCTAATGATATCTAGTCATTTTCTGTTGATTTGGGGGAAAAAAAAAATTTCCCATTGAAAATGAATGGGAAAAATTTTGGACGTCCATGGACGTCAATGGTATCAACTTACTTAAGCGTCAATGGAATCCAAGTACATTGGCATCAAAAGAATGAACAAACATGAAGAAATGCCATTGGAAATGAATGGGAAGTTTGGACGTCCCTGGACGTCAATGGCATCACCCTCCATAAGCAGCAATGCAATCGGGGACATTTGGGGGACACGTCCTATTGATATCTAGTCATTTTCTGTTGATTTGGGGGAAAAAAAAAAAATTCCCATTGAAAATGAATGGGTAAAATTTTGGACGTCCATGGACGTCAATGGCAGCACCCCCCATAAGCGTCAATGGAATTGGGGACGTTTGGGATATACGTCCTATTGATATCTGGTCATTTTCTGTTGATTTGGAGAAATTTAGTTTTTTCCCCATTGAAAATGAATGGGAAAAATTTTGGACGTCCATGTAAGTCAATGGCGGCACCCTTCATAAGCGTCAATGGAATTGGGGAAGTTTGGGGGACACGTCCTATTGATATCTGGTCATTTTCTGTTGATTTGGGGTAATTTTGTTTTTTCCCCATTGAAAATGAATGGGAAAAATTTTGGACGTCCATGGCAGTCAATGGCATCGACATCCATATAGTCAATTGAATCCAAGTACATTGGCATCAGTAGATTCGACATGCATGGCCGTCAATGGCATCAATGCAATGTAAATTCCATTGGAAATCCCATTGGAAGTGAATGGGACTTTTCCCATTCGAAATGAATGGGATAGTTTTTGGCAAATTTCCGAGGAAGCGTAATTTTTTTCCAAATTCTGTATACAACTTTTATGCCCCTCACCGTCCCGGAATTTTTGATGCCCAAATTGTGTGATTTGGTCAAAAATTGTAGGACTAGATACATTTTGAAACTTTTTTTTTTTTTCCGGAAAATTGCCGTTTACGGGCGAAGGGAAAATTTTTCGGGTCCGTTTGAAAAATTCCCATCGTCGCGCGAAAATTCCGGTTGTGCCGATATTTGAACGGTGCCGATCGGTCAAACGGTTCGGGCTGTGCAGCGTGCGTTTTTTTTTCATTCAAAATGAATAGGACAGTTTTTGGCAAATTTCCGGGGAACCGTAAATTTTTGCCAAATTCTGTATATAACTTTTATGCCCCTCACCGTCCCGGAATTTTTGATATCCAAATTATGTGATTTGGTCCAAAATTGTAGGACTAGATACATTTTGAAACTTTTTTATTTTTTCGGAAAATTGCCGTTTACGGGCGAACGGAAAATTTTTCGTGGCGGTTTGAAAAATTCCCATCGTCACGCGAAAAATCCGGTCGTTCCGATACTTCAACGGTGCCGATCGGTGCTATGGTTTGGGCTGCGCGGCGCGCCGAAAAAAACGACTATAATAATAAGAAGAACTAGAAACTGCAATTTCGGGAGAAATTACACACCTTGGTCTTTCCTCTGTGGAGATACAGATCTTAGCCCCACTCAGGTCTATCAATAGAATGGACCATAATGCCAGTCAATGGCACTAAACAAAGTAAAAGCCATTAGAAAAGATTGGGAGAATTGGACGTCCATGGCCGTCAATGGCGGCACCCTTCATAAGCATCAATGGAATTGGGGAAGTTTGGGGGACACGTCCTATTGATATCTGGTCATTTTTTGTTGATTTGGGAAAAAAAAAAAATTCCCATTGAAAATAAATGGGAAAAATTTTGGACGTCCATGGACGTCAATGGTATCAACTTACATAGGCGTCAATGGAATCAAAGTACATTGGCATCAATAGAATGAAAAAACAATTAAATGCCATTAGAAATGAATGGGAAATTTGGACGTCCATGGCCGTCAATGGCGGCGCCCTTCATAAGCGTCAATGGAATCGGGGAAGTTTGGGGGACACGTCCTATTGATATCTAGTCATTTTCTGTTGATTTGGAAAAAAAAAAAAATTCCCATTGAAAATGAATGGGAAAAATTTTGGACGTCCATGGACGTCAATGGTATCAACTTACATAAGCGTCAATGGAATCCAAGTACATTGGCATCAATAAAATGAACAAACATGAAGAAATGCCATTGGAAATGAATGGGAAGTTTGGACGTCCATGAACGTCAATGGCATCACCCTCCATAAGCGGCAATGCAATCGGGGACATTTGGGGGACACGTCCTAATGATATCTAGTCATTTTCTGTTGATTTGGGAAAAAAAAAAAAATCCCATTGAAAATGAATGGGAAAAATTTTGGACGTACATGGACGTCAATGGTATCAACTTACATAAGCGTCAATGGAATCCAAGTACATTGGCATCAATAGAATGAACAAACATGAAGAAATGCCTTTGGAAATGAATGGGAAGTTTGGACGTCCATGGACGTCAATGGAATCACCCCCCATAAGCGGCAATGCAATCGGGGACATTTGGGGGACACGTCCTAATGATATCTAGTCATTTTCTGTTGATTTGGGGAAAAAAAAAAAATTCCCATTGAAAATGAATGGGAAAAATTTTGGACGTCCATGGACGTCAATGGTATCAACTTACATAAGCGTCAATGGAATCCAAGTACATTGGCATCAATAGAATGAACAAACATGAAGAAATGCCATTGGAAATTAATGGGAAGTTTGGACGTCCGTGGACGTCAATGGCATCACCCTCCATAAGCAGCAATGCAATCGGGCACATTTGGGGGAAACGTCCTATTGATATCTAGTCATTTTCTGTTGATTTGGGGAAAAAAAAAAATTCCCATTGAAAATGAATGGGAAAAATTTTGGACGTCCATGGACATCAATGGTATCAACTTACATAAGCGTCAATGGAATCCAAGTACATTGGCATCAAAAGAATGAACAAACATGAAGAAATGCCATTGGAAATGAATGGGAAGTTTGGACGTCCCTGGACGTCAATGGCATCACCCTCCATAAGCAGCAATGCAATCGGGGACATTTGGGGGACAGGTCCTATTGATATCTAGTCATTTTCTGTTGATTTGGGGAAAAAAAAAATTTCCCATTGAAAATGAATGGGTAAAATTTTGGACGTCCATGGACGTCAATGGCAGCACCCCCCATAAGCGTCAATGGAATTGGGGACGTTTGGGATATACGTCCTATTGATATCTGGTCATTTTCTGTTGATTTGGAGAAATGTAGTTTTTTCCCCATTGAAAATGAATGGGAAAAATTTTGGACGTCCATGTAAGTCAATGGCGGCACCCTTCATAAGCGTCAATGGAATTGGGGAAGTTTGGGGGACACGTCCTATTGATATCTGGTCATTTTCTGTTGATTTGGGGTAATTTTGTTTTTTCCCCATTGAAAATGAATGGGAAAAATTTTGGACGTCCATGGCAGTCAATGGCATCGACATCCATATAGTCAATTGAATCCAAGTACATTGGCATCAGTAGATTCGACATGCATGGCCGTCAATGGCATCAATGCAATGTAAATTCCATTGGAAATCCCATTGGAAGTGAATGGGACTTTTCCCATTCGAAATGAATGGGATAGTTTTTGGCAAATTTCCGAGGAAGCGTAATTTTTTTCCAAATTCTGTATACAACTTTTATGCCCCTCACCGTCCCGGAGTTTTTGATGCCCAAATTATGTGATTTGGTCAAAAATTGTAGGACTAGATACATTTTGAAACTTTTTTTTTTTTTCCGGAAAATTGCCGTTTACGGGCGAAGGGAAAATTTTTCGGGTCCGTTTGAAAAATTCCCATCGTCGCGCGAAAATTCCGGTCGTGCCGATATTTGAACGGTGCCGATCGGTCAAACGGTTCGGGCTGTGCAGCGTGCGTTTTTTTTTCATTCAAAATGAATAGGAAAGTTTTTGGCAAATTTCCGGGGAACCGTAAATTTTTGCCAAATTCTGTATATAACTTTTATGCCCCTCACCGTCCCGGAATTTTTGATATCCAAATTATGTGATTTGGTCAAAAATTGTAGGACTAGATACATTTTGAAACTTTTTTATTTTTTCGGAAAATTGCCGTTTACGGGCGAACGGAAAATTTTTCGTGGCGGTTTGAAAAATTCCCATCGTCACGCGAAAAATTCGGTCGTGCCGATACTTCAACGGTGCCGATTGGTGCTACGGTTTGGGCTGCGCGGCGCGCCGAAAAAAACGACTATAATAATAAGAAGAACTAGAAACTGCAATTTCGGGAGAAATTACACACCTTGGTCTTTCCTCTGTGGAGATACAAATCTTAGCCCCACTCAGGTCTATCAATAGAATGGACCATAATGCCAGTCATTGGCACTAAACAAAGTTAAAGCCATTAGAAAAGATTGGGAGAATTGGACGTCCATGTCCGTCAATGGCAGCACCCTCCATAATTGTTAATGGAATCGGGGAAGTTTGGGGGACACGTCCTATTGATATCTAGTCATTTTCTGTTGATTTGGGAAAAAAAAAAAAATTCCCATTGAAAATGAATGGGAAAAATTTTGGACGTCCATGGACGTCAATGGTATCAACTTACATAAGCGTCAATGGAATCCAAGTACATTGGCATCAATAAAATGAACAAACATGAAGAAATGCCATTGGAAATGAATGGGAAGTTTGGACGTCCATGAACGTCAATGGCATCACCCTCCATAAGCGGCAATGCAATCGGGGACATTTGGGGGACACGTCCTAATGATATCTAGTCATTTTCTGTTGATTTGGGAAAAAAAAAAAAATCCCATTGAAAATGAATGGGAAAAATTTTGGACGTCCATGGACGTCAATGGTATCAACTTACATAAGCGTCAATGGAATCCAAGTACATTGGCATCAATAGAATGAACAAACATGAAGAAATGCCTTTGGAAATGAATGGGAAGTTTGGACGTCCATGGACGTCAATGGCATCACCCCCCATAAGCGGCAATGCAATCGGGGACATTTGGGGGACACGTCCTAATGATATCTAGTCATTTTCTGTTGATTTGGGGAAAAAAAAAAAATTCCCATTGAAAATGAATGGGAAAAATTTTGGACGTCCATGGACGTCAATGGTATCAACTTACATAAGCGTCAATGGAATCCAAGTACATTGGCATCAATAGAATGAACAAACATGAAGAAATGCCATTGGAAATTAATGGGAAGTTTGGACGTCCGTGGACGTCAATGGCATCACCCTCCATAAGCAGCAATGCAATCGGGCACATTTGGGGGAAACGTCCTATTGATATCTAGTCATTTTCTGTTGATTTGGGGAAAAAAAAAAAAATTCCCATTGAAAATGAATGGGAAAAATTTTGGACGTCCATGGACGTCAATGGTATCAATTTACATAAGCGTCAATGGAATCCAAGTACATTGGCATCAATAGAATGAACAAACATGAAGAAATGCCATTGGAAATTAATGGGAAGTTTGGACGTCCGTGGACGTCAATGGCATCACCCTCCATAAGCAGCAATGCAATCGGGGACATTTGGGGGACAGGTCCTATTGATATCTAGTCATTTTCTGTTGATTTGAGGAAAAAAAAAAAATTCCCATTGAAAATGAATGGGTAAAATTTTGGACGTCCATGGATGTCAATGGCAGCACCCCCCATAAGCGTCAATGGAATTGGGGACGTTTGGGATATACGTCCTATTGATATCTGGTCATTTTCTGTTGATTTGGAGAAATTTAGTTTTTTCCCCATTGAAAATGAATGGGAAAAATTTTGGACGTCCATGTAAGTCAATGGCAGCACCCTTCATAAGCGTCAATGGAATTGGGGAAGTTTGGGGGACACGTCCTATTGATATCTGGTCATTTTCTGTTGATTTGGGGTAATTTTGTTTTTTCCCCCATTGAAAATGAATGGGAAAAATTTTGGACGTCCATGGCAGTCAATGGCATCGACATCCATATAGTCAATTGAATCCAAGTACATTGGCATCAGTAGATTCGACATGCATGGCCGTCAATGGCATCAATGCAATGTAAATTCCATTGGAAATCCCATTGGAAGTGAATGGGACTTTTCCCATTCGAAATGAATGGGATAGTTTTTGGCAAATTTCCGAGGAAGCGTAATTTTTTTCCAAATTCTGTATACAACTTTTATGCCCCTCACCGTCCCGGAATTTTTGATGCCCAAATTGTGTGATTTGGTCAAAAATTGTAGGACTAGATACATTTTGAAACTTTTTTTTTTTCCCGGAAAATTGCCGTTTACGGGCGAAGGGAAACATTTTCGGGTCCGTTTGAAAAATTCCCATCGTTGCGCGAAAATTCCGGTCGTGCTGATATTTGAACGGTGCCGATCGGTCAAACGGTTCGGGCTGTGCAGCGTGCGTTTTTTTTTCATTCAAAATGAATAGGAAAGTTTTTGGCAAATTTCCGGGGAACCGTAAATTTTTGCCAAATTCTGTATACAACTTTTATGCCCCTCATCGTCCCGGAATTTTTGATACCCAAATTATGTGATTTGGTCAAAAATTGTAGGACTAGATACATTTTTTAACTTTTTATTTTTTTCGGAAAATTGCCATTTACGGGCGAACGGAAAATTTTTCGGGGGATTTTGAAAAAGTCCCTGCGTCGCGCGAAAAATCCGGTCGTGTCAATACTTGAATGGTGCCGATCGGTGGTACGGTTCGGGCTGCGCGGCGCGCCGAAAAAACGCGGAGAATAATTTGATGATATAACTAGAAACTGCAATTTCGGGAGAAATTACACACCTTGGTCTTTCCTCTGTGGAGGTACAGATCTTAGCCCCACTCAGGTCTATCAATAGAATGGATCATAATGCCAGTCATTGGCACAAAACAAAGTAAAAGCCATTAGAAATGAATGGGAGAATTGGACGTCCATGGACGTCAATGGCGGCACCTTTCATAATTGTTAATGGAATCGGGGAAGTTTGGGGGACACGTCCTAATGATATCTAGTCATTTTCTGTTGATGTGGGAAAAAAAAAAAAAATTCCCATTGAAAATGAATGGGAAAATTTTTGGACGTCCATGGACGTCAATGGTATCAACTTACATAAGCGTCAATGGAATCCAAGTACATTGGCATCAATAAAATGAACAAACATGAAGAAATGCCATTGGAATTAATGGGAAGTTTGGACGTCCGTGGACGTCAATGGCATCACCCTCCATAAGCAGCAATGCAATTGGGGACATTTGGGGGACACGTCCTATTGATATCTAGTCATTTTCTGTTGATTTGGGGAAAAAAAAAAAAATCCCATTGAAAATGAATGGGAAAAATTTTGGACGTCCATGGACGTCAATGGTATCAACTTACATAAGCGTCAATGGAATCCAAGTACATTGGCATCAATAGAATGAACAAACATGAAGAAATGCCATTGGAAATTAATGGGAAGTTTGGACGTCCGTGGACGTCAATGGCATCACCCTCCATAAGCAGCAATGCAATCGGGCACATTTGGGGGAAACGTCCTAATGATATCTAGTCATTTTCTGTTGATTTGGGAAAAAAAAAAAAAATCCCATTGAAAATGAATGGGAAAAATTTTGGACGTCCATGGACGTCAATGGTATCAACTTACATAAGCGTCAATGGAATCCAAGTACATTGGCATCAATAAAATGAACAAACATGAAGAAATGGCTTTGGAAATGATTGGGAAGTTTGGACGTCCATGGACGTCAATGGCATCACCCCCCATAAGCGGTAATGCAATCGGGGACATTTGGGGGACACGTCCTAATGATATCTAGTCATTTTCTGTTGATTTGGGGAAAAAAAAAAAATTCCCATTGAAAATGAATGGGAAAAATTTTGGACGTCCATGGACGTCAATGGTATCAACTTACATAAGCGTCAATGGAATCCAAGTACATTGGCATCAAAAGAATGAACAAACATGAAGAAATGCCATTGGAAATGAATGGGAAGTTTGGACGTCCCTGGACGTCAATGGCATCACCCTCCATAAGCAGCAATGCAATCGGGGACATTTGGGGGACAGGTCCTATTGATATCTAGTCATTTTCTGTTGATTTGGGGAAAAAAAAAAATTTCCCATTGAAAATGAATGGGTAAAATTTTGGACGTCCATGGACGTCAATGGCAGCACCCCCCATAAGCGTCAATGGAATTGGGGACGTTTGGGATATACGTCCTATTGATATCTGGTCATTTTCTGTTGATTTGGAGAAATTTAGTTTTTTCCCCTTTGAAAATGAATGGGAAAAATTTTGGACGTCCATGTAAGTCAATGGCGGCACCCTTCATAAGCGTCAATGGAATTGGGGAAGTTTGGGGGACACGTCCTATTGATATCTGGTCATTTTCTGTTGATTTGGGGTAATTTTGTTTTTTCCCCATTGAAAATGAATGGGAAAAATTTTGGACGTCCATGGCAGTCAATGGCATCGACATCCATATAGTCAATTGAATCCAAGTACATTGGCATCAGTAGATTCGACATGCATGGCCGTCAATGGCATCAATGCAATGTAAATTCCATTGGAAATCCCATTGGAAGTGAATGGGACTTTTCCCATTCGAAATGAATGGGATAGTTTTTGGCAAATTTCCGAGGAAGCGTAATTTTTTTCCAAATTCTGTATACAACTTTTATGCCCCTCACCGTCCCGGAATTTTTGATGCCCAAATTGTGTGATTTGGTCAAAAATTGTAGGACTAGATACATTTTGAAACTTTTTTTTTTTTCCGGAAAATTGCCGTTTACGGGCGAAGGGAAAATTTTTCGGGTCCGTTTGAAAAATTCCCATCGTTGCGCGAAAATTCCGGTCGTGCCGATATTTGAACGGTGCCGATCGGTCAAACGGTTCGGGCTGTGCAGCGTGCGTTTTTTTTTCATTCAAAATGAATAGGAAAGTTTTTGGCAAATTTCCGGGGAACCGTAAATTTTTGCCAAATTCTGTATACAACTTTTATGCCCCTCATCGTCCCGGAATTTTTGATACCCAAATTATGTGATTTGGTCAAAAATTGTAGGACTAGATACATTTTTTAACTTTTTTTTTTTTTCGGAAAATTGCCGTTTACGGGCGAACGGAAAATTTTTCGGGGGATTTTGAAAAAGTCCCTGCGTCGCGCGAAAAATCCGGTCGTGCCGATACTTCAACGGTGCCGATCGGAGGTACGGTTCGGGCTGCGCGGCGCGCCGAAAAAACGCGGAGAATAAGATGAAGATATAATAAATAACTAGAAACTGCAATTTCGGGAGAAATTACACACCTTGGTCTTTCCTCTGTGGAGATACAGATCTTAGCCCCACTCAGGTCTATCAATAGAATGGATCATAATGCCAGTCATTGGCAAAAAACAAAGTAAAAGCCGTTAGAAATGAATGGGAGAATTGGACGTCCATGGACGTCAATGGCGGCACCTTTCATAATTGTTAATGGAATCGGGGAAGTTTGGGGGACACGTCCTAATGATATCTAGTCATTTTCTGTTGATTTGGGAAAAAAAAAAAAAATTCCCATTGAAAATGAATGGGAAAAATTTTGGACGTCCATGGACGTCAATGGTATCAACTTACATAAGCGTCAATGGAATCCAAGTACATTGGCATCAATAGAATGAAAAAACATGAAGAAATGCCATTGGAAATTAATGGGAAGTTTGGACGTCCGTGGACGTCAATGGCATCACCCTCCATAAGCAGCAATGCAATCGGGGACATTTGGGGGACACGCCCTAATGATATCTAGTCATTTTATGTTGATTTGGGGAAAAAAAAAAAATTCCCATTGAAAATGAATGGGAAAAATTTTGGACGTCCATGGACGTCAATGGTATCAACTTACATAACCGTCAATGGAATCCAAGTACATTGGCATCAAAAGAATGAACAAACATGAAGAAATGCCATTGGATATGAATGGGAAGTTTGGACGTCCCTGGACGTCAATGGCATCACCCTCCATAAGCGGCAATGCAATCGGGGACATTTGGGGGACACGTCCTAATGATAACTAGTCATTTTCTGTTGATTTGGGAAAAAAAAAAAAAAATCCCATTGAAAATGAATGGGAAAAATTTTGGACGTCCATGGACGTCAATGGTATCAACTTACATAAGCGTCAATGGAATCCAAGTACATTGGCATCAATAGAATGAACAAACATGAAGAAATGCCTTTGGAAATGAATGGGAAGTTTGGACGTCCATGGACGTCAATGGCATCACCCCCCCATAAGCGGCAATGCAATCGGGGACATTTGGGGGATACGTCCTAATGATATCTAGTCATTTTCTGTTTATTTGGGGAAAAAAAAAAATTTCCCATTGAAAAGGAATGGGAAAAATTTTGGACGTCCATGGACGTCAATGGTATCAACTTACATAAGCGTCAATGGAATCCAATTACATTGGCATCAAAAGAATGAACAAACATGAGGAAATGCCATTGGAAATGAATGGGAAGTTTGGACGTCCCTGGACGTCAATGGCATCACCCTCAATAAGCAGCAATGCAATCGGGGACATTTGGGGGTCAGGTCCTATTGATATCTAGTCATTTTCTGTTGATTTGGTGAAAAAAAAAAATTTCCCATTGAAAATGAATGGGTAAAATTTTGGACGTCCATGGACGTCAATGGCATCACCCTCCATAAGCGGCAAAGCAATCGGGGACATTTGGGGGACACGTCCTAATGATATCGAGTCATTTTTTGTTGATTTGGAAAAAAAAAAAAAATTCCCATTGAAAATGAATGGGAAAAATTTTGGACGTCCATGGACGTCAATGGTGTCAACTTACATAAGCGTCAATGGAATCCAAGTACATTGGCATCAATAGAATGAACAAACATGAAGAAATGCCATTGGAAATGAATGGGAAGTTTGTACGTCCATGGACGTCAATGGCATCACCCTCCATAAGCGGCAATGCAATCGGGGACATTTGGGGGAAACGTCCTAATGATATCTAGTCATTTTCTGTTGATTTGGGGAAAAAAAAAAATTCCCATTGAAAATGAATGGGAAAAATTTTGGACGTCCATGGACGTCAATGGTATCAACTTACATAAGCGTCAATGGAATCCAAGTACATTGAAATCAATAGAATGAACAAACATGAAGAAATGCCATTGGAAATGAATGGGAAGTTTGGACGTCCATGGACGTCAATGGCATCACCCTCCATAAGCGGCAATGCAATCGGGGACATTTGGGGGACACGTCCTAATGATATCTAGTCATTTTCTGTTGATCTGGGGAAAAAAAAAATTTCCCATTGAAAATGAATGGGAAAAATTTTGGACGTCCATGGACGTCAATGGTATCAACTTACATAGGCGTCAATGGAATCCAAGTACATTGGCATCAATAGAATGAACAAACATGAAGAAATGCCATTGGAAATGAATGGGAAGTTTGGACGTCCATGGACGTCAATGGAATCACCCTCCATAAGCGGCAATGCAATCGGGGACATTTGGGGGACACGTCCTAATGATATCTAGTCATTTTCTGTTGATTTGGGGAAAAAAAAAATTTCCCATTGAAAATGAATGGGAAAATTTTTGGACGTCCATGGACGTCAATGGCAGCACCCCCCATAAGCGTCAATGGAGTTGGGGACGTTTGGGGTATACGTCCTATTAATATCTGGTCATTTTCTGTTGATTTGGGGAAATTTAGTTTTTTCCCCATTGAAAATGAATGGGAAAAATTTTGGACGTCCATGGACGACAATGGCAGCACCCCCTATAAGCCTCAATGGAGTTGGGGACGTTTGGGGGACACGTCCTATTGATATCTGGTCATTTTCTGTTGATTTGGGGAAATGTAGTTTTTTCCCCATTGAAAATGAATGGGAAAAATTTTGGACGTCCATGGCCGTCAATGGCATCGACATCCATATAGTCAATTGAATCCAAGTACATTGGCATCAATAGATTCGACATGCATGGCAGTCAATGGCATCAATGTAATGTAAATTCCATTGGAATCCCATTGAAATGAATGGGAAATTTTCCCTTTAGAAATGAATGGGATAGTTTTTGGCAAATATCCGGGGAACCGTAAATCTTTTCCAAATTCTGTATACAATCTTTATGCCCCCCACCGTCCCGGAATTTTTGATGTCCAAATTATGTGATTTGGTCAAAAATTGTAGGACAAGTAGCGTTTTGAAAATTTTTTTAAAAATCGGAAAATCGCCGTTTACGGGTGAACGGAAAAATTTTCGGGGTCGTTTGAAAAATTCCCATCGTCGTGCGAAAATTCCGGTCGTGTCGATACTTGAACGGTGCCGATCGGTGGTACGGTTCGGGCTGTGCGGCGCGCCGAAAAAACGCGGAGAAACCATTGCATAATAATAATAATAATAATAATAACTAGAAACTGCAATTTCGGGAGAAATTACACACCTTGGTCTTTCCTCTGTGGAGATACAGATCTTAGCCCCACTTAGGTCTATCAATAGAATGGATCATAATGCCAGTCATTGGCAAAAAACAAAGTAAAAGCCGTTAGAAATGAATGGGAGAATTGGACGTCCATGGACGTCAATGGCGGCACCTTTCATAATTGTTAATGGAATCGGGGAAGTTTGGGGGACACGTCCTAATGATATCTAGTCATTTTCTGTTGATTTGGGAAAAAAAAAAAAAATTCCCATTGAAAATGAATGGGAAAAATTTTGGACGTCCATGGACGTCAATGGTATCAACTTACATAAGCGTCAATGGAATCCAAGTACATTGGCATCAATAGAATGAACAAACATGAAGAAATGCCTTTGGAAATGAATGGGAAGTTTGGACGTCCATGGACGTCAATGGCATCACCCCCCATAAGCGGCAATGCAATCGGGGACATTTGGGGGACACGTCCTAATGATATCTAGTCATTTTCTGTTGATTTGGGAAAAAAAAAAAATTCCCATTGAAAATGAATGGGAAAAATTTTGGACGTCCATGGACGTCAATGGTATCAACTTACATAAGCGTCAATGGAATCCAAGTACATTGGCATCAAAAGAATGAACAAACATGAAGAAATGCCATTGGAAATGAATGGGAAGTTTGGACGTCCCTGGACGTCAATGGCATCCCCCTCCATAAGCAGCAATGCAATCGGGGTCATTTGGGGGACAGGTCCTATTGATATCTAGTCATTTTCTGTTGATTTGGGGAAAAAAAAAAAAATCCCATTGAAAATGAATGGGTAAAATTTTGGACGTCCATGGACGTCAATGGTATCAACTTACATAAGCGTCAATGGAATCCAAGTACATTAGCATCAAAAGAATGAACAAACATGAAGAAATGCCATTGGTAATGAATGGGAAGTTTGGACGTCCCTGGACGTCAATGGCATCACCCTCCATAAGCAGCAATGCAATCGGGGACATTTGGGGGACAGGTCCTATTGATATCTAGTCATTTTCTGTTGATTTGGGGAAAAAAAAAAAATTCCCATTGAAAATGAATGGGTAAAATTTTGGACGTCCATGGACGTCAATGGCAGCACCCCCCATAAGCGTCAATATAATTGGGGACGTTTGGGATATACGTCCTATTGATATCTGGTCATTTTCTGTTGATTTGGAGAAATTTAGTTTTTTCCCCATTGAAAATGAATGGGAAAAATTTTGGACGTCCATGGAAGTCAATGGCGGCACCCTTCATAAGCGTCAATGGAATTGGGGAAGTTTGGGGGACACGTCCTATTGATATCTGGTCATTTTCTGTTGATTTGGGGTAATTTTGTTTTTTCCCCATTGAAAATGAATGGGAAAAATTTTGGACGTCCATGGCAGTCAATGGCATCGACATCTATATAGTCAATTGAATCCAAGTACATTGGCATCAGTAGATTCGACATGCATGGCCGTCAATGGCATCAATGCAATGTAAATTCCATTGGAAATCCCATTGGAAGTGAATGGGACTTTTCCCATTCGAAATGAATGGGATAGTTTTTGGCAAATTTCCGAGGAAGCGTAATTTTTTTCCAAATTCTGTATACAACTTTTATGCCCCTCACCGTCCCGGAATTTTTGATGCCCAAATTATTTGATTTGGTCAAAAATTGTAGGACTAGATACATTTTGAAACTTTTTTTTTTTTCACGGAAAATTGCCGTTTACGGACGAACGGAAAAATTTGCGGGGCCATTTGTAAAGTTTCCTGTGTCACGCGAAAATTCCGGTCGTGCCGATACTTGAACGGTGCCGATCGGTCTAACGGTTCGGGCTGTGAAGCGCGCGTTTTTTTTCCATTCAAAATGAATAGGAAAGTTTTTGGCAAATTTCCGGGGAACCGTAAATTTTTGCCAAATTCTGTATACAACTTTTATGCCCCTCACCGTCCCGGAATTTTTGATGGCCAAATTATGTGATTTGGTCAAAAATTGTAGGACTAGATACATTTTGAAACTTTTTTTATTTTTCGGAAAATTGCCGTTTACGGGCGAACGGAAAATTTTTCGTGGCGGTTTGAAAAATTCCCATCGTCACGCGAAAATTCCGGTCGTGCCGATACTTGAACTGTGCCGATCGGTGCTACGGTTTGGGCTGTGCGTTGGCTCAAAAAAACGCGGAGAATAAGATGAATAAATAATAAGTACAACTAGAAACTGCAATTTCGGGAGAAATTACACACCTTGGTCTTTCCTCTGTGGAGATACAGATCTTAGCCCCACTCAGGTCTATCAATAGAATGGATCATAATGCCAGTCATTGGCACTAAACAAAGTAAAAGCCATTAGAAATGATTGGGAGAATTGGACGTCCGTGGACGTCAATGGCGGCACCACTCATGAGCCTCAATAGAATTGGAGAAGTTTGGGGGGACACGTCCTATTGATATCTGGTCATTTTTTGTTGATTTGGGAAAAAAAAAAAAAATTCCCATTGAAAATGAATGGGAAAATTTTTGGACGTCCATGCACGTCAATGGTATCAACTTACATAGGCGTCAATGGAATCCAAGTACATCGGCATCAATAGAATGAAAAAACATAATTAAATGCCATTAGAAATGAATGGGAAATTTGGACTTCCATAGCCGTCAATGGCGGCACCCTCCATAAGCGTCAATGGAATTGGGGAAGTTTGGGGGACACGTCCTATTGATATCTGGTCATTTTTTGTTGATTTGGGGAAAAAAAAAAAATTCCCATTGAAAATGAATGGGAAAAATTTTGGACGTCCATGGACGTCAATGGTATCAACTTACATAAGCGTCAATGGATACCAAGTACATTGGCATCAATAGAATGAACAAACATGAAGAAATGCCATTGGAAATGAATGGGAAGTTTGGACGTCCATGAACGTCAATGGCATCACCCTCCATAAGCAGCAATGCAATCGGGGACATTTGGGGGACACGTCCTATTGATATCTAGTCATTTTCTGTTGATTTGGGGAAAAAAAAAAAATTCCCATTGAAAATGAATGGGAAAAATTTTGGACGTCCATGGCCGTCAATGGCATCGATATCCATATAGTCAATTGAATCCAAGAACATTGGCATCAATAGATTCGACATGCATGGCCGTCAATGGCAATGCAATGTAAAGTCCATTGGAAATCCTATTGAAAGTGAATGGGAACTTTTCCCATTAGAAATGAATGGGATAGTTTTTGGCAAATATCCGGGGAACCGTAAATTTTTTCCAAATTCTGTATACAACTTTTATGCCCCTCACCGTCCCGGAATTTTTGATGCCCAAATTATGTGATTTGGTCAAAAATTGTAGGACTAGATACATTTTGAAACTTTTTTTTTTTTCACGGAAAATTGCCGTTTGCGGACGAACGGAAACATTTTCGGGGCCATTTGTAAAATTTCCTGTGTCACGCGAAAATTCCGGTCGTGCCGATACTTGAACGGTGCCGATCGGTCTAACGGTTCGGGCTGTGAAGCGCGCGTTTTTTTTCCATTCAAAATGAATAGGAAAGTTTTTGGCAAATTTCCGGGGAACCGTAAAGTTTTGCCAAATTCTGTATACAACTTTTATGCCCCTCAATGTCCTGGAATTTTTGATGCCCAAATTATGTGATTTGGTCCAAAATTGTAGGACTAGATACATTTTGAAACTTTTTTTTTTTTCCGGAAAATTGCCGTTTACGGGCGAACGGAAAATTTTTCGGGGCCTTTTGAAAAATTCCCATCGTCGCGCGAAAATTCCGGTCGTGCCGATACTTGAACGGTACCGATCGGAGGTACGGTTCGGGCTGCGCGGCGCGCCGAAAAAAACGTCGACAATTATTGAATAATAATAATAATAATAACTAGAAACTGCAATTTCGGGAGAAATTACACACCTTGGTCTTTCCTCTGTGGAGATACAGATCTTAGCCCCACTCAGGTCTATCAATAGAATGGACCATAATGCCAGTCAATGGCACTAAACAAAGTAAAAGCCATGAGAAAAGATTGGGAGAATTGGACGTCCATGTCCGTCAATGGCAGCACCCTCCATAATTGTTAATGGAATCGGGGAAGTTTGGGGGACACGTTCTATTGATATCTAGTCATTTTCTGTTGATTTGGGAAAAAAAAAAAAATTTCCCATTGAAAATGAATGGGAAAAATTTTGGACGTCCATGGACGTCAATGGTATCAACTTACATAAGCGTCAATGGAATCCAAGTACATTGGCATCAATAAAATGAACAAACATGAAGAAATGCCATTGGAAATGAATGGGAAGTTTGGACGTCCATGAACGTCAATGGCATCACCCTCCATAAGCGGCAATGCAATCGGGGACATTTGGGGGACACGTCCTAATGATATCTAGTCATTTTCTGTTGATTTGGGAAAAAAAAAAAAATCCCATTGAAAATGAATGGGAAAAATTTTGGACGTCCATGGACGTCAATGGTATCAACTTACATAAGCGTCAATGGAATCCAAGTACATTGGCATCAATAGAATGAACAAACATGAAGAAATGCCTTTGGAAATGAATGGGAAGTTTGGACGTCCATGGACGTCAATGGCATCACCCCCCATAAGCGGCAATGCAATCGGGGACATTTGGGGGACACGTCCTAATGATATCTAGTCATTTTCTGTTGATTTGGGGAAAAAAAAAAATTTCCCATTGAAAATGAATGGGAAAAATTTTGGACGTCCATGGACGTCAATGGTATCAACTTACATAAGCGTCAATGGAATCCAAGTACATTGGCATCAATAGAATGAACAAACATGAAGAAATGCCATTGGAAATGAATGGGAAGTTTGGACGTCCCTGGACGTCAATGGCATCACCCTCCATAAGCAGCAATGCAATCGGGGACATTTGGGGGACAGGTCCTATTGATATCTAGTCATTTTCTGTTGATTTGGGGAAAAAAAAAAATTTCCCATTGAAAATGAATGGGTAAAATTTTGGACGTCCATGGACGTCAATGGCAGCACCCCCCATAAGCGTCAATGGAATTGGGGACGTTTGGGATATACGTCCTATTGATATCTGGTCATTTTCTGTTGATTTGGAGAAATGTAGTTTTTTCCCCATTGAAAATGAATGGGAAAAATTTTGGACGTCCATGGAAGTCAATGGCGGCACCCTTCATAAGCGTCAATGGAATTGGGGAAGTTTGGGGGACACGTCCTATTGATATCTGGTCATTTTCTGTTGATTTGGGGAAATTTTGTTTTTTCCCCATTGAAAATGAATGGGAAAAATTTTGGACGTCCATGGCCGTCAATGGCATCGACATTCATATAGTCAATTGAATCCAAGTACATTGGCATCAGTAGATTCGACATGCATGGCCGTCAATGGCATCAATGCAATGTAAATTCCATTGGAAATCCCATTGGAAGTGAATGGGACTTTTCCCATTCGAAATGAATGGGATAGTTTTTGGCAAATTTCCGAGGAAGCGTAATTTTTTTCCAAATTCTGTATACAACTTTTATGCCCCTCACCGTCCCGGAATTTTTGATGCCCAAATTATGTGATTTGGTCAAAAATTGTAGGACTAGATACATTTTGAAACTTTTTTTTTTTTCACGGAAAATTGCCGTTTACGGACGAACGGAAAAATTTTCGGGGCCATTTGTAAAGTTTCCTGTGTCACGCGAAAATTCCGGTCGTGCCGATACTTGAACGGTGCCGATCGGTCTAACGGTTCGGGCTGTGAAGCGCGCGTTTTTTTTCCATTCAAAATGAATAGGAAAGTTTTTGGCAAATTTCCGGGGAACCGTAAATTTTTGCCAAATTCTGTATACAACTTTTATGCCCCTCACCGTCCCGGAATTTTTGATGCCCAAATTATGTGATTTGGTCAAAAATTGTAGGACTAGATACATTTTGAAACTTTTTTTGTTTTTCGGAAAATTGCCGTTTACGGGCGAACGGAAAATTTTTCGTGGCGGTTTGAAAAATTCCCATCGTCACGCGAAAATTCCGGTCGTGCCGATACTTGAACTGTGCCGATCGGTGCTACGGTTTGGGCTGTGCGTTGGCTCAAAAAAACGCGGAGAATAAGATGAATAAATAATAAGTACAATAAAGTTGCACAATAACAATACCTTGTTCTTTCTTTCAGAAAGACCAAGGTAATAATAATAAAAAGTACAATAAAGTTGTACAACAACATAACCTTGTTCTTTCCCTTGGAAAGACCAAGGTAATAAAGTTGCACAATAACAATACCTTGTTCTTTCTTTCAGAAAGACCAAGGTAATAATAATAAAGTTGTAGAATAACATAACCTTGTTCTTTCCTTTGGAAAGACCAAGGTAATAATAATAAGGCGAATAAAGTTGCAGAATAACAATACCTTGTTCTTTCCATAGGAAAGACCAAGGTAATAATAATAATAATAAGGCGAATAAAGTTGCAGAATAACAATACCTTGTTCTTTCCATAGGAAAGACCAAGGTAATAATAAAAAGTACAATAAAGTTGTACAACAACATAACCTTGTTCTTTCCCTTGGAAAGACCAAGGTAATAATAAAAAGTACAATAAAGTTGTACAACAACATAACCTTGTTCTTTCCCTTGGAAAGACCAAGGTAATTAGTACGTTAATAGTGCTCATGTACTAACCACTTTTGCTAGGAGACCACACAAGTTCGCTAGCCTATTTTTCCCCATTTCTTCTCCTTCTAAGCTAACATCTTTGAAAATGCTCACATCAATATCAGTGTTCATAAAACATTAATTTCTGGCTGGTATTACAGTTATTGAAGACTAATACAAAGTTTATGAGTGCACAGTCAATGGCATTATACCACATGAGCTAAGCTAACATACTTATCACCTTTGCTTGGAGACTACACAAGTTTGCAAGTCAACGTTTTTCCCCATTTTCCCTCCTTCTAACTAAGCTAACATCTTTATAGATTGTCACGTCAATGTTAGTGTTCATAAAACAAACGTTGTGAGTGCAAAGTCAACGCTATTATCCCATGCTAGCAAATTAGTTTAGCTCATGTGCTAACCACTTTTGCTAGGAGACTGCACACGTTCGCTAATGTATTTTTCCCCAATTTTTCCATCCTTCTAACCAAGCTAACATCTTTATAGATTCCCACGTCAATATTAGTGTTCATAAAACATTTAATTCTGGCTGGTTTTACAGTTATTAAAGACGAATAGAAACTTTGTGAGTGCACAGTAAACACTATTATACCACATGAGCTAAACCTGAGGTAACATACTAATCACTTTTGCTATGAGACTACAAAAGTTCTCAAGACTGCTTTTTCCAGTTTCCCTCCTCCTAATGACGCTAACATCTTTACAGACGCTAACATCAATATCAGTGTATAAAATGTTCATTTCTGGCTGGTATTACAGTCATTAAGGACTAAAACAAAGTTTGTGAGTGCACAGTCAATTCCATTATACCACATGAGCTAAGCTAACATAGTAATCACCTTTGCTGGAGACAGCACATGTTCACTAGCTTACTTTTCCAAAGTTTCCCTCCTGCTAACATCTTGATAGATTCTCACACCAATGTTAGTGGTCATAAAATTTTTATTTCTGGCTGTTATTACAGTTATTAAAGACTAATACAAACTTTGTGAGTGCACAGTCAACACTATTATACCATATTAGTACTTTAGCTTATCTTAGCTCATGTGCTAACCCCTTTTGCTATACGATTGCACATGTTCGCGAGACTGCGTTTTCCAGTTTGCCCTCCTTCTAACTAAAATAACATCTTTACAAATACTAACGTCAATGTTAGTGTTCATAAAACGTTCAATTTTGGCTGGTATTACAGTTATTAAGGAATAATGCAAACTTTGTGAGTACACAGTCAATGTCTTCATACCACATGAGCTTTTATACCATATTAGTACATTAGTTTCGCTCATGTCCAAACCACTTTTGCTCGCAGACTGCACAAGTTCGCTAGCTTACATTTTCCAGTTTTCCCTCCTTCTAACTAAGCGAACATCTTTATAGATGCTCACATCAATGTTAAAAAAATGTTAAGTTTTGGCTGGTCATAGTTATTTAAGACTAATACAAATTTGAGTCCAAAGTCAATGCCATTATACCACACAAGCTAAGCTAATGCTTAGGAGGCTACAAAAGTTTGCGAATCGCTAGCCTGCTTTATCCAGTTTTCCCTCCTCCTAAGCTAACATCTTTATAGACGCTAACATCAATGTCAGTGTTCATAAAATGTTCATTTCTGTCAGGTATTACAGTTATTAAAGACTAATACAAAATTGTGTGAGTCCACAGTCAAAGACGTTATACCACATGAGCTGAGCTACCATACTAATCACCTTTGCTAAGAGACAACACCAGTTCGCTAGCTTACTTTTCCCCATTTTCACTTCAATCTAACATCTTTATAATAGATTCGCTCGTCAATGTTAGTGTTCATAAAACGTTTAATTCTGGCTGGTATTACAGTTATTAAAGACTAATACAAACTTTGTGAGTGCACAGCCAACGCTATTATACCACATGTGTAGGTTAGTTTAGCTCATGCGCTAACCACTTTTGCTAAGAGACTACACAAGTTCGGTAGCTTGCTTTTTCCATTTTCCCTCCTTCTAACTAACCTAACATCTTTGTAAATGCTCACGTCATTTTCAATATTCATAAAACGTTCACTTCTGGCAGTTATTAAAGACTAATACAAACTTGTGTGCGTGAACAGCCAATGCCATTACACGATATGAGCTAAGCTAATGTACTAATCAGTTTTGCTATGAGACTGCACAAGTTTGCTAGCCTAATTTTTCCAGTGTTCCCTCCTTCTAACTAAGCTAATATCTTTTTAAATGCTCATGTCAATATCAGTGTTCATCAAACGTCCACTGCTGGCTGGTATGGGTTATTAAAGAACCAACACAAACTTGTGTGAGTGCTGAGTCAATGCCATTACACTACATGAGCTAAGCTAATGTACTAATCACTATTGCTATTAAACTACACAAGTTTGCTAGCCTACTTTTCCCCATTTTCCCACCTTCTAACAAAGCTAACATCTTTATAGATGCGAATGTCAATGTCAGCGTTCATAAAATGTTCATTTCTGGCTTCTATTAGATGTTTAAGACTAACAGTCAACGCCATTATACCAGATTAGTATGTTAGTTTAGCTCATGTGCTCGCCACTTTTGCTAAGAGACTATACAAGTTCGGTAGCTTGCTTTTTCCAGTTTTCCCTCCTTCTAACTAAGCTAACATCTTTATAGAAGCTAACATCAATGTCAGTGTTCATAAAACATTCATTTCTGTCAGGCATTACAGTTATTGAAGACTAATACAAACTTGTGTGAGTCCACAGTCAATGACGTTATACCACATGAGCTAAGCTAATGTACTAATCACTATTGCTATTACACTACACAAGTTTGCTAGCCTACTTTTCCCCATTTTCCCTCCTTCTAACAAAGCTACATCTTTATAGATGCGTATGTCAATGTCAGCGTTCATAAAATGTTAATTTCTAGCTCCTATTAGTTATTAAAGACTAACACTCAACAAGTGCTGCAACGATTAATCGATTAACTCGAGTATTGGATTAGACAAAAAAATATTCAAATTAAATTTTGTTGCTTCGAGTATTCGTTTACTTAAAATGGCGTTGTAATGGTTTATTTTTAAAGTGTTTGCATTTAGTTTTATTGATTAGGGTGGATACTCTGCCCTCTGGTCTGCCTCTTTTCACATAGCTGAATCCAACTGCTCCCTGTTAAGACCAAAATAAGCTAAGTTTTTGTTTGAGCTTATGCTTTTTAATGCATTCATAATTTAGCCAATTTTTGTGGGAATATGTGTCTGAACCGTTTAAGAGCATTGTCAATAAAATTTTAGCATTTGATAGCATTTAAGCAAGCAGACTTTTTCTATGTAAGTTAGCCAGTTGTTCTTTTGTTGTACATAGATCCTCATTTAAAAAATATATATATATATACCATTTGAGGCTCAGCTCAGGTACTTTAATTTTTCATGTTTCTTATCTGATTACTCGAACTAGTTCACCGATTAATCGACTACTAAAATATTCGATAGCTGCAGCCCTGCAGTCAACGCTATTATACAAGATTAGTACTGTATGTTAGTTTAGCTCATGTGCTAACCACTTTTGCTAAGAGACTACACAAGTTCGGTAGCTTGCCTTTTCCTATTTTTCCTCCTTCTAACTAAGCTAACATCCTTACATATGTGCGCGTGTGTTTCAGTATTAATAAAGCATTCAATTTTGGCCGGTATTAGCGTTATTTGCCACCATTTAAAATAGCATTTTCCTTAAATCTTACAAGTAAATATTCCAAGTCTTTCAGCTAATTTTTCTACCTTTACCGCGTTCTTTCTCGTCGTTTTCTTCTTCGGTGGCCATCTTGGGAAGGACAACAGACAGTTGGAAACTAAATCTCCAAAAGTACCTATTGCGCAGTATCGGGGGATTGTTTCTTCTGCATTTTAGTGCCATATTGCCCCCTCCTTCCGATACTAGTATCAGCTATACACTAGTCATGATGTTACGTAAAATGAATACGTCTCCAACACCCCGTGAACATGAGTTGAGCAACCAGAGGCAGATGTGCATTTGGACGCAACGCTAGAATTCTTTCATTAAAAGCCATTTGAGGTTTTGTCATGTGTTTGCTATCAAGCAAGCAAAAGCTACAAGATGCTGCTTTTAATTTGGAAACCAAGATTGAGATTTGTTACGCAACTGGGATTCGACTAACATTGGAGAACTCCCAAACTACACACTAATCCCATGCGAGTACTATTTGGACTCACTTATTTGTTTTGTTTCTTCCTCCAATGAAATGTGCAGGTCTGAGTTCCAGTACTTTCTGCGCCATGTTACGCAAGTCTCAAAACCAGGTAATGGCAACAATTCAGAAGGGTCGCTGTTGTTTAATAGTTAACTGTTTGTACAAGTTAGGGTTTAGGTTAGCCATTTGCAAGAAACGGCTACATTAGCTCAAGTTGTCACCATACTAGAATTTCCAACACGACAAGAACTACTTCCTGTTGATTTTGAGAGCATTTACGAGTCACTTCCTGTTGATTTTGGTCATTAACAAGTCACTTCCTGTTGAATTCGGGTCACTTCCTGTTTATTTGGGGATATTCACAGATCACTTATTGATTTTGGGTCACTTCCTGTTGATTTTGGGGCATTTCCAGGTCACTTCCAATTGTCTTAGCTTCAATTTCAGGTCACTTCCTGTTGATTTTGGTCATTAACAAGTCACTTCCTGTTGAATTCGGGTCACTTCCTGTTTATTTGGGGATATTTACAGCTTATTGATTTTTGGTCACTTCCCGTTGATTTTGGGGCATTTACAGGTCACTTCCAATTGTTTTAGCTTCAATTTCAGGTCACTTCCTGTTGATTTTGGGCTATCTTCAGGTCACTTGCTGATTTTTGGTCATTTCCTGTTGATTTAGCTTCAATTGCAAGTCACTTCCTGTTAATTTTTGGGGTATTTAGAGATTACTTGCCGATTTTTGCGCAGTTCCTGTTGACGTTTGCGCATTTACAGGTCACTTCCTGTTGATATGTTTTTTTAACAGGTCACTTGCTGATTTTGGGTCACTTCCTGTTGGCCTTTGTGCAATTAAAGGTCACTTCCTGTTGATTTAGCTTCAATTCCAGGTCACTTCCTGTTGATTTTGGGGTCACTTCCTGTTGACCTTTGCGCGTTTAAAGGTTATTTACTCTTGATTTTGGGTAACTTCCTGTTAATTGTAGGGCATATACAGGTCACTTCCTGTTGCTTTTGGGTAACTTCCTGTAAATTGTCGGGCATATACAGGTCACTTCCTGTTGCTTTTGGGTCACTTCCTGATAATTCTAGGTTCAATTCCAGGTCACTTCCTATTGATTTTGGGGTCACTTCCTGTTGACGTTTGCGTGTTTAAAGGTCATTTCCTCTTTTGTTTTGGGTAACTTCCTGTTATTTGTAGGGCATATACATGTCACTTTCTGTTGCTTTTCGGTCACTTCCGTTAATTCCAGGTCATATACAGGTCACTTCCTGTTGTTTTTGGGTCACTTCCTATTAATTCCAGGGCATATACAGGTCACTTCCTGTTGATTTTGGGCTATCTTCAGGTCACTTGCTGATTTTTGGTCATTTCCTGTTGATTTAGCTTCAATTCCAAGTCACTTCCTGTTGCATTTGGGTCACTTCCTGTTATTTTTTTTTTAGGTATTTACAGATAACTTGCCGATTTTTGTTCAGTTCCTGTTGACGTTTGCGCATTTACAGGTCACTTCCTCTTAATCTTAGGTCACTTCCTGTTAAATTTAGGGCATACCCAGGTCACTTCCTGTTGATATGTTTTTTTTTACAGGTCACTTGCTGATTTTGGGTCACTTCCTGTTGGCCTTTGTGCATTTAGAGGTCACTTCCTCTTGATTTTGGGTCACTTCCTGTTAGTTGTAGTGCATATACAGGTCACTTTCTGTTGCTTTTGGGTAAATTCCTGTTAATTGTGGGCATATACAGGTCACTTCCTGTTGATTTTGGGGTCACTTCTTGTTGACCTTTGCGCGTTTAAAGGTTATTTACTCTTGATTTTCGGTAACTTCCTGTTAATTGTCGGGCATATACAGGTCACTTTCTGTTGCTTTTGGGTCACTTCCTGTTAATTCCAGGGCATATACAGGTCACTTCCTGTTGATTTTGGGGTCACTTCCTGTTAATACCAGGGCATATACAGGTCACTTCCTGTTGATTTTGGGATCACTTCCTGTTGACCTTTGCGCATTTAAAGGTCGCTTCCTCTTGATTTTGGGTAACTTCCTGTTAATTGCAGGGCATATACAGGTCACTTTCTGTTGCTTTTGGGTAACTTCCTATTAATTGTAGGGCATATACAGGTCACTTCCTGTTGCTTTTGGGTCACTTCCTGTTAATTCCAGGGCATACACAGGTCACTTCCTGTTGATTTTGGGTCACTTCCTGTTAATTCCAGGGCATATACAGGTCACTTCCTGTTGATTTTGGGGTCACTTCCTGTTGACCTTTGCGCATTTAAAGGTCACTTCCTCTTGATTTTGGGTAACTTCCTGTTAATTGTAGGGCATATACAGGTCACTTTCTGTTGCTTCTGGGTAACTTCCTATTAATTGTAGGGCATATACAGGTCATTTCCTGTTGCTTTTGGGGCACTTCCTGTTAATTCCAGGGCATATACAGGTCACTTCCTGTTAATTCCAGGGCATATACAGGTCACTTCCTGTTGATTTTGGGGTCACTTCCTGTTGACCTTTGCGCATTTAAAGGTCACTTCCTCTTGATTTTGGGTAACTTCCTGTTAATTGCAGGGCATATACAGGTCACTTCCTGTTGCTTTTGGGTCACTTCCAGTTAATTCCAGGGCATATACTGGTCACTTCCTGTTGATTTTAGGTCACTTGTTCATTTTTGGGGAATTTACAGGTCACTTCCTGTTGATTTAGCTTCAATTCCAGGTCACTTCCTTTGGATGTGGGTTGCTTCCTGTTAGTTTTGGGTATCTTCTGGTCACTTGTTAATTTTTGGTCAATTCCTGTTTATTTAGATTAAATTCCAGGTCACTTCCTGTTGAGTATGGGGTCAACTCCTTTTAACTTTGGTGTATTTACAAATCACTTGCTGATTTGGGTCACTTCCTGTTGACCTTTGCAGATTTACAGGCCACTTCCTATTGATTTTGGCTAACGTCCTTGTTCATTTTTTGGGAATTTACAGGTCACTTCCTCTTGATTTTGGGTCGCTTCCTGGTAATTTTAGGGCACATACAAGTCAATTCCTGTTGATTTTGGGTCACTTCCTTTGTTTCTGGGATTTTACAGATCACTTCCTGTTTAGATTCAATTCCAGGTTACGCCATGATATTTTTGGGGTCGCTTCAGGTCACTTGTTGATTTTTGGTCACTTCCTGTTGATTTAGCTTAAATTCCAAATTGAAAGTCACTTCCTGTTGAATTTGGGTCACTTCCTGTTGGTTTAGATTCAATTCTGGGCCACCTGTTGATTTTGGGGTCACTCCCTGTTTTTGGGTATTTACAGATCACCTGCTGATTTTGGGTCACTTGCTATTGACCTTTGCGCATTTCCAGGTCACTTCCTGATGATTTTGGGTCACTACCTGTTGACCTTTGCACATTTATAGGTCACTTCTTGATTTTGGGTCACTTCTTAGTTCATTTTTTGAGAATTTACAGGTCTCTTCCTGATGACTTTGGGTCACTTTCTTTTGATTTTGGGACATTTACAGGTCACTTCCTCTGGATTTCGATTCATTTCTAGGTCACTTCCTGTTGACTTTGAGGTTTTACAGATCACTTATTGATTTTAGTTCACTTCCTGTTGATTTTGGGGCACTTCCTTATTCAGTTTTGGGGAATTTACAGGTCACTTCCTGTTGTCTCTGGGTCTCTCATTGTTAATTTTGGGATATTTAAATATCGCTTATTGATTTTGGGTCACTTCCTGTTAACCTTTGTGCATTTACAGGTCACTTCCTCTTGATTTTGGGTCACTTCCTGTTAATTCTAGGGCATGTGCAGGTCACTTCCTGTTGATATGGGAGTTTTTACACGTCGCTTGTTGAATTTTTGTCATTTCCTGTTGATTTAGTTTCAATTCCAGGTCACTTCCTGTTGATTTTGGGTCACTTTCTGTTGATATGTGTTTTTTTACAGGTCAATTGTTGATTTTGGTTTTGGGCCTTGTTGAATTTTTGAGAATGCACATGTCTCCTTTTGACTTCGGGTCACTTCCCGTTAATTTTGGGGTCTTTACAGATTTGTTGATTTTGGGCCACTCTAAGGCATATACAGGTCACTTCCTGTTTATTTTGGGTCACGTCCTAGTGATATGGGGGTTTTTACAGGTCGCGTGTTGATTTTTGGTCACTTTCTCTTGATTTTTGGGGAATTTACACATCTTCTGTTGATTTTGGGTCACTTCCTGTTGATTTTGGGTCACTTGATATTAATTTTGGGGTATTTACAGGTCATTTGTTGATTTTGGGTCACTTCCTGTTGATATTTTGGCCATTTACATGTCACTTTGTTTTATTTTTGCAAGACTTCCAATCCCTCTTGCGCAGTCAATGGCTGAAGATGAGTTTCACAGTAAAGAGCTGATTTTTTTTTTTTTTTTTTTTTTTACAGGACGGTTCAATTTGTTGGTGTGGGGCAAACTGTGCTGGTTCTCCAACCCTCCCACCTCATTTCCCATACCCAATGTTTTGAATGCCATCCTAAGCGAAACAATGGAGTAAGTTATACTTTACCGTAAAGTCCCAAATCATCAGATATCGGCATCAGTTTGCACAACTTTATAACTTGACTTTAGCTTTATAGTCTGGAAAATACGGCCGTCCTCATAAATTATGTCAATTGGACTTTTTCCAGGACGGTTCCAGATTTTGCTCACTTCTTGTGCCCGGATTTGGACAGCGCCGTACTTTTGGCCGCGCGATACCCCCTCAGCGAATTGATCGAGACTATTTGGATTGTCGGCGGCACCAGGGTCTACAAGGTAAAGAACCCAGGTGTTTGTGTTCTGGTGGGTGCAAATGTTTTTTTTTTTTTTTTTTTTTTTTAAACAGGACGCACTTGAGCATCCCTGGTGCAATTTGGTTTTCCTGACGGATATCATGGCTGATTTTGACTGTGACGTTTTCTTCCCTGAGATGGATGCAAAAGTCTTCCAAAAACAGGAAAGGTAATTCTGAGTACTTCACCACAAAAAGTAGTAGTAGTAGTAGTACTTGTTATAGTAGTATAGTGTAGTAAGTTGTCATAGTATTACTCGTAGTAATAATGGTTGTTGTTGTAGCAAAAGTAGCAGTTGTCGTAAAGTAGTACTATTAGTAGTAGTAGTACTAGGAGCGTGTTGAAGTAGTACTAGTATTAGTACTACTATTAGTAGTACTAATAGTACTAATAGCAACAGTACTAGTAGTTATTACTATTTAGTATTATTTCAAGCAGCTAGCACTACTACTAGTACTGTTATTTCAAGGACTTGTACTACTACTAATAGTACTATTGCTACTACTACAACAACTACTATTACTAATAGTACTATTGTTAGTACTAGAACTACTATTACTACTAGTACTACCACTACTTCTACAACAACTATCGTAGTAGTAGTAATATTGGTGGTGGTACTAGTAGCACTAGTTCTAGTAGTACTAGTAGTAATAGTACTACTTATACTCGTAGTAGTTGCAGTTGCAGCAGTAATAGTAGTACAACTAGTAGTTGAAATAGTATTAGTATTAAATAGTAGTACAAATAGTATTACTACTACAACTAGTATTACACCTACTGCAACTTTGACTAATACTACTAGTAGTAATAGTAGTGGTGGTACTAGTAAAAGTAGTTGCTGTAGTACTAGTTCTTGTTGTAGTAGTACTAGGTCTTGTAGTAGCAGCAATAGTAGTAGTTAAAATAATAGTACTATTAATAGTTGAAATGGCACAACTAGTATTACTTTTACAACTAGTATTACCCCTACTAGAAGTTCGACTAGTAGTACTAGTGGTAGTAGTAGTACTATTATTTCAATTATACAACAACTACTATTACTACTAGTACTACCACTACTTCTACTACAATGAAAACTATCGTAGTTGGAGTATTACTACTACTACTACTACTGGTACTATTATTTCAACTACTAGTACTAGTAGTTGAAATTACAACTAGTAATACTACTAAAATTAGTATTACTTCAATTAAAACTTATACGAGTACTACTACTACTAGTAGTAGTACTAATACTACAACTACTACTAGTAGTAGTGGTGGTACTAGTAAAAGTAGTTGTTGTAGTACTATTTCTTGTAGTAGTAGTACTAATTCTACTAGTAGTTGTTTTAGTAGAAGCAATAGTAGTAAAAATAATAGTACTACTAGTAGCTGAAATAATGGCACAACTAGCATTACTTCTTTCTACTTACTACTGTAGTATTTCTCCTACTACAAGTTCGACTAGTACTACTAGTTGTGGTAGTAGTACTAATACTAGTACTATTACTACTACAACTACTATTACTACTAGTACTGCCACTACTTCTACTACGACAACTATCGTAGTTGGAGTACTACTACTACTAGTACTCGTAGTTGAAATAATAGTACATCTAGTAATACTACTAAAATTAGTATTACTTCTAACAAAACTTCGAGTACTATAGTAGTGGTACTAGTAAAAGTAGTTGTTGTACTAGTCAGTTTTATATGGAGATATACATTCAAAATAAAAAGTTAAAACAAAATAATAAAACTATAGAAAATGAATTGAAAATACAAATTCTATTTAGAAATTTGATATTTAACTTTTAAAATTGCTAAAATAAGAGCAAAATAATAATTTTTTTGCAATCATTATATACTTTAATTTCCATTTAAAAAAAAAAAATTCCCCAATTTTTCAGTTTTTTTTTATTGCTTAATACAAATGAAAAAAAATATTGACAAATAAAATGAATAAAAAATATATAATAATAAACAAAATAATAAAAAGAAAATTAAAATACACAATTACAAATACTGTACAGTCTAATTGTGGCACCCAATAACAATTCTTTCAAACTTATCATAATATTTAACTCTTTATCTACAATTGACGACTACTAGACATCCAATCCGGGTCGGAATGAACAAATTTACCCCTCACAGTCAAACGAGATTGGACGTCTAGAACCGTCAAAGCCAGCCATAGACTTAAAACTAATGCCTTCGCGTGTTGTGTTCAAGGTACTCTCGTTAAAACGACCACTGATGAAACCATGTATTTTGTCTTTGAAATCAGATTCGCAGGCGTTCCGAGTGGAATCCAAGAGGAGAACGGCGTCAAATATCAATTCCAAGTCTTCAAGAAGAAAGAATAAGTTCAAAGACATGAAGAATGCGACCAACTAACAACCGTGCAGTATTCCAGTATTTTTAGTACCATGTTTGTTTCTAAGGTCAATGTAGTACCCGATGTATTCATATAAATGTTTATATATTACAGTTTAACAGTTTTATAGCAGCACTTAATGGGAATGTTAACTTTTACTTGACATTTTGATGCAATTGTAGTTGCTTGTGCTTCACACTAGAGGGAGGCAAAGCACCATTTTCATGAAGTATGTAACCTATGAAGATTTTTACTAATTTCTAAAAAAGCGGCATGAAAAATGAATAAATGAATAACTGAAGGGGTTAAAAAAAAGGCATATTTTGTATCTTCAGTTTTTTCTGATTCTGTGCATTTAACTCATCTTCTGCCATTGAAGGCAACGGACGTCCAACGCATTTGATGTGGGACAGCTGCCAAAAACATTTAAAATATATACTGTATATCCTCATGAGGGTCATGGGTTTATTTAAAAAATTATATATTTTAAAAATTAAAAAGCAATGAGAACATTTTTGAAATTTTAAATTGGTTTTTAAAAATATTTTATATACAGGATATATTATATACAGCATAAATACAATTACATGAATATATTGCATACTTCCTATTATGTGATGTAATTAACTCATTGTCTGCCACTGACTGATAGGATTTATTTGAAATCGGAGGGTTGGCAAAAAATTTTTTTTAAAAACATGTATTTCAAAAATATAAAGAAAATTTAACTGTAAACGGATTTTGAAAAATAACATTTTAAAGTAAAATTTTAATACATATATATTCATCCTGTACATTTTTTTTTTTTTTTTTAAATATAGATGGCGTCAAAAATACACGTTTTCAAATATGCTGTGCAGTATTATCTGTAATTAATTCATTGTCTACTATTGACAGCTATGTCCATCTAATCCTAGCTAAAAAATAAATAACATTAAAATTTGAACGTTTTTAGAAAAATAAAGTGGCTATTACCTTAAAACATGTAAAACTGTGACCTTTTGACCCCCAAATCACACGTTTCATTTTAGAAAACGTGCAAATTTAATAATCCCTTTATTTGTTCTTGAATTATTCAAAACATACAAACAAAACCTTGACCTTTGACTTCATAACCTCAAAATGTAATCACCTCTTCAGTTTCATTTTAGAAAATTTGCAAATTTGATAATCCCTTTATTAGTTCTTGAATTATCTAGAACCAACATACAAATAAAACTGATCTTTGACCTCATGACACCCAAGTTTAATCACCTTTTTTCGTTTTTGAAAATCTGTTTTTGAAATATCTTGAACCAATGAACAAAACTCTGACCTTTGACCTCATAACCTCAAAATTTTTAGAAAACGGCAAATTTGATATTTGTGGTTGAATATGACCTTTAACTAATGACCCCAAAGCTTAATCAACTTTTCTTTTTCGTTT
The DNA here is from genome assembly GCF_030265065.1 of Corythoichthys intestinalis. Lineage (NCBI taxonomy): Eukaryota > Metazoa > Chordata > Actinopteri > Syngnathiformes > Syngnathidae > Corythoichthys > Corythoichthys intestinalis. The sequence goes on along the minus strand of NC_080399.1, from coordinate 2,469,517 downwards.
TTGATAATCCCTTTATTTCTTATTGAAATATTTTGAACCACATTTAGAACTGACCTTTGACCTATGGCCCCCAAAAATTGAATCCCCACATTTCATTTCACACACGGCAAATTTGATAGTCGTGGTTTGATATTTGTGGTTAACTAATCCCGGACAAAAATACAAACAAAACTGTGACCATTGACCTCATGACCCCAAAGTTTAATCACCAATTCAGCTTCATATTTGATAATTACTATTCCCTTCGTTTGTTGAATTATCTAGAGCAAACATACAAACCTCTGTAACCTTTGACCTCACGACCACAAAATTCAATCACTTCTTCTTTTATATCTTTGAAAACATATCCGACAAATCTGATAGTCCTTTTCTTTGTTATTGAATTATCCTTTTTTTGTTTGTTTTAACTGTGACCTTTGACATTGTGCCCTTAAGATGTAACAGCCACTTCAGTTTCGATTTACAAAATATATCCCATAGTCTTGAAATTCCAGTTGTTCGTTATAATTCTCTTGAACAAAAATACATACTGTGAACTTTGACCTCATGACCCCAAAGTTTAATCAACAATTCTGCTTCGTTATTGATAATTCCTATTCCCTTCATTTGTTGAATTATCTAGAACATGGGTCAGCAACCCTGGTCCTCGAGTGCCACTATCCAGCTTGTTTTCCATGTCTCCCTCCTTTGACACACCTGAATCAAATGATCAGCTCATCAGCAAGCTCTGCAGGAGCCTGATAACGATCATGATTATTTGATTCAGGTGTGTTAAAGGAGGGAGACATGGAAAACAAGCTGGATAGTGGCACTCGAGGACCAGGGTTGCTGACCCCTGATCTAGAACATACATACAAACCTAGGTGACCTTTGACCTCACGACCAAAAAATTTAGTCATCTATTTTTTCTTAGAAAACATATCCCGCAAATATGATAGTCCCTTTCTTTGTTATTGAATTATCCAGATTTTTTAAAAACTGTGACCTTTGACATTGTGCCCTTAAGATTTAATAGCCTCTTAAGTTTCATTTTAGAAAATATATCTTATAGTCTTGAAATTCCAGTTGTTTCTTTTAATTCTCTGGAACAAACATACAAAACTGTGACCTTTGACCTCATGACCTCAAAGTTTTATCACTACTTACGTTTTTGTTTTTTTGTTTTTTTGATAATCCCTACTCCCTTCATCTGTCAAATTGAATTACTTTGAACAAACCTCTGTGACCTCTGACTTCATGAACCCCCAAGTTTTAATCACCTCTTTCGTTTCATTTTTTTAAAAAAACATCCTGCAAATGTGAAAATCCCTTTATACTGAAATATCTTGAACTAACCAGCTGTGACCTTTGACCTCATGACCCCAAAGTTTAATCTTGTTTCATTTTGAACAAATAAAAACTCTTTGACACCAACTTTTAATCACCTGGCAAATTACAAACATATCTCATTTCCATATACGTGCGTAAGTCAGTCATCTTTTAAAGGCGCCACCGGGTTAAAAAGCGGTCGCTCCCTCCTTAGCTGTAACCTCCCAAAACTCACCTCAAAGTCCTTCTTCGTCCCGTTAAGAACATCCAAGCTAGAACTCCTCACGTCGTAACCCCGCCCCTTCAATCTCTGTATCCGATAATTAACAATCTGCGTGGTTAACTCCAACACCGTCGGAGTTTGCGCGATCTGCCCCATGCTAACCCCGGCGGCGAGCAGCCCTGCGAAGCGCTCGGCCAAAACGTCTTCGGGGTAGTAAAGCAGCGCCGGACATCGGACGATAATCGTTCGCAGCTCCGCCTCCGAGCACCCCAAAACGTCCTTCGAGTAGCCCAGGGTGCGCCGCATGCTTTCCGGGTTCAGATCGATCACGAAAGCTTTGAGTTTGGAAAGGAGGTGCAGAAGTTCCGCCGTCCCGAAGCCTCGTTCTCGGAGGAAGACCACGTTGTCCGTCAAGATTTGGGGTTCTTTGAGGAGCACGAAGGGGTTCTGGTTCAGCAGTTTCTGAAGCCAAACCTTCATGTTGGCTTCATCTCCTCCCAGGTCCAGGTATGTCTTCTGAAGGCTGCGCACCATGTCCCGGTTCTGCTCCACGGGACGGCCGAAGCTCTGAGGAGCTCCGGCCATCAGCTTGGTGATCATTCTCTTATTCAGGTTCAAGCTTCGGAAGTAAGCGATGTTGTCCCGCTGGTTGTCGTGGTTACTAAACGTGAAAAAGGACGCCGGGAACTTCTCGATGATCGCGACTAGCTCTTTCTTATTAGGGCAGACGGACATCCAGAGGTTCTTCTGCGCCAGCGTTTCTTCCGGGTGACAGAGCACGGCTTCGGGGTGCGAGGTCAGAACGGTGGAGACCACGGTTCCCGAGGCGCCCAGGTCCTTCAGTAACTGGGCCGCCTCCTCGGCGTAGGCCGGGTTTTGACGGAGAACCCAGCCTTTGAGTTTTCTCACCTTTTGGAGGTCCACGGAGAGCTGGTAGAGAGTCTCCACGGTTTGAGGGTTCTCTGAGGGTGTCAGGGTCGCGCATGATCTGAGGTGCGAAGGCGTGCGCTGGAAGTGGAGGTACAGGGAGGTTGCGAGGAGGCGCAACATTGATGGTCTGTGGAAGAGATCATTGGGTTAAATATTATCCTATTGCGGAAAGGTCACTCATTGGCACCGATTGCCCACGGAAAACCGGAGAGATGATCATTTTAATTTAATAATAGGAACGATGCAGGCACTACAGTATTCACTATTCAAACTAGTAACTATTTTCTCCACTAGAGGGCAGGGCACTCATGTTCTTTGGACGAATAATGCTTCATTTATGTCTATTTTTTAATATAGGTTTGTGATGAAGAACACAAATACCATTGTTTAAAAAAATGAAACAAAAATGGAGAGCGAGAACCAAATGTGGTATTTGCCATGTGGCAAAATGGATTTTGCCATGTGGCATTTTTTTTTGCCATGTGGTAAAATTGATTTTGCCGTGTGGCATTTTTTTTGCCATTTGGCAAAATGGATTTTGCCAATAGTTACTAGTTTGAGTAGTGAATACTGTCGTGCCTCCATGTGGCATTTTTTTCCATGTGGCATTTTTTTACCAGGTGGCAAAATGGATTTTGCCATGTCGAATTATTTTTTTGCCATGTGGCATTTTTTTGCCATGTGGACAAATGGATTTTGCCATGTGGTATTTTTTCTTTAACATGTGGCATTTTTTTGCCATGTGGCAAAATGGATTTTGCCATGTCGCATTGATTTTGCTATGTGGCAAAATGGATTTCTCCATGTGGCATTTTTTTGCCATGTGGCATTTTTGCCATGTGGCAAAATGGATTTTGCCATTTGGCATTTTTTTCGCCATGTGGCAAAATGGATTTCTCCATGTGGCATTTTTTCTTTACCATGTGGCATTTTTTGCGATATGGCAAAATGGATTTTGCCATGGGGCATTTTTTGGCCATGTGGCATTTTTTTTGCCATGTTGCAAAATTGATTTTGCCATGTGGTATTTTTTGCCATGTGGCAAAATGGTTTTTGCCATGTGGCAAAATTAATTTTTCCATGTTGCATTGTTTTTATACATGTGGCATTTTTTTGCTATGTGACAAAATTGATTTTGCCATGTGGCAAAATGGATTTCTCCATGTGGCATTTTTTCTTTACCATGTGGCATTTTTTGCGATGTGGTAAAATGGATTTTGCCACGTGGCATTTTTTTGCCATGTGGCAAAATTGATTTTGCCTTGTGGCAAAATGGATTTTTCCATGTGGCATTTTTTTCTTTACCATGTGGCATTTTTTGCCATGTGGCAAAATGGATTTTTCAATGTGGTAAAATGGATTTTGACATGTGGCTTTTTTTTGCCATGTGGCAAAATGGATTTTGACATGTGGCTTTTTTTTGCCATGTGGCAAAAAGTATTTTGACATGTGGCTTTTTTTTTGCCATGTGGCAAAAAATTATTTTGACACGTGGCATTTTTTGGGGGTTATGTGGCATTTTTTGGGGTACATAGCTTTTTTGCAGGCCATGCACGTCCATGCCATTGATGGCTATGCACGTCCAAATTTTCATTTAATTTTAAATGGCAGGAAAACATGTGTGGCTGTGATTTTTGACGGTACACTTACAATTACAGCACATTGACATTCAACTGGCACCACGACGGCTGCCATATACCCCAAAAAAATGGCACATACCCCACCAAAAAATGCCACAAACCAAAATCCATTTAGCCACATACCGAAAAAAAGACTCATGTCAAAACACATTTTGCCACTTGGCAAAAAAAAATGCCACATGGCAAAATCATTTTTGCCACATGGCAAAAAAAAATGCCACATGGCAAAGCCATACAATCTGTCATTGTTTAGATGTTGGAATTTACCACTTGGTCCCATGTGATGTTGAAAAAAATGGCAATAAATTCTATTTTTTCACAGTAACATTTGCTCTTGTGTATAGTTTAAAATTTTAGATATATCTTTTGATAGAATAATCAGTAATTAGCTGGAAGGAGGAGGGAATTATTGGTTATCGGTATCGATTGAAAAATGTATTATCGTGCATCACTACTTACCACTCTAACTACTCATCTTACGGCTTTAATATTACTTCGTATATCAACAATTTACAGTTAATGAAGGTACCTAAATGAGACACAGGTCTGAAATTTAAGCAAGCATGATAAAAACGCGCATTTTGCGCTATTCAAAAGTGTTAGTTTCACGAAATTAAACATTTAATTTGCCCACCTTGTCACATTATTGGCTACCACGCAAAACATTTGGCGGCAGTTTTAAAAGCATAAAAAAAAAACCTTGTCGGTATTCAGGGCTAATAAGTGGTTTAATAACTGCACATTAATCATAACCAAACACTAGTAGCCGGTGCATCATTTGTACACGGTGTGCTTGTTAGCACGTGCTGCTACGAGCTTATTTTTAAGATAATAACAGAAGTATAGTCACTTATAATGTAAGATGTGCTGTCCGCTAGCATTGTCACATAATTACAAATTTGTATAATATTGAGAAAAAACTGAATAATATTACCTTCAGCTGCGGTCAGCGGACGTGACGTATTCTTATGAAAGCGCTTCTTCTTCTACGGTTGGTATTTTATCTTCTCGCACTTCACAGCGATACACACTGGCTACTGTTGGTTACTACATGGGAAACGGCATCCACCAAGTACACGATTTCATAATTATAAATATGTTTTCTTTTTTAAATTAAGAAAATAATTAAATGTAAGAATATGAATTGTTTAGAGGCTAAAAAATTTTACTTCCTGGTGGTATAACTTTTTGGATGTCTTTCAGTTGATTTTTGGTCACTTCCTGACTGTAAACGGTCATCTTTCAGTGCTACTGACGGCGCGAGGCATCAAACGTATTTGACTAGGTCACCTCCTGTTGATTTGGGGGTATTTAGAGGTAATTTCCTGATTAAGCCTAAAATCTATGCCACTTCCAGTTGATTTTAGGGCATTTACAGGTCACTCATAGTTGATTTTGGACACTTCCTGTTGATTTGGGGGCATTAACGGGTCACATCCTAATGTTTTTGGGCACTTCCTGTTGATATTGGGTCACTTCCTGTTGATGTGGGGCATTTACAGGTCCCTTCCTGATTTAGCTTCTAATCTAGGTCACTTCCTGTAGATTTGGGGTTATTTCCTGTTGAGTTAGGGGCATTTGCAGGCTACTCCCTGTTGATGTTGGGCACTTCCTATTGAGTTGGAGACATTAACGAGTCATACGGGGCATTTACAGGTCACTTCCTGATTTAGTCACAAATCCAGGTCACTTCTTGTTGATTTTGGGTCACTCCCTGCTGATTTGGGGGCATTTACAGGTCCTTTCTTGTTGATGTCAGGCACTGCCTATTGACTTGGAGGCATTACTGGGTCACTTCCTATTGATTTTGGGGCATTTACAGGTCACTTTCTGTTGTTTTTCTCGCATTAACAGGTCTCTTTCTGATTTACCTTCAAATCCAGTTCTCTTCAAGTTTATTTTGGGTCATTTCCTGACTCTGAACGGTCATCTTTCATCGCCACTGTTTGCGCTAGACGTTAAGCCTGAACAATATATCGTTTGAACATCGCCAACGCGATGTGCGCATGTGCGATAGTCCCATCGCAAGGACATGTAATAGTTTTTGTTTTGTTTTTTCCAATCCGCAAACCTTTGTTCTGCTTCATTCGCTCGCACAGCCTCTCTCACCCCTTTCCCAGCTCTCAGTCACTGCAGCACTTGCTTATTAAAGTTAACGATGGCTTTGATTTGGCCAAAGAATCGGACTTCACACGGGCAGCAATCCGTCAATCATCGTTTAACTTGTTAAACAGTTCCTGCAAGGAAGCGCGGGCTGGAATGAATGTGTGTGTCTGTGGGGGGAGAATGTGGAGACGTTCGAGACGTATAAAATAAACGCTAGAAGTGATTATGAGGAGTTTGTAAATTCTTCATGTCACTCCAAGGGTCACAGCCATGTTAGGTAAAACAGAAGCATTTAAAAAAGCCAAGCATTTTTCTACTACTGTACTTTATTCTTGTTTTAAAATGATTCAGTGGGACAGTTATGTTTAAGACTGATCATAATTATTACAATTCGAAGTGCTTAAAAAGCATTTATTAATATATATTCATATATATATTAGGGCTGTCAAAATTATCGCGTTAACGGGCGTTAATTAATTTTTTAAATTAATCACGTTAAAATAATTCACGCAATTAACGCGTGCACTGAATGAGCCGCTCTCGCATTGCCTCAGACAGATTTCAATGAGGCCGTTTATGGACATTAAGAGTGAAGAGAATGCCACTGGCCGCTTGGGGGCAGCGCAGCGCCGTTCCATACTAATGTTGTTCCTTCTAATAGTGGGAGAATTAGTAGATGTGAGACGTTTATGCTGAAAGCTTTGTGCTCCACACATATTTCGGTAAGTTTGCTTTCTTTTAGTGGCAATTATGTGTCTCTTGTTGTATTTTGGGTAAGATATGCACAAAGATATATCTTTTCTAAAGGCGAGTGGACACAGGCGTTCTTTGGGCTGCGCCGTTTATAGACCCTACTCTCCTACGTCACTAAATGGGCGTGTCGCTGTTTCCGGCCGCCATATTGTACCTCTTTTTCAGACCTATTCTCATTGTTTTCAATTAGTCGAGCAAGTTATAGAGCAATTCATGGAAGCCCCGGTGTTATCTGACGCTGTAAACTCATTGGATCCGTTGCATAAAAGGCGTTACGTGGAAAAGCTTCAGTTTATCCATTCGCCAGATCCGTATTTAATGCCTAAATCGATGTTTTTCGACCCGCTGGCTTCGCCTGACATCTGATATCCTGATATTTACAACTATCTTGTTCACACAAAATCAGCCTATTCTCACGAAAGTTTGAAAAACTTTAAGAGCTTGGAAGCTTATAAATGCTACGTTGCTTGTTGGGTGAAACAGGTTCTCGTACACGAAAATTCGGCAGGAATCTTGTGCTCGGAAGGTGAGTTACGAAATTTTCAATTCAAAATCTTTTGTTCTTGCTAACTTCCACTGTCAAGTCTAATGTATTTCATATCATTTGTCAATGGAGCTAGGGCTTTTAATGTTTATATGGTTTAGCGATAGCACTCTCACTATATACACAGTGTTGTTAATCTTACTGAAAAAAAGTAATTAATTATAGTTACAAATGACTTCTCCCAAAAAGTAATTGCGTTAGTAACTCAATTACCTGAATGTAAGAGTAATTAGTTACTTGGCAAAGTAATTGGTGATAATTACTTTTTTTTTTTTTTTTTTGAGGAAAAAAAATATATATATTGGCCACACTATGTGAAGTTTTTTGTGTAGGTTTTTGGTACAATTGGCCCGAGCCCAATTCTTTACCCTAATTTACCCTTTACCCTGAATCAACTGTTAAAAGTTGTTAAAATTGCTCCCATTATTGCATTAGTTCCCTTCTCTCTACTTTCGACATATGAAAGTTTTAAAACTGTTTCATCATTTAAAGATGGATTCAAGTCAAGATTTTGCCGATTTAGAAGTATTTTAGATAAAAAGTTACTTAGGTTCGCTAGGAAGGTTCTCTACAACAGAGCCGTCCTAAAAAGCCTACTGCTTTAAGATGGCGGCTGTCTACTAACGCATTTAGTGCCATGTCTGTCATTTTGCATCTAGTTATATCTATATACAGTACATGTGATATCTACCATGTCTAACATATCTACCATAACATGCGGGCGTAGTTTGTCGGCTATCGGCTACAACATGTATTATTGGAGCTACCTAGCATCGCGTTTGCTCGGCGTCACAACTTTCTTGCCTCCTCCCCGCTCCTGCTCTGCTCTGTCGTCTCGGTGAGTCCGTCTCCCTCAGACTTTTCGACCAATATAGTAACGCATAGTAACGCATGCCTTTCTGTCCTCAGTAACGGTAACGGCGTTGCCAAGATGAGAAAAGTAATTAATTAGATTACCCACTACTGAAAAAAATAACGCCGTTAGTAACGCCGTTATATTGTAACGCCGTTATTAACAACACTGTATATACTTATATAATACGTAATAAATATGAAGTGCAATAGCACTACTCCAGATTGTCCCTAGTTGAATTTATTTTTTGGCTTTTGACCTCAATAGTGAAATTGTAAATTAATTGTATGACAACTGTCTGATTATCCCCTCATAATTATATATTTTCAGGAAGTTCATTCACAACGTCTGAGTGTATGTTGTCGGCGATTAGCCTAGCAATGATCTTAATTGTGGTTGTCAGCCCGAAACCCTCTAAATATATATTAAATGCATCTTACCAGATATAAAATTACTACTACATAATCTGTGGTAGTCGTTTGGAGCCCAGTTTTCTCGTCGAATTGCAGCAGTCAATCTCGGTCTCCTCTTCGGGTCTCTCGGAATACGGTAAAAATTCAGTCTCTCCGCCTATCTTCTCTGTTTTTGCAACCGACCGCCACACGACTTCACCAATGAATGTTAACGAGCAGAAAACACGCCATAATAGGAGGAATTTACGAAGCGCTAATGCATTAACATGACTAGTATCCGGACAACATGGCGCGGGGGCGTGGCTGTGACGTCACGTGAGTAGGGTCTATTGGCATACGCTTCTGCAACTCCTTCACAACAAACAGAAGTATCATTTAGTGAAAGCGCAACAAAAATAATATTGCTAACTCTCCAAAAAAATAATGTTCACAAAAAGAAAAGCACTTCAGTCTGTAGTAATGAGGCCCTACTCTCACAACAATGCAAAGTCAACTGGCATTACTCAGAGTTTGGTCACTCAATTCTTATTATAGTTATTTTTATTCTTCTTATTATATTAACTCTACTTTTGATTGAAAATTGTACAAATTTTATTAAAACGAAAATATTAAGAGGGGTTTTAATATAAAATTACTATAACTTGTAACTATAACATTTGTCTTTTATGAGCTACAGGTCTTACTATCCATGGATCACTTAAACAGAAAGAATGTCAATAATGCCATTTGTGGACTTATTGTTATAATAAACAAATACAGCACTTATGTACAGTATGTTGTATGTATATATCCGTCTTGTGTCTTATCTTTCCATTTCAACAATAATTTACAGAAAAATATGGCATACTTTAGAGATGGTTTGAATTGCGATTAATTGCGATTAATTACGATTAATTAATTTTTAAGCTGTAATTAACTCGATTAAAAATTTTAATCGTTTGACACCCCTAATATATATTAGAGCTGAAACGAATACTCGAGCAACTCGAGTAACTCGAGTTTCAAAACTGATCCGAGTAGTTTTATTCACCTCGAGTAATCGTTTATTTTGACAGCTCTAAGCATCATGTTTTGCTCGGACTACTTTTAATGCGGGACGCGCTGATGTCATGTACGTAGAGGAAGAAGAAGAGAAAAAAAACTTACTGCAGCCGACAGCCGCTACAAACGACGCCGACGTTGCTAAATACTAGCCCGCATGATGCTAGTTGGTAGCAGGTAGTGTCTGATGAGTCTCGTAGCGATCATATGTATGTTGAACTAGATGCGAAATGACAGACGCGGCCGCGTCTGGGCAGCGTTAGTAAACAGCCGCCATCTTAAAGCAGTAGAGCGCTAAGCGTTAATAAAGAGCGCTAAGCGCTAATAAATAAGTTTAATGTAACGTTAGCCCTGCGGAGGGCTAGGTTTCTATTAATTATGACCACTGTCGATGCTTGGCTAACGTGTCTTACATACAGGCTTTAACATAACATAGCGATGTGGAGTGATGAGGGTGAAAAATAAAAACTCAATAATGCTAACTATCAATTTTAGCTCAGTAGTCATTGCTGGATAAAACACCAAGTAGCACTGGTCCCTAATGTGCTCCAATACAGCCTGTATCATACATTTATATTGAACACTGCAAAAACTCAAAATCCTATCAGGACTTACAGTTTAGACTAACTTAAAACTTAACTAGAACTTAAAAATGGCTTGTCACAAATAGAAATTCAATGGAAACACGTGGGGAAAAAATCCTAACTTTTAAGTGATGTGTGTTATCAAGCGTAATGGCATTTTTAGGTATAAATATATATTTTTTTAAATAAGATCTAAAGGTTTTTTGAGTGAAAGCAGTGAATTAGTCTTTTTTTTTTAATTTTAGTTACATCTGAGATGCAATTGTTGGCTGTTTTCAACAATATACATCGGAAAAAAAGACATCGATTGACTGAAAATGGTTCAAGATTAGATGAAATGTCTTGTTTTCTCATGTATATTTATAATTGCTCTTCACCTAAAAATATATTTGTTTTATCCGATTACTCGATTAATCGATAGAATTTTCAGTCGATTATTCGATTACTAAACTATTCGATAGCTGCAGCCCTAATATATACAGTGCCTTGCAAAAGTATTCGGCCCCCTTGAATCTTGCAACCTTTCGCCACATTTCAGGCTTCAAACATAAAAATATGAAATTTAATGTTTTTGTCAAGAATCAACAACAAGTGGGACACAGTCGTGAAGTGGAACAACATTTATTGGATAATTTCAACTTTTTTAACAAATAAAAAACTGAAAAGTGGGGCGTGCAATATTATTCGGCCCCTTTACTTTCAGTGCAGCAAACTCACTCCAGACGTTCAGTGAGGATCTCTGAATGATCCAATGTTGTCCTAAATGACCCATGATGATAAATAGAATCCACCTGTGTGTAATCAAGTCTCCATATAAATGCACCTGCTCTGTGATAGTCTCAGGGTTCTGTTTAAAGTGCAGAGAGCATTATGAAAACCAAGGAACACCCCAGGCAGGTCCGTTGTGGAGAAGTTTAAAGCCGGATTTGGATTTCCCAAGCTTTAAACATCTCAAGGAGCACCGTGCAAGCCATCATATTGAAATGGAAGGAGCATCAGACCACTGCAAATCTACCAAGACCCGGCGGTCCTTCCAAACTTTCTTCTCAAACAAGGAGAAAACTGATCAGAGATGCAGCCAAGAGGCCCATGATCACTCTGGATGAACTTCAGAGATCTACAGCTGAGGTGGGAGAGTCTGTCCATAGGACAACAATCAGTCGTACACTGCTCAAATCTGGCCTGAATGGAAGAGTGGCAAGAAGAAAGCCATTTCTCAAAGATATCCATAAAAAGTCTCGTTTAAAGTTTGCCACAAGCCACCTGGCAGACACACCAAACATGTGGAAGAAGGTGCTCTGGTCAGATGAAACCAAAATTGAACTTTTTGGCCACAATGCAAAACGATATGTTTGGCGTAAAAGCAACACAGCTCATCACCCTGAACACACCATCCCCACTGTCAAACATGGTGGTGGCAGCATCATGGTTTGGGCCCGCTTTTCTTCAGCAGGGACAGGGAAGATGGTTAAAATTGACGGGAAGATGGATGCAGCCAAATACAGGAACATTCTGGAAGAAAACCTGTTGGTATCTGCATGAGACCTGAGACTGGGACGGAGATTTATCTTCCAACAGGACAATGATCCAAAACATAAAGCCAAATCTACAATGGAATGGTTCAAAAATAAACTTATCCAGGTGTTAGAATGGCCAAGTCAAAGTCCAGACCTGAATCCAATGGAGAATCTGTGGAAAGAGCTGAAGACTGCTGTTCACAAACACTCTCCATCCAACCTCACTGAGCTCGAGCTGTTTTGCAAGGAAGAATGGGCAAGAATGTCAGTCTCTCCATGTGCAAAACTGTTAGAAACATACCCCAAGCGACTTGCAGCTGTAATTGGAGCAAAAGGTGGCGCTACAAAGTATTAACGCAAGGGGGCCGAATAATATTGCACGCCCCACTTTTCAGTTTTTTATTTGTTAAAAAAGTTGAAATTATCCAATAAATTTTGTTCCACTTCACGATTGTGTCCCACTTGTTGTTGATTCTTGACAAAAAATTAAAATTTTATATCTTTGTTTGAAGCCTGAAATGTGGCGAAAGGTTGCAAGGTTCAAGGGGGCCGAATACTTTTGCAAGGCACTGTATATACATTACTGGTGTCAACAATAATCGATTCGGCGATGCATCCCGATGCGGGCCATGGACGATGCGATTCGATGCGGGCAACAAGCCGAATCGATTCAGCACATATTAAAATATATAAGTCCGTTCAAAAATCTTCCAGTGATGCAGTGATGCAATGGATTTGGTTTCCCCATTTGTATTATTATTCTCATGTTTACCTGTAGAGGGAGCTATTGTACAAGAAATGCAGGGGGGACGAGCAACCCAATTTTGCTTCCTCACGGGAGTAACGTCACAGACATGCGCAATTGCGCAGTGCCAATCGAGAAAGCAGAGAGAAGCAAGAGAGAAGAGGGAGTGCGAAAGATTATTGACGCACCAAAGACATTGAAAGCAGGCATATGGAGACATTTTGGCTTCTATGAGGTTGGTGTTGGTGTTATACTTATATAGCGCTTTTCCACCTTTCAAGGCGCTCAAAGCGCTTTACACTATCTCGCCATCCACCTACTGGTGACGCAGCTTGGTGGGAAACTTGACCAAACTTATGCGGTGTGTGTAAAAAAAAAAGAAAGCCCTGGTCTCATTCAAAGCACTAATTAAATGCTGTGATGTTTTTTTTTTATATATTTTTTTTTATATATATATTACTATTTTCATTTGACTACAACCAGGAATGACACAAGAGCCTATAAAAAGTTGTTTAATGTCTGACCGCTTGTGTTGCCTCATGATTCACGAAAAATATGCTTTGGTTTAGCATTTTAATGCATCCCAGGCTTTAATGCATCGTGATGCATGGCCGAATCGAACCGAATCGAATCGTGGCCCTCTGAATCGAATCGAATCGAATCGAATCGAATCGTGGCCCTCCGAATCGTAATCGAATCGAATCGTGAGGGCAGTGCCGATGCACACCTCTAATATACATACATACACACACACACACATATATATACTTTTTTTTTTTTTTTAAATAAGATCTAAAGGTTTTTTGAGTGAAAAGAGGTGAATTAGTCTTTTTTTTTTTTCAGTTACATCTGAGATGCAATTGTTGGCTGTTTTCAACAATATACATCGAAAAAAAAGACATTGATTGACTGAAAATGGTTCAAGATTAGATGAAATGTCTTGTTTTCGAATGTATATTTATAATTGCTCTTCAGTCAAAAATATATTTGTTTTATCCGATTACTCGATTAATCGATAGTTTTCAGTCGATTACTCGATTACTAAAATATTCGATAGCTGCAGCCCTACTATATATATTAAAAAAGGCATGTCCGATATTTTTTGGCCGATTCTGATACTTTGAAAATGATGTGATCGGACCCGATCGACCGGCATCATCTCTTGTCACATCCTCTTGACTTAAGGTCACTTCCTGGCTGTGAATCCTCCTGTTTCAGTGCCACTGAGCAAACCTGTTCTCCCTTTTCACGCAACTCCTACGTCTGCAAATCAATACTTCCTTATTTAACACCTGTCAACTTCTGATCAGACACGTGACATCCCCGTCCGAATTAGCATAGCGCACGTGTCAACATTCCATTTGCTTTTGTCGTACATCAAGGCAACCCGCCGTCAAAGAATGTCGCCTAGGCGGGCCGCCGGCAAATCCAGTTAATAAGCGTTTGCGCCTCGCCGCAAATCTCAAACTGTCAGAAACATAGCGACGACATGCTTCTCTTCGTTCTCCCGCCGTTTCTTCTTCTGCTCCTTCAAATCCGCGGCGAGGAATCCGAACCCGCCATCCGCCAGGCGGACGGCACCTTGGAACTGGGTTACTGCTTCGGCGTGGACTACATAGTCGCTTACAAACACGGCCCGAACGGCAACCGTCTTCTTGGCAATTCCTCTTCCGACGCCCTTCCCGTCTCGCTCCCCTCCGACCTCCGCGATCGAGTCCACCTGTCCGATCGCAACCAACTCCTGGGACTGCAGATCCGCCAACTCGTCCCGTCCGATTCCGGCGTCTACCTGCGAGAATGCTGGCGAAACCGTACCCGCGTCAGCCGGCGATTGCAAGCGCTGATCGTTTGCGAAGACGCTGCGGAACCCGAAAAGGTAATCGTGGACGATACCAACGATTGGACCGAACTGCGCTGCAACGCGTCCGGGATGACGCCCGCGACGTCCATTCGTTGGTACTTCGACGTTGAGCCCTCGTCGAGAATCCAGCTGTTCCTGGACACCGCGGTCTCGTCGGAACCGCTCCTGAACGAGATCCGCGGCGCCGTAGCGGTTCAAAATGACGGTCAATCGCTGCTTCTCCGTAACTCCTTGGTCAAACAGAAACAGCAGTTCTACTGCGTCGTATCCGACGGAAATTCTTGTCTCAGTTTCCAGAATATGTACCAACCGATCCAAAGCGAGAGGAGGACCCTCTTCGCCTCGGCTGGGGACAAAGTCCAACTCAACTGCCCTTTGGAAAGTCCTAACCAGCTCTGGGAAACGCCGCTAGGTAACATCAACGCTAGCCACGCGGCTAACGATCAAATGCGCATTTCCGACAAACCCGGCGATTTCACCTTGCTGATCCCCGCCGCGTCCTACCGACACGCCGGCGAGTACTCCTGTGTGGCGGCCGCGCTGGACTTGCAGTACTCGCTGTCGCTCTGTCCTCGCGTGGCACTCAAAGAAAAAACACGTAGCTCCGGCGCCGACGTTTTGCTAGACTGCGACGTCGGGCGAGAAGCTCCCAAAAGGGTGCTCTGGTTCCGAGAAGAATCATCCGGCGAGCCGAAGCTCATCTACGACTCCAACGATGATTCCGTAGAAGTCCCGGAAGATCTACGCGGGAGGACGTCGTTAGCGAAAGGTCAGTTTTCGCTAACGCTAGCAGACGCCCGCGGAGGAGACGGCGGGCTTTACTGGTGCGTGGCGTTGGGGGAGAGCGAGCCGGCCGATTCGGACTACTTTTACGACTACGACGACGAATACAGCGAATACGCCGACGGGCAGTACTGGTACGAGACGCCCAGGTGTATTTTTAAACAGGAAAACAAACTGATTTTGGCGGGGAAAACGTCCGCCGCTTCCGAGTTGGCGCTGATGGCGGTGGCCATGGCGCTGGTGGTGTTGGGACTGGTGGTCGCCATCGTCGTGATCAAGAGGACCAAGAACATTCAGAGGAGGAAGAAGGGCGGGGTCAAATCCCGACGGGATTACGACGACGTGAAAGTTAATGTGGAGTGTACGCAAAAATTGAATCCCACTTGATTTTTTTTATTGTTGTGTCAGTGACTATTTATCATTTTTAAGAAGAAGATTTTTATCATTTATTGCTTCAAATTTCTCTAATATATTCATAGCAGCCCTACATTTCCTGTCTTGGCCATGACAGATTTCCAATACAGATTTGACGTCTGTCTCCATCAATGGCAGTGATTGAGTGAGTGTTTAATGCCAAGTATGTGTGTTCAGTGCGCCTCACCTTTGTAGTCCAATCACACCTATTAAAGTTGCAAAAGAAACCAGTTGGACGGCTCAATGGCTGCAGACAGCATTTCAATGAGAAGCTTCAAACACACGACAATGCAATTATACTGATATGACTTTCATGCTGGTTTTTTTTTTTATTTTTATCACATATCATATTCAAATCGACAGGATTCATGACTCAAAATGTACAGGAAGGACATGGTATGCCCAAAAATCATCGGATAGTGACCCAAAACCAATACGAAGTGACCCAGTAAGCCCCAAAATCATCATAAAGTGACCCAAAATCAACAGGAAGTGTCCTGAAATGTACAGGAAGTGACACAGTTAGCCCCAAAATCATCGTAAAGTGACCAAAAATCAACCAGAAGTGACCAACAAAACACGAAGTGACCCAAAATGTTCAAGAAGTGACACAGTTAGCCCCAAAATCATCGTAAAGTGACCCAAAATCAACCAGAAGTGACCAAAGAAACACGAAGTGACCCAAAATGTTCAAGAAGTGACACAGTATGCCCCAAAATCATCATCAAGTGACCCAAAGTCAACCGGAGAAGTGACCAACAAAACAGGAAGTGACCCAAAATGTACAGGAAGTGACCAAAATAAACAGGAAGTGACACAAAATGTACAGAAAGTTACGCGGCATGCCCCAAAATCACCATAAAGTGACCCAAAATTAAGAGGAAGTGACCCGAAATGTACAGGAAGTGACACGGAATGCTACAAAATCATCATAAAGTGACCCAAAATCAACAGGAAGTGACCCAAAATCAATAGGAAGTGACCCAAAATCAACCAGAAGTGACCAAAATAAACACGAAGGGACCCAAAATGTACAGGAGGTGACACAATGCCCCAAAATTTACCATAAAGCGACCCAAAATCAATAGGGAGTGACCCAAAATGTACAAGAAGTAACACGGAATGCTACAAAATCATCATAAAGTGACCCAAAATCAACAGAAGTGACCAAAATAAACAGGAAGTGAAACCAAAATGTACAGGAAGTTACATGGTATGCCCCAAAATGTACCCTAAAGCGACCCAAAATCAATAGGAAGTGACCCAAAATCAACTGGAAGTGACTAAAATAAACAGAAAGTGACACAAAATGTACAGGAAGGTAAGCCCCCAAATCATCACAAAGTGACCTAAAATTAAGAGGAAGTGACCCGAAATGTACAGGAAGTGACACGGAATAATACAAAATCATCATAAAGTGACCCAAAATCAACAGGAAGCGACCCAAAATCAATAGGGAGTGACCCAAAATGTACAAGAAGTGACACAGAACGCTACAAAATCATCATAAAGTGACCCAAAATCAACGGAAGTGACCAAAATAAACAGGAAGTACCCAAAATGTACGGGAAGAGACATGGTATGCCCCAAAATGTACCGTAAAGTGACCCAAAATCAATAGGAAGTGACCCAAAATCAACTGGAAGTGACCAAAATAAACAGAAAGTGATCCAAAATGTACAGGAAGGTAAGCCCCCAAATCATCACAAAGTGACCTAAAATAAACAGGAAGTGACACAAAATGTACAGTAAGTTACGCGTCATGCCCCAAAATCACCATAAAGTGACCCAAAATTAAGAGGAAGTGACCCGAAATGTACAGGAAGTGACACGGAATGCTACAAAATCAATAGGAAAAATCTATAGGAATTGACCCAAAATCAACCAGAAGTGACCAAAATAAACAGGAAGGGACCCAAAATGTACAGGAGGTGACACTATGCCCCAAAATTTACCCTGAAGTGACCCAAAATCAATAGGAAGTGACCTAAAATCAACCGGAATCGACCAAAATAAACAGGAAGTGACCCAAAATCATCATAAAGTGACCAAAATAAACAGGAAGTGACACAAAATGTACAGAAAGTTACGTGGCATGCCCCAAAATCACCATAAAGTGACCCAAAATTAAGAGGAAGTGACCCGAAATGTACAGGAAGTGACACGGAATAAGACAAGATCATCATAAAGTGACCCAAAATCAACAGGAAGTGACCCAAAATCAATAGGAAGTGACCCAAAATCAACCAGAAGTGACCAAAATAAACACGAAGGGACCCAAAATGTACAGGAGGTGACACTATGCCCCAAAACTTACCATAAAGCGACCCAAAATCAATAGGGAGTGACCCAAAATGTACAAGAAGTGACACGGAATGCTACAAAATCATCATAAAGTGACCCAAAATCAACGGAAGTGAGCAAAATAAACAGGAAGTGAAACCAAAATGTACAGGAAGTTATATGGTATGGCCCAAAATGTACCCTAAAGCGACCCAAAATCAATAAGAAGTGAGCCAAAATCAACCGGAAGTGACAAAAATAAACAAGAAGTGACCCAAAATGTACAGGAAGTTACACAATATGTCCAAAAATTTACCATAAAGCAACCCAAAATTAATAGGAAGTGACTCAAAAAGTACAGTAAGTGACACGGAATGCTACAAAATCATCATAAAGTAACCTAAAACCAACAGGAAGTGACCCAAAACCAACCGGAAGGGACCTAAATAAACAGGAAGTGACCCAAAATGTACAGGAAGTTACACGGTATGTCCCA
The DNA here is from genome assembly GCF_030265065.1 of Corythoichthys intestinalis. Taxonomy (NCBI): domain Eukaryota; kingdom Metazoa; phylum Chordata; class Actinopteri; order Syngnathiformes; family Syngnathidae; genus Corythoichthys; species Corythoichthys intestinalis. Next base: position 2,451,023 of record NC_080399.1, on the reverse strand, counting down.
AAATTTACCATGAAGCGACCCAAAATTAATAGGAAGTGACCCAAAATGTATAGGAAGTCACACGTAATGCTACAAAATCATCATAAAGTGACCAAAATAAATAGTAAGTGACCCAAAATGTACAGGAAGTGACAGGGTATGCCCCAAAATTTACCATATAGCGACCCAAAATCAACCGTAATCAACCAAAATAAACAGGAAGTAACCCAAAATGTACAGGAAGTGACATGGTATGCCCCAAAATTTATCATAAAGCGACCCAAAATCAATAGGAAGTGACCCAAAACGTACAGGAAGTGACACGGAATGCTAGAAAATCATCATAAAGTGACCCAAAATCAACCGGAAGGGACCTAAATAAACAGGAAGTGACCCAAAATGTACAGGAAGTGACATGGTATGTCCCAAAATTTACCATGAAGCGACCCAAAATTAATAGGAAGTGACCCAAAATGTACAGGAAGTCACACGTAATGCTACAAAATCATCATAAAGTGACCAAAATAAATAGTAAGTGACCCAAAATGTACAGGAAGTGACAGGGTATGCCCCAAAATTTACCATATAGCGAACCAAAATCAACCAGAATCAACCAAAATAAACAGGAAGTAACCCAAAATGTACAGGAAGTGACATGGTGTGCCCCAAAATTTATCATAAAGTGACCCAAAATCAATAGGAAGTGACCCAAAATGTACAGGAAGTGACACGGAATGCTAGAAAATCATCATAAAGTGACCCAAAATCAACCGGAAGTGACCAAAATAAACAGGAGGTGACCCAAAATAAACAGGAAGTGACCCAAAATGTACAGAAAGTTACACAGTGTGTCCCAAATCAACAGGAAGTGACCCAAAATCAACAGGAAGTGGCCAAAATAAACAGGAAGTGACCCAAAATCAACAGGAATTGACACAGGATGTCCGAAAATCATCATAAAGTGACCCAAAATCAACCGGAAGTAACCAAAATAAACAGGAAGTGACCAAAAATGGACAGGAAGTGACCCGTTAAGCCCCTGAGTCATCATAAAGTGACTCAAAATCAACATGAAGTAACCTAGAAATGCCCTAAAATCAACAGGAAGTGACCAATAAACAGGAAGTGGCCCTGTCCTCCGTAGCATTCACCCGAACGTACAATAAATCCATGAGCAGCTGCCTATTCTCGTCATAATAAAACACATCAACTTAATTGTCTTGCTGCCGCAGAGTAAAATAAGAGCAAATAAAATCAAAATCCTTTCCCCAAAACCCCGGCATTGTATCCAATGCGTTTTCAATAATTGCAAAGCAGGAGTTATAACCTGCGCTCGCTCACTCGCTCTTCTGGCCCGTTGTAAAGAATTCTCCCACGTCGCCCGAGCGGCGGCCAATAAAAGAGTAATAGAGTGGAGTTATGCGCACTGGCTGCTGCTTGTTTGCTGAAATAAATTTAGCCGTCTCACCAGGTGGGTGGAATGAGATTTCCTTTTCACTTGTTCATTGCATTTACCAGCAGGCGGGCCTTGAATAATAGACACCCTTTGCCTGATAATTGAGCTTTCAGACTTGAAAAAGTCAGGAGGTGATCGATAAAGGCCCTAAAATCAACAGGAAGTGGCCCAAATGTAACAGAAAGTGACGTCTAAATCCCCAAGATCGAACATGTGACCTTGAATTCCCACAAATCGTGGATAGGAACTGGATACGACCCAAAATCAACAGGAGGTGACCTGTAAACGAGCCAAAATAACAGGAAGTGGCTCAAATGTAACAGGAAGTGACGTTTAAATCCCCCAGATCAAACACGTGACCATGAATTCCCCCAAATCAGGGATTGGAACTGGATATGACCCAAAATCAACAGGAGGTGACCTGTAAATGACCCAAAATTAACAGGAAGTAGCCCAAAATCAACAGGAAGTGACTCTTAATTGCCACAAAATTAACAGGAAGTGACCCAAAGTCAACAAGTAATCTGCAAATACCACAAACTAACAGGAAATGACCCCAAATTAGCAAGAAATGACATGTAAATGCCTACAAAATTAACAAAAAGTGACCTAAAATCCATAGGAAGTGATGATTTATCAACAGGAAGTGACCTGTAAATGCCCCAGAATCAAAGGGAAGTGAACAGCAGGATTTTTCAAATTTAGTTCTTGTTAACTTGATGGCTGCCATTGACTCAATATTAACAACTGACCTGTAAATGTCCCAAAAATAAACAGGAAATGACCCAAAATCAGCAGGAAGTGACCCCAAATGAACAAGTGATCGTTAAATACCACAAAACTAACTAGGAATTTAACCGGAATCAGCAAGAATTGACATATAAAATGCCTACAAAATTAATAGGAAGTGACCCAAAATCAACAGGAAGTGACCCAAAACCAACAGGAAGTGACCAGAATAAACAGGAAATGACCCAAAATGTATAGGAAGTGACACTGTATGCCCTTAAATCATTATACAGTGACCCAAAATCAAGAGGAAGTGACACAAAGTCAACAGGAAGTGACCAAAATAGACAGGAAGTGACCCAACATGTACAGGAAGTGACACAATATGCCCCAAAATCATCATTAAATGGCCCAAAAACAACAGGAAGTCACGCAAAAGGTGCAGGAAGGTACCCATTCTCCCAAATCACTGAAGTGACCTGTAAATGCCCAAAAATCAACAGGAAGTGACCTGTAAATGGCCCAAAATCAACAGGAAGTGACCCAAAATCAAGAAGAAGTGACCCAAAGTCAATAGGAAGTGACCAAAATAAACAGGAAGTGACCCAAAATATACAGAAAGTGACACGTTATGTCCCAAAATCATCATTCAGTGACCCAAAATCAACAGGAAGTGACATGCAATTCTCCCAAATCACTGAAGTGACCTGTAAATGGCCAAATATCAACAGGAAATGACCAAAATGAACAGGAAGTGACCCAAAATATACAGAAAGTGACACAGGATGCCCCAACATCATCATAAAGTGACCCAAAGTCGACAGGAAATGACCAGAATAAACAGGAAGTGACCTAAAATGTACAGGATGTGACATGGTATGCCCCAAAAGCATCATAAAGTGACCCAAAATCAGTAAGAGGTGACCCAAAATCAACGGGAAGTGACCAAAATAAACAGGAGGTGACCCAAAATCAAGAGGAAGTAACACAAAGTCGACAGGAAGTGACCCAAAATGTACAGGAAGTGACACGGTATGCCCTTAAATCATTATAAAGTGACACAAAATCAAGAGGAAGTGACCCAAAGTCAACAGGAAGTGGCCAAAATAAACAGAAAGTGACCCAACATGTACAGGAAGTGACACAGTATGACCCAAAATCATCATAAAGTGACCCTAAATCAACAGTAAGTGACATGCAGTTCTCCCAAATCACTGAAGTGACCTGTAAATGCCCAAATATCAACAGGAAGCGACCAAAATAAATAGGATGTAACCCAAAATCAACCGGAAGTGACTAAAATAAACAGGAAGTGACCTAAAATGTACAGGAAGTGCCACTGTATGCCCCAAAATCATTATAAAGTGACCCAAAATCAAGAGGAAGTGACCCAAAGTCAACAGGAAGTGCCCAAAATAAACAGGAAGTGACCCAAAATATACAGAAAGTGACACGGTATGCCCCAAAATCATCATTAAGTGACCCAAAATCAACAGGAAGTGACATACAATTCTCCCAAATCACTGAAGTGATCTGTAAATGCCCAAATATCAACAGGAAATGACCAAAATAAACAGGAAGTGACCCAAAATATACAGAAAGTGACACGGTATGCCCCAACATCATCATAAAGTGACGCAAAATCAACAGGAAATGACCCAAAATAAACAGAAAGTGACCCAAAGTCAACAGGAAGTGACCAAAATAAACAGGAAGTGACCTAAAATGTACAGGATGTGATATGGTATGCCCCAAAATCATAATAAAGTGACACAAAACCAGTAAGAAGTGACCTAAAATCAACAGGAAGTGACCAAAATAAAGAGGAAGTGACCCAAAATCAACAGGAAGTTACCAAAATAAACAGTAAATGACCCAAAATGTACAGGAAGTATCACTGTATGCCCTTAAATCATCATAAAATGGCCCAAAAACAACAGGAAGTGACGCAAAAGGTGCAGGAAGTGACCCAAAATAAACAGAAAGTGACCCAAAGTCAACAGCAAGTGACCAAAATAAACAGGAAGTGACCTAAAATGTACAGGACGTGATATGGTATGCCCCAAAATCATCATAAAGTGACCCAAAATCAGTAAGAAGTGACCTAAAATCAACAGGAAGTGACCAAAATAAACAGGAAGTGACCCAAAATCAACAGGAAGTGACCAAAATAAACAGTAAATGACCCAAAATGTACAGGAAGTATCACTGTATGCCCTTAAATCATCATAAAATGGCCCAAAAACAACAGGAAGTGACGCAAAAGGTGCAGGAAGTGACCCAAAGTAAACAGGAAGTGACCAAAATAAACAGGAAGTGACCTAAAATGTACAGGATGTGATATGGTATGCCCCAAAATCATCATAAAGTGACCCAAAATCAGTAAGAAGTGACCTAAAATCAACAGGAAGTGACCAAAATAAACAGGAAGTGACCCAAAATCAACAGGAAGTGACCAAAATAAACAGTAAATGACCCAAAATGTACAGGAAGTGTCACTGTATGCCCTTAAATCATTATCAAGTGACCGATAATCAAGAGGAACTGACCCGAAGTCAACAGGAAGTGACCAAAATAAACAGGAAGTGACCCAACATGTACAGGAAGTGACACAGTATGCCCCAAAATCATCATAAAGTGACCCAAAATCAACAGGAAGTGACCCAAAATAAACAGAAAGTGACCCAAAGTCAACAGGAAGTGACCAAAACAAACAGGAAGTGACCTAAAATGTACAGGATGTGACATGGTATGCCCCAAAATCATCATAAAGTGACACAAAATCAGTAAGAAGTGACCTAAAATCAACAGGAAGTGACCAAATTAAACAGGAAGTGACCCAAAATCAACAGGAAGTGACCAAAATAAACAGTAAATGACCCAAAATGTACAGGAAGTGTCACTGTATGTCCTTAAATCATTATCAAGTGACCCATAATCAAGAGGAACTGACCCAAAGTCAACAGGAAGTCACCAAAATAAACAGGAAGTGACCCAACATGTACAGGAAGTGACACAGTATGCCCCAAAATCATCATAAAATGGCCCAAAAACAACAGGAAGTGACGCAAAAGGTGCAGGAAGTGACCCATTCTCCCAAATCACTGAAGTGACCTGTAAATGGCCAAAAATTAACAGGAAGTGACCTGTAAATGGCCCGAAATCAACAGGAAGTAACTTGTGATTCTCCCGAAACCCGATTCTTGTGATATGAAATCTTTAATCTTGCAATTTTATGACTTTAATCCCGTAATTTAATGACTTTAATACTGTAATTTGACAACTTTAATCTCATAATATCACAACTTTTTCCCCTCAAAATATCACGTTGACCTCATGATATTACCACTTTATTTTCATGACATTATGACTAATCTCGCAATTTTATGACTCTAATCTCCTAATATAATCTCGTAACATTGCCACTTTATTCTCGTACGCCTAATCTTTTTCTTCCTTTGTGTGGTTGTCGTTTTCCAATACAAAACATGTGTTCTTTTCATTGTTTTTTTGTTCTGACAGATTGTCTGAAGCGGAGTGTTATAAATGGCCCGAAACGTCATCCTTCACTGTCAACACGTGCCGTGGCGGCAATATCGGGGTCACCGCGGGTTCAAATTCAGCCGTTGACAGCATCATCGCTCCTGGAAGGCGAGGTCGGGGTCTGCTTGTCTCCGGCTTCACGTCCGTCGCTCTGTACTTAAGAGAAATGGCTTTGAATTATGGATGCTTTGCTGCTCCTGACAAATAATGTTTGCCCATAATCACCTTTTCTAAGCGCTTGAGGGCATTCATTCATTCATTCATTTATAGGTGTATGCAACTAGTGTGCCAAAACTAAAATTTTCAACACAATTTCAATACTACTTTATAAATAATTTTTTTTTTAAAAACTAAATTAAATATAAGTTCCTCCATTGCTGGTCAAGATTATTGACAAAAAAAAACACCCCCAAAATGTACAGAAAGTGACTAGAAATCAATAGGAAGTAATCTGGCAGTAGCCCAAAATCAACAGGAACTGACCAATAAACAAGAAGTGACCTGGTAGTTCCGCCAAATCATCATAAAGTAATCCAAAATCAACAGGAAGTGACCTGTAAGTAGATGAACAAGGAACTGACCCAAAATGTACAAGAAGTAACCCGTTATGTTCCAAAATCATCCTAAAATGACCTGTAAGTACAGAAAAACTAAAAGGAAGTGACCCAAAAGGTGCAGGAAGTGACATGGTATGCCCCAAAATCATAAAGAGACCCAAATAAATAGGAAGTGACCCAAAATGTACATGAAGTGACATGTTATGCCCCAAAATCATCATAAAGTGGCCCAAAATCAACAGGAAGTGACCCACAATGTACAGGAAGTGACATGGTATGCCCCCCCCAAATCATCCTAAAGTGGCCCAAAATCAACAGGAAGTGACCCGAAATGTACAGGAAGTAAACCAGTATGTCCCAAAAGCATCATAAAGTGACCCAAAATCAACAGGAAGTGACTCAAAATGTGCAGGTAATGACCCGGTATGCCACAAAATTCTCATGAAGTGACCAAAATAAACAGGAGTGGACCCAAAATGTACAGGAAGTGACACGGTATGCCCTAAAATCCTCATAAAGTGACCCAAAATCAACCGGACATTACCAGAGAATGCTCTAAATTTAACAAAAACTGACCCTGTATAACCCGAAATCATCATAAAATGACCCCAAATTAACAGGATGTGACCCAAAAGGTGCAGGAAGTGACACCGTAATGCTCCAAAATCATCATTAAGTGAACCAAAATATACAGAAAGTGACTCAGTATGCCCCCAAACCATCATAAAGTGACCCAAAGTCATCCTAAACTGACCAGGAATAAACAGGAAGTGACACGAAATGTGTATAAAGTGACCCGGAATATGCAGGAAGTGACCTGGTAATGCCCCCAAATCAACAGGAAGTGACCCAAAATCAACTGGAAGTGACCCAAATCAGTATAAAGTGACCTAATATCAGCCGGAAGTGACCTGTAGGTACCCCAAAATTACCGGGAAGTGACCCTAAATTGGACAGGAAGTGACCTGGCAAGCCCCAAAGTCATCATGGAGTGACCCAAAACAAACAGGAACTGACCCAAAAGGCGCAAGTAGGGACCAGGTAAGCCAAAAGCCATCATAAAATGACCCAGAATCAAAAGGAGGTGACCCAAAATGTGCAGAAAGTGACCTGGTAATGTCACCAAATCACAGGAAGTGACCCAAAATGTGCAGGAAATGACCCGTTAAGCCCCCAAATCATCATAAATCGACCCAAAATCAACCAGGAGTGACCTGTAAGTACCCCAAAATTACCAGGAAGTGACCCGTTAAGACCCAAAGTCATCATATAGTGACCCAAAACAAGCAGGAAGTGACCCAGAATCAACACGAAGTGACCCATAATGCACAGGAAGTGACCCAGTGTGCCCCAAAATCATTGTAAAGTGACCCAAAACAAATAGGAAGTGACCCATAATGCACAGGAAGTGACCCAGTGTGCCCCAAAATCATTGTAAAGTGACCCAAAACAAATAGGAAGTGACCCTGAATCATCAGCAAGTGGCCCAAAATGTTCAGGAAGTGACCCATTATCATCATGTAGTGACCAAAATATACAGGAAGTGACCCAAAATGTACAGGAAGTGACCCGGTAATGACCCAAAATCATCATGAGGTGACCAACATAACAGGAAGTGAACCAAAATGTACAGGAAGTCACCCTGGTAAGCCCCAAAGTCATCATAAAGTGGCCAAAAACAAATAGGAAGTGACCCAGTATCAACAGGAAGTGGCCCAAAATGTTCAGGAAGTGACCCAGTGTGTCCCAAAATCATCATGTAGTGCCCAAAATCAACAAGAAGTGACTAGAAAAGGTGTAGGAAGTGACTCGGTAATGCCCCCAAATCATCATGAGGTGACCAACATAAACACGAAGTGACCCAAAATGTACAGAAAGTGACCCTGGTAAGCCCCGAAGTCATCATAAGTGGCCCAAAACGAATAGGAAGTGACCCAGAATCAACAGGAAGTGACCTAGAATGTGCAGGAAGTGACATGGTAATGCCCCAAAATCATCATGAGGTGACCAACTTAAACAGGAAGTGAACCAAAATGTACAGGAAGTCACCTGCTAAGCCCCAAAGTCATCATATAGTGAACCAAAATGACCCAAAATGTACAGGAAGTCACCCTGGTAAGCCCCAAAGTCATCATAAAGTGGCCCAAAACAAATAGGAAGTGACCCAGAATCAACAGGAAGTGGCCCAAAATGTTCAGGAAGTGACCCAGTACGCCCCAAAATCATCATGTAGTGATCAAAATATACAGGAAATGACCTAAAATGTGCAGGAAGTGACACGGTAATGCCCCAAAATCATCATGAGGTGACAAACATAAACAGGAAGTGAAGCAAAATGTACAGGAAGTGACCCGGCAAGCCCCAAAATCATCGTAAAGTGACCCAAAGTCAACAGGAAATGATCCATGTCGGCAAAGTAAAATTTGCGGCAGTTCGAAAGCAGTGCGTTAGCGGATGGAGCTATCAACGGACAAAAGCTGGCATTAAAAAAAGCCTTAGAAGAGGCTCTGGTCTTCTCCGCCTCGTCGTGTTGATCCCTGGCTTTGTCATGTTGAAATCCCCACTTGCGAGGAGCGCTACGCCCCCTCATCTTCTGCCTCGCTCGGAATTGGATAGAAGAAAGTTTTTATCTCCCACTCGCTTTCTTGAACAAACGGAATTATTCAACATGTTTCTCCCACATCTAATCGGAGAATTTGTATGTTTTTGTGGTCTAAGCACTTCATAAATGTGGAATTTTTAATGCTTAAAACACTTGTTTAACACGTAGACCTCCATTTTTATGGCATTTCCAGGTCACAGCCATTTTGGGGGGGACTTACACGTCACTTCCTGTTAGTTTTGGGTCACTTTCTGTTATTTTTGAGGAATTTACTGGTCACTTCCTGTCGTTTCTTTAGGCATTTGCGGATCACCTCTTGTACATTGGTCACTTCTGGTTGATTTTGACGGTAATTACAGATCACTTCCTGTTGATTTTAGGTCACTTTATGATGATTTTGAGTCTCTTCCGGCTGATTTTAGGTCATTTAATTATGATTTGGAGGCTAACTGGGTCACTTCCTGTACATCTTGGGTCACTTCATGTTGATTTGAGGGCATTAACAGGTCACTTCCTGCAGATTACGGGTCACTTTCTGCACATTTCAGGTCACTTGCTGTTAATTCCGGGTCATTTTATGATGAATATCGAGTCACTTCCTGTTAATTTTGGTTCACTTTACAACTGTTTTGGGGCATACCGATTCACTTCCTGTACATTTTGGGTCACTTCCTGCACCTTTTGGGTCACTTCCTGTTGATTCTGAGTCACTTTATGATGATTCTGGGTCACTTTATAATGATTTGGGTGCTAACCAGGTCACTTCCAGTACATTTTGGGTCACTTCCTGTTAATTTGGGGGAATTAGCAAGTCACTTCGGGGCATACCAAGTCACTTTCTTTACATTTTGGGTCACTTCCTGCACCTTTTGGGTCACTTCCTGTTGATTCTGGGTCACTTCCTGATTGTTTTGGGTCACTTTATGATGATTTAGGGGCTAACCGGGTCACTTCCTGGTAATTTTGGGTACTTACTGGTCACTTCCAGTTGATTTTTGGTCACTTCATAATGGTTTGGGGGCTAACTGGGTCACTTCCTGCACATTCCGGGTCACTTTCTGCACATTTCGGGTCACTTCCTCTTTATTGCGGGTCATTTTATGATGCTTTTGGGGCATACGGAGTCACTTCCTTTACATGTTGGGTCACTTTCTGTTGATTCTGGGTCACTTCCTGTGTATTTCTGGCCATTTTATGATGACTTTAGGGGTTACCAGGTCACTTCCTATTAATTTTGGGTCACTTTACAATGGTTTTGGGGCACACCGAGTAACTTCCTGTACATTTTGAGTCACTTCCTGCACATTTTGGGTCACTTCCTGTTTATTTTGGGTCACTTCCTGTTGGTCCGGGGTCACTATGTTTGTTTTGGGTCGCTTTGTAATGATTTTGGGTCACTTTATGATGACTTTGTGGCTTACCAGGTCGCTTCCTGTCCATTTTTGGGTCACTTCCTGTTCATTTTGAGGTATTTACAGGTCACTTCCAGTTGATTTGGGAGCATTACAAGGTGACTTTCTTCACATTTGCACTTCCTGCACATTCTGGGTCATCACCAGCACATTTCGGTTCACTTCCTGTTGATTCTTGGTCATTTTATGATGACTTTAGGGCTTACTGGGTCACTTCCAGCATCTTTTGGGTCACTTCCTGTTAGTTTTTGTGTACTTACAGGTCCTTTGGGATGATTTTTGGCCATACTGTGCGACTTCCTGTACATTTTGGCTTACTTCCTGTTTATTTTGGTCACTTTATGAGGATTTTGGGACATACTCGGTCACTTCCTGCACCTTTTGGGTCACTTCCTGTTGGTTTTGGGTCATTTTATGATGATTCTGCGACTTACTGGGTCACTTTCTGCACATTTTGGGTGACTTCCTACAAATTCCCGGTCACCACCAGCACATTTCGGTTCACTTCCAATTGGGTTTGGGTCATTTTATGATGACTTTAGGGCTTACCGGGTCACTTTCAGCACCTTTTGGGTCACTTTATGATGATTTTTGGCCATACTGTGTCACTTCCTGTTTATTTTGGTCACTTTATGATGATGTTAGGGCACACTTCCTGCACCTTTTGGGTCACTTCCTGTTAATTTTTTGTCTCTTTTTTTAATTTTAGGGTACTTAAACGTCAGTTCATGATGATTTTAGGGCATACTGGGTCACTTAGTGCACATTTTTGGGTAACTTCCTGTTGATTTTGGGTCACTTCCTATTGATTTTGGGTCACTTCCTGTTTCCGTTCACTCCCTGGTGACTTCAGGGCAATTTTGGGGGTCAGTTCCTGTTGATTTTGGGTCACTTCTTGTTTAAATTGGGTCACTTCCCGTTGATTTGGGGGCATTTTGGGGTCACTTCCTGTTGATTTTGGGTCACTTCCTTTTTCAGTTCACTCCCTGTTGACTTTGAGGCATTGTTGTGGGTCACTTCCTGTTGATTTTGGGTCACTTCCTATTTACATTGGGTCACGTCCCGTTGATTTGGGGGCATTTTTGTGGGTCACTTCCTGTTGATTTTGGGTCACTTCTTATTTACATTGGGTCACTTCCTGTTCATTTTGGATCACTTCTTGTTTCAGTTCATGCCCTGTTGACTTTGGAGCATTTTTGGGGATCACTTCCTGTTGATTTTGGGTCACTTCCTTTTTCAGTTCATTCCCTGTTGACTTTGGGGCATTTTGGGGGGCACTTCCTGTTGATTTTGGGTCACTTCCTATTTACATTGGGTCACTTCCTGTTGATTTTGGGTCACTTCCTGTTTCAGTTCACTCCCTGTTGACTTTGAAGCATTTTTGGGGGTCACTTCCTGTTGATTTTGGGTCACTTCCTATTTACATTGGGTCACATCCCGTTGATTTGGGGTCATTTTGGGGTCCCTTGCTGTTGATTTTGGGTCACTTCCTGTTTCAGTTCACTCCCTGTTGACTTTGGGGCATTTTTGGGGGTCACTTCTGTTGATTTTGGGTCACTTCTTATTTACATTGGGTCACGTCCTGTTGATTTGGAGGCATTACCAGGTAACTTACTGCACATATTGATTTTTGGGGTACCGATAGGGTACTTATGGGTCACTTCCTGTACTTTTTGTGTCACTTCCTGCTGATTTTGGAGCATTTCCTGGGCACACCCAAATGATTTCAGGTCCCCTCCTGTACATTTGTCAAAACATGAGCATTCCCGGCCTGAAAATGCCCCCCAAATGTTCAAGAAGTGACCTACAAATGCCCCAAAATGAATAGGAACATTCGTCCATCTGCCCCTTCCATTAAGAATAATACCCAACCTATGGTTGTCAATGGCAGGCAATGAGATCATTTCAACATGCACACAACGCACACTGACAATCTTATTTTGCAGCCAATCTCCAGCCTGCTCTCTCCCTCTCTCGCTCTCTCGCTCTCTCTCTCTTCCTCCTCCTCCTCCTCTTCTTCACTCTCCATCCACAGCGCATCTCCATCACTTGCTCTCCTCCCGCAGCGGCATCACACTCCGTAAATATAAAGCAGCAGCCCGACAAAAACCAGGACAGGTAAGGAAAATAATCTAGATTTTTCTGGCTTTCACGCAGACGCAGCAATAAAATATCCGACTTTTATTTTGGCGCAGGAGGATGTTACAGTCTTCCATCATATGAACGCTTCACTAGAAGTTTTCTATTCTCAACGCCAATTATTTTTTTTGTTTTAGTGGTCTGTTTTTTTATTGGTCACATCTTACATAGCTCAAATAAAACTGGAAAATGCATGTAGCGGTCACTTCCTGTTGATATCGGGTCACTTCCTATTAATTTTGGGGCATAATCTTGACGATTATGGGGCATTTCGGGTCACTTCCTGTTGATATCCACTCACTTCGTGTTGATTATGGGGCAGTTTTTGATCACATCCTGTTGATATCGGGTCACTTCCTATTGAGTTTGAGGCATTTGGGGTGTCACTTCCTGTTGATTTTGAGGCATTTCGGGGTCACTTCCTGTTGATTTCCGGTCACTTCCTATTAATTTTGGGGCATAATCTTGATGATTACGGGGCATTTTGGGTCACTTCCTGTTGATATCTATCACTTCGTATTGATTATGGGGCATTTTCTGATCACTTCCTGTTGATATCAGTTCACTTCCCGTTGATATCTTTCACTTCGTGTTGATTATGGGGCATTTTTTGATCACTTCCTGTTGATATTTATCACTGCGTGTTGATTACGGGGCATTTTTTGATCACTTCCTGTTGATATCAGGTCACTTCCTGTTGATATTGGGTCACTTCCTGTTGAGTTTGAGGCATTTGGGGGGGGTCAAATCCTGTTGATTATGGGGCATTTTGTGGTCACTTCCTGTTGATATCAGGTGACTTCCTGTTGATTTTTGGTCACTTCCTATTTACATTGGGTCACTTACTGTTGACTTGGGGGCATTCCGGGGTCACTTCCTGTTGATTTTGGGTCGCTTCCTGTTTCAGTTCCCTCCCTGTTGACTTTGGAACATCTTTGGGGGTCACTTTCTGTTGATTTTGGGTCACTTCCTGTTGAATTGGACGCATTCCAGGGTCACTTTCTGTTGATTTTGGGTCACTTCCTATTTACATTGGGTCACTTCCTGTTGATTTGGGGGCATTCCAGGGTCACTTCCTGTTGATTTTGGGTCACTTCCTGTTGCAGTTCACTCCCTGTTGACTTTGGAACATTTTTGGGGGTCACTTTCTGTTGATTTTGGGTCACTTCCTGTTGAATTGGACGCAGTCCGGGGTCACTTCCTGTTTATTTTGGGTCACTTCCTGTTTCAGTTCACTCCCTATTGACTTTGGAGCAATTTTCGGGTTCACTTTCTGTTGATTTTGGGTCACTTCCTATTTACATTGGGTCACTTCCTGTTGATTTGGGGGCATTCTGGGGTCACTTCCTGCTGATTTTGGGTCACTTCCTGTTTCAGTTCACTCCCTGTTGACTTGGGAACATTTCTGGGGGTCACTTTCTGTTGATTTTGGGTCACTTCCTATTTAAATTGGGTCACTTCCTGTTGAATTGAATGCATTCCGGGGTCACTTCCTGTTGATTTTGGGTCACTTCCTGTTGAATTGAAAGCATTCTGGGGTCACTTCCTATTGATTTTGGGTCACTTCCTGTTTGTTTGGGGGCATTCCTGTGTCACTTGTTGATTTTGGGACAGTTCATTTTGATTTGGTGACATTTCAGGGCCACTTCCTGTTGCTATCAGGTCACTTCCTGCTGATTTGGGGGCACTTTGGGCTCACTTCCTGTTGATTTGGGAACATTTCGGAGTCACTTCCTGTGTCAGTTCACTCCCTGTTGACATGGGGGTATTTGGGGGTCCCCTCCTCTTTATTTTAAGTCACTTCCTTTTGATTTAAGGATATTTTGGGGTCACTTCTTGTTGATTTGGGCACACCCTAGGGTCACTTCCTATTGATATTAGGTCTGTTCCTGTTGATTTGGGGGCATTTCAAGGTCACTTCCTCTTTCAGTTCACTCCCTGTTGCTATGGGGGCAATTTGGGGTCACTTCCTGTTGATATTGGGTCACTTCCTGTTGATTTGGGGACATTTTGGGGTCACTTCCTTTTGATATTGGAACACTTGTTGTTTTGAGGGCATTTTGAGGTCACTTCCTGCTGATATTAGGTCGCTTCCTGTTGATTTGGGGGCACTCTGGAGTCACTTCCTGTTGATATCAGGTCGCTTCATGTTCATTTGGGGGCATTTCAGGGTCACTCCCTGTTTATTTAGGGGATGCTTGAGGGCTACTTCTTGTTGATATTGGGTCACTTCCTGTTGATATTGGGTCACTTCCTTTTCACTGCTCCCTACTTGTTGATTTGGGGAAATTTTGGGGTCATGTCCTGTTGATATCGGGATCGAACGATCACTTCCAGCCCCTCCCAGTCAACTTGGATTGGACGTCTATTGCCGCCAATGAAAGCCAAGGCCTTTATCTTTTTAAAACTAACAAAACAGCGTGACTTATAGTCCGCAAAATACATACCTTCCTGTTTTATGATGCTATTACAGTCCCGAGCACCTCCCTTCCCTCGGTAAATCCATCAATCCCCGCCTCATCATCTAGCTTTGACCCGATTCGTGACGTTCCGCATCTCGCCACGACGCCGTAGTACGCGTTTACCGGTGTGTTATCGCAGCCTGCCGTTTGTCTGGTGGAGGAGGCTTTCCGTTTCGTGTCGGAGAGAGCGCAGCTGTTGCCGCGCCGTACCGCGTGGCACTTAAAAACAAAGGGAGGACTTGCATATCAATACGCTGTAAATCAGCGAAGCATCTGTCTTGCTTCTCCGGAGGGGGTGAAGTGCTGGCGCTACTGCAAACAAAATGGCCTTTCCGTCCAAATACATTCAATCAGACTTGTTTTTTTACCTATTTTGGCAAAAACGGGCTGCCAAGAAGTGAAAAAAAAAAGCATGGGGCAAGCATTGCGCTGGCATTAAAATCCAGTTACGCCGCAATTTACGGCAATGAAATTAGTAATATACACTGCCTTGCAAAAGTATTCGGCCCCCTTGAACCTTGCAACCTTTCGCCACATTTCAGGCTTCAAACATAAAGATGTAAAATTTTCATTTTTTTCAAGAATCAACAACAAGTGGGACACAATCGTGAAGTGGAACAACATTTATTGGATAATTTCAACTTTTTTAACAAAAACTGAAAAGTGGGGCGTGCAATATTATTCGGCCCCCTTGCGTTAATACTTTGTAGCGCCACTTTTTCCGCCAATTACAGCTGCAAGTCGCTTGGGGTATGTGTCAATCAGTTTTGCACATCGAGAGACTGACATTCTTGCCCATTCTTCCTTGCAAAACAGCTCGAGCTCAGTGAGGTTGGATGGAGAGTGTTTATGAACAGCAGTCTTCAGCTCTTTCCACAGATTCTCCATTGGATTCAGGTCTGGACTTTGACTTGGCCATTCTAACACCTGGATACGTTTATTTTTGAACCATTCCATTGTAGATTTGGCTTTATGTTTTGGATCATTGTCCTGTTGGAAGATAAATCTCCGTCCCAGTCTCAGGTCTTGTGCAGATACCAACAGGTTTTCTTCCAGAATGTTCCTGTATTTGGCTGCATCCATCTTCCCGTCAATTTTAACCATCTT
Organism: Corythoichthys intestinalis; assembly: GCF_030265065.1. NCBI lineage: Eukaryota > Metazoa > Chordata > Actinopteri > Syngnathiformes > Syngnathidae > Corythoichthys > Corythoichthys intestinalis. Next base: position 2,435,037 of record NC_080399.1, on the reverse strand, counting down.
CCGTGTCCCTGCTGAAGAAAAGCAGGCCCAAACCATGATGCTGCCACCACCATGTTTGACAGTGGGGATGGTGTGTTCAGGGTGATGAGCTGTGTTGCTTTTACGCCAAACATATCGTTTTGCATTGTGGCCAAAAAGTTCCAATTTTAGTTTCATCTGACCAGAGCACCTTCTTCCACATGTTTGGTGTGTCTCCCAGGTGGCTTGTGGCAAACTTTAAACGAGACTTTTTATGGAAATGGCTTTCTTCTTGCCACTCTTCCATAAAGGCCAGATTTGTGCAGTGTACGACTGATTGTTGTCCTATGGACAGACTCGCCCACCTCAGCTGTAGATCTCTGCAGTTCATCCAGAGTGATTATGGGCCTCTTGGCTGCATCTCTGATCAGTTTTCTCCTTGTTTGAGAAGAAAGTTTGGAAGGACGGCCGGGTCTTGGTAGATTTGCAGTGGTCTGATGCTCCTTCCATTTCAATATGATGGCTTGCACAGTGCTCCTAGAGATGTTTAAAGCTTGGGAAATCCAAATCCGGCTTTAAACTTCTCCACAACAGTATCTCGGACCTGCCTGGGGTGTTCCTTGGTTTTCATAATGCTCTCTGCACTTTAAACAGAACCCTGAGACTATCTCAGAGCAGGTGCATTTATACGGAGACTTGATTACACACAGGTGGATTCTATTTATCATCATCGGTCATTTAGGACAACATTGGATCATTCAGAGATCCTCACTGAACTTCTGGAGTGAGTTTTCTGCACTGAAAGTAAAGGGGCCGAATAATATTGCACGCCCCACTTTTCAGTTTTTCATTTGTTAAAAAAGTTGAAATTATCCAATAAATGTTGTTCCACTTCACGATTGTGTCCCACTTGTTGTTGATTCTTGACAAAAAATAAATAAATTTCATATCTTTATGTTTGAAGCCTGAAATGTGGCGGAAGGTTGCAAGATTCAAGGGGGCCGAATACTTTTGCAAGGCACTGTACAAACTATCAGAGGTCAAGTACGTTGTGAAGTCAGCACTCAAATGACGTGAATTACAATGGATGGACTGGTAAACAGGGAACTACGGCGTCAGTCTAGGGACAAAACACACTCATTGGCTTGATTTCGAAGTAATTTACAACTCGCCATTGACACGTTGTGGTGTATTTCAATCACTACCTTACGTAGTTAAAGACACTGTGGAAGAACGGCAGGCAGCCCATGATGTGACGTCACCGCTCGATGACGTGAACAATGGTGAGCTACTCATTTATTTTTTTGATTGAAAATTTTACAAATTTTATTAAAAACAAAAACATTAAGAGGGGTTTCATATAAAATTAGTATAACTTGTACTAACATTAAGTCTTTCTATCTGTGGATCCCTTAAACAGAAACAGTTAATAATGTTAATGCCATCTTGTGGATTTATTGTCATAATAAATAAATACAGAACTTATATACAGTATGTTGAATGTATATATCCGTCTTGTGTCTTATCTTTCCATTCCAACTATAATTGACATAAAAATATTGCATATTTTAGAGATGGTTTGAATTGCAATTAATTACAATTAATTCATTTTTAAGCTGTGATTAACTCGAATAAAAAATGTAATCGTTTGACAGCCCTAATTTACATATATTGATATGAATGATGTCAATATGCAGTATATATAGTATACACTTTTATCATAAAACCCAAAAAAAAGCCATGTGCTTTCATTTTAAATACATATTAAGTGGACACTTCTATCGCTATCCACCACGCAATCCGATAATGAATGAAAAAACAGTATTTAGCACACTTTTATTTTAAATGTACTTCCATTTTAAAGAAATATTTCGTTGTATTGACTCAGAGTTAACTTACACAGCTTCATGTGTCATAGTGCTAATAGTTTATTGTAAAAGGCATTTATTTGTCAGAGTAGAAGTTGTTTTGTTGGAGAATTTGGTTGTGTGCTTTCTATTCCCATATCCTATTATTTTCTTCCTATCAATAATGCAGCGCAGTAAGAGGCAGAAGTAATTATTTCCCACTTGTTTTTCACGCGTCACATGCAGGAGGAACAAGAAATAAAGGGGTTGAGGATTTGAAAGGAATATTCTAAAATAGATAAATATTTGTACTAGTGTCGTATCGGGTATTGGTTTCAATACCGATGAGGTGTCACTGATATTGGGGAGTACTAATGATGGGCTAAGTCACAAAGGATACTAATGATAGTGAATAGTTTCTAACCACTGGTTGCCCCACCCAAGATGGCCGTAAGGTACATACGCTACTGTAAAAGTCGTCCTGTTTATTTTGAGGCATTTCGAGGTCACTTCCCGTTGATATTGGATGACTCCCTATTGATATTGATGACTTTATTTTAACATCAAAGCAGCAACTTTGATGGGAAGGCTGCCCCTTCCAACATGGCCGCCTTGAAGCCATTTTGGCAGGGGCGATGCTTCTGCCGTGAGTTGAAATGAGTTGATCACGAGGAGAAGACCAAACTTCCTGTTGATTTGGGGGCTTTTGGGGTCACTTCCTGCTGAATTTGGGTCACTTCCTGTTGATTTGGGAGCATTTCCGGGTCACTTCCTGTTGATATCAGGTCACTTCCTGTAGATATCGGGTCACTTCCTTTTGAGTTTGAGGCATTTGGGGGGGATCACATCCTGTTTATTATGGGGCATTTTGTGGTCACTTCCTGTTGATATCAGGTCACTTCCTGGTGATTTCAGGGCATTTTGTGGTCACTTCCTGTTGATTTTGGGTCACTTCCTATTTACATTGGGTCACTTCCCGTTGATTTGGGGGCTTTTCGGGGTTATTTCCTTGGGATTTTGGGTCACTTCCTATTGATTTTGGGTCAGTTTCTGTTTCAGTTCACTTCCTGTTGACTTTGGGGCATTTGGTGGGGGTCACTCCCTGTTATTTTTGGTCACTTCCTATTTACATTGGGTCACTTCCTGTTGATTTGGGGGCATTCCGGGGTCACTTCCTGTTGATTTCGGGTTACTTCCTGTTTCAGTTCACTCCCTGTTGACTTTGGAACATTTTGGGGGGGGTCACTTTCTGTTGATTTCGGGTCACTTCCTGTTTAATTGAACGCATTCCGGGGTCACTTCCTATTGATTTTGGGTCACTTCCTGTTTCAGTTCACTGACTGTTGACTTTGGGGCATTTTTGGGGGTCACTTCCTGTTGATTTTTGGTTACTTCCTATTTACATTGGGTCACTTCCTGTTGATTTGGGAGCATTTCCGGGTCACTTCCTGTTGATATCAGATCACTTCCTGTTGATTTGGGGCCATTTCCAGGTCACTTCAGGCTTATTTGGGGCATTTCCAGGCCACTTCCTGTTGATACCAGGTCACTTCCTGTTGATTTTGGGGCATTTCCAGGTCACTTCCTGTTTATTTTTGGGACATTTCTGGGTCACTTCCTGTTGATATTAGGTCACTTCCTGTTGATTTTTGGGGCCTTTACGGATCGCTTCCTGTTGATTTGGGGGCATTACCAGGTCACTTCCTGTTTATTTTTGGGCATTTCCCGGTCACCTCCTGTTGATTTCAGGTCACTTCCTGTTGATTTGGGGGCATTTCCAGGTCACTTCCTGTTTATTTTGAGGCATTTCTGGGTCACTTCCTGTTGATATTAGGTCATTTCCTGTTTATTTTTGAGGCATTTACGGGTCCCTAACTGTTTGTTTCAGTCACTTGCTGTTGATTTGGCGGCATTTAGGGGTCAAATCCTGTTGATATCAGGTCACTTCCTGTTTATTTGGGGGCATTTCCAGGTCACTTCCTGTTTATTTGGGGGCATTTCCGGGTCACTCCCTGTTGATATCAGGTCACTTCCTGTTGATTTGGGGGCATTTCCAGGTCACTTCCTGTTCATTTATGGGACATTTCTGGGTCATTTCCTGTTGATATTAGGTCACTTCCTGTTGATTTTTGGGGCCTTTACGGTTCGCTTCCTGTTGATTTGTGGGCATTACCACGTAACTTCCTGTTTATTTTTGGGCATTTCCCGGTCACCTCCTGTTGATTTCAGGTCACTTCCTGTTGATTTGGGGGCATTTCCAGGTCACTTCCTGTTTATTTTGAGGCATTTCTGGGTAACTTCCTGTTGATATTAGGTCACTTCCTGTTGATTTTTGAGGCATTTACGGGTAGCTTCCTGTTGATTTGGGGGCATTTCCAGGTCACGTCCTTTTTATTTGGAGGCATTTAGAGGTCACTTCCTGTTGATATCAGGTCACTTCCTGTTGATTTTGGGGCATTTCCAGGTCACTTCCTGTTTATTTTTGGGACATTTCTGGGTCACTTCCTGTTGATATTAGGTCACTTCCTGTTGATTTTAGGGGCCTTTACGGGTCGCTTCCTGTTGATTTGGGGGCATTACCATGTCACTTCCTGTTTATTTTTGGGCATTTCCCGGTCACCTCCTGTTGATTTCAGGTCACTTCCCGTTGATTTGGGGGCATTTCCTGGTCACTTCCTGTTTATTTTGAGGCATTTCTGGGTCATTTCCTGTTGATATTAGGTCACTTCCTGTTGATTTTTGAGGCATTTGGGGGTAGCTTCCTGTTGATTTGGGGGCATTTCCAGGTCACCTCCTTTTTATTTGGAGGCATTTAGAGGTCACTTCCTGTTGATATCAGGTCACTTCCTGTTGATTTGGGGGCATTTCCGGGTCACTTCCTTTTTATTTTGGGGCATTTCCAGGTCACTTCCTGTTTATTTTTGGGCGTTTCCGGGTCACTTCCTGTTGATATCAGGTCACTTCCTGTTGATTTGGGGGCATATCCAGGTCACTTCCTGTTGATACTAGGTCACTTCCTATCGATTTTTGGGGCATTTACGGGTCGCTTCCTGTTGATTTGGGGGCATTTGCAGGTCACTTCCTGTTGATATCAGGTCACTTCCTGTTGATTTGGGGGCATTTGCAGGTCACTTCCTGTTTATTTGGGGGCATTTCTGGGTCCCTTCCTGTTGATACTAGGTCACTTCCTGTCGAATTTTGGGGCATTTAAGGGTCGCTTCTTGCTGATTTGGGGGCATTTCCAGGTCACGTCCTTTTTATTTGGGGCATTTCCAGGTCACTTCCTGTTGATACCAGGTCACTTCCTGTTGATTTTGGGGCATTTCAGGGTCCCTAACTGTTCGTTTCAGTCACTTGCTGTTGATTTGGCGGCATTTTGGGGTCAAATCCTGTTGATATCAGGTCACTTCCTGTTGATTTGGGGGCATTTCCTGGTCACTTCCTGTTTATTTTGGGGCATTTCTGGGTCACTTCCTGTTGATATTAGATCACTTCCTGACGATTTTTGGGGCATTTATGGGTCACTTCCTGTTCATTTGGGGCATTTTGAGGTCACTTCGACAGGAAGTGACCGATGAGCAGCAAATGACCCATTAAAGCCCAAAAATGTACAGACATTGACCCAAAATCAACAGGAAGTGACCAATGAGCATGGAGGGACCCCTAAATGCCAGACAATGTACAGGAAGTGATCCAAAAGTACACAGGAAGTGACCCATAAGTGCCCCAAGACAAACAAAGTGACTTCAAATCAACAGGAAGTGGCCCATTTATGCCTCAAAATCAACAGGAAGTAACTGATGAGCAGAAAATGACCCTTTATTGCCCAAAAATGTAAATGAAGTCACCCAAAATCAACAGGAAATATGCCATAAATGCCCCAAAATCAACAGGAAGTGACCAATGAGTAGGAAATGACCCATTAATGCCCAAACATGTACAGGAATGTACCCAAAATCAACAGGAAGTGATCCATAAATGCCCCAATATCAACAGGAAGAGAGCAATGAGCAGAAAATGACCCGTTAATGCCCCAAAAATGTAAAGGAAGTCACCCAAAATCAACAGAAAATGAGCCATAAATGCCAGAAAATTAACAGGAAGTGACTCAAAAATACACGGGAAGTGCCCTGTAAATACCCCATAAACAACAAATGAACGTTAGATCATTGGCTGCCAACTCTCCTACTTCAAATGGGTTGGACGTCTCACGCCGTCAGTAAAAATTGGTTGAAAAATAAGCTAGTTATGACTTAATTTGAATGTCAATGCATTGACTTTGATGGGAGAAGAAAGCTCTTTTCATGCTAGTTTTTCACCAGTAGTCAAACATTAAAGCCTTGAATTCTTTCTTTACCAACCAACAATGGCAAATGTGTATTTGTTTACATTATTAATTTGTTATTTTTGTGATATTTCAATTTTTTTTCCAGCATAAAGGATGTAGCCCTAGCTTGTCGTCGGAACAGAATGGAGTGTTCCTGGAAAACGCTGCTGCTGCTCGTCTGCACCTCGCTAGGGGTCCAGTACACGGCAATTCGTACCCTGAGGGACTCGCTTTCCGCACCTTGCCGGGGGGTCTACCGCTGTCGCGTCGGACATGACGGAGGTACCCAAACACCAATCACACTAATGAGATTGATGATTACTTTTCCAGTTTTTCTACCACGAACAGCCGGCCTCCTTCCCGCCAATCAACTTCTCATCAGTCGTAATTACATGTTAGCTGTTTGCGCTATAAATAGAGAAAGGGTATTTCATAAAGGCCCACGTCAGCGCCGCGAGACGAGCTGCTTTCAAACGATTGAGACTTTAATGGCAGGTTTTCTGCGTTTATATTTTGCCAGATTAAAATGGTAACTGGAATTTATACGTGAGGAAATTCTTAAGGTTTTATTATGTTTTTGTTCGATCTGCATTTGAGCTGGAAGGGCTGGAAATCACTTTATATCTTAAATCAGTGGTCTAAACCCTTATTTACGAGGAAGTAACATGTTATAAACAGGAAGTGACCCAAAATACACAGGAAGTGACCCAAAATAAACAGGATATGACTCCGAAGAAATCAATAATCAACAGCATGTGACCTACGAGTCAGAAGTGACCTTCAAATGCGCAAAAATGTAAAGGAAGTGACCCAAAATAAACAGGAAGTGACCCATAAAAGCCCCAAAACCAACAAAGTGGCTTCAAATTAACAGGAAGTGACCAAGAAAATCCCCAAAATCAACAGGAAGTGACCAATGAGCAGGGAGTGACACGCAAATGCTCAAAAATGCGCAAGTAGTGACCCAAAATACACACTAAGTGACCCATAAGTGCCCAAAAACCAACATAAAGTGACTTGAAATCAACAGGAAGTGACCTATAAAGGCCCCAAAATGTACAAGAAGTAACCCAAAATATACAGGAAGTGACTCTTGAATACCATACAATCAACAAGGAAGTGGCCCAAAATCAACAGGAAGTGACCAATGAGCAGAGAGTGACCCAAAAATAAACAGTAAGTGACCCTAAACAAACAAAGTGACCTGAAATCAACAGGAGGTCACCCATATATGCCCCAAAATCAACAGGAAGTGACCCTAAATACACAGGAAGTGACCCAAAATAAACAGGATATGACTCCGAAGAAATAAAAAATCAACAGGAAGTGACCTACAAGCCAGAAGTGACCTGTAATGAGCAAAAATGTAAAAGAAGTGACCCAAAATAAACAGGAAGTGACCCATAAAAGCCCCAAAACCAACAAAGTGGCTTCAAACTAACAGGAAGTGACCAAGAATATACCCCAAAATCAACAGGAAGTGACCAATGAGCAGGGACTGACCCGTAAATGTCCAAAAATACGCAAGTAGTGACCCAAAATACATACTAAGTGACCCATAAGTCCCCAAAAAACAACATAAAGTGACTTGAAATCAACAGGAAGTGACCTATAAAGGCCCCAAAATCAACAAGAAGTGACAAATGAGCAGGAAGTGACCCGTAAATGCCCAAAAATGTACAAGAAGTGACCCAAAAATAAACAGTAAGTGACCCTAAACAAAGTGACTTGAAATCAACAGGAGGTGACTCATAAATGCCCCAAAATCAACAGGAAGTGACCCAAAATAAACAGGATACGACTCCGAAGAAATCAAAAATCAACAGGCTGTGACCTACCAGCCAGAAGTGACCTGTAAATCCGCAAAAATGTAAAGGAAGTGACCAAAATTAAACAGGAAGTGACCCATAAAAGCCCCAAAACCAACACAGTGGCTTCAAATTAACAGGAAGTGACCAAGAAAATCCCCAAAATCAACAGGAAGTGACCAATGAGCAGGGAGTGACACGCAAATGCTTAAAAATGCGCAAGTAGTGACCCAAAATACACACTAAGTGACCCATAAGTGCCCAAAAACCAACATAAAGTGACTTGAAATCAACAGGAAGTGACCTATAAAGGCCCCAAAATGTACAAGAAGTAACCCAAAATATACAGGAAGTGACTCTTGAATACCATACAATCAACAAGGAAGTGGCCCAAAATCAACAGGAAGTGACCAATGAGCAGAGAGTGACCCAAAAATAAACAGTAAGTGACCCTAAACAAACAAAGTGACCTGAAATCAACAGGAGGTCACCCATATATGCCCCAAAATCAACAGGAAGTGACCCTAAATACACAGGAAGTGACCCAAAATAAACAGGATATGACTCCGAAGAAATAAAAAATCAACAGGAAGTGACCTACAAGCCAGAAGTGACCTGTAATGAGCAAAAATGTAAAAGAAGTGACCCAAAATAAACAGGAAGTGACCCATAAAAGCCCCAAAACCAACAAAGTGGCTTCAAACTAACAGGAAGTGACCAAGAATATACCCCAAAATCAACAGGAAGTGACCAATGAGCAGGGACTGACCCGTAAATGTCCAAAAATACGCAAGTAGTGACCCAAAATACATACTAAGTGACCCATAAGTCCCCAAAAAACAACATAAAGTGACTTGAAATCAACAGGAAGTGACCTATAAAGGCCCCAAAATCAACAAGAAGTGACAAATGAGCAGGAAGTGACCCGTAAATGCCCAAAAATGTACAAGAAGTGACCCAAAAATAAACAGTAAGTGACCCTAAACAAAGTGACTTGAAATCAACAGGAGGTGACTCATAAATGCCCCAAAATCAACAGGAAGTGACCCAAAATAAACAGGATACGACTCCGAAGAAATCAAAAATCAACAGGCTGTGACCTACCAGCCAGAAGTGACCTGTAAATCCGCAAAAATGTAAAGGAAGTGACCAAAATTAAACAGGAAGTGACCCATAAAAGCCCCAAAACCAACACAGTGGCTTCAAATTAACAGGAAGTGACCAAGAAAATCCCCAAAATCAACAGGAAGTGACCAATGAGCAGGGAGTGACACGCAAATGCTCAAAAATGCGCAAGTAGTGACCCAAAATACACACTAAGTGACCCATAAGTGCCCAAAAACCAACATAAAGTGACTTGAAATCAACAGGAAGTGACCTATAAAGGCCCCAAAATGTACAAGAAGTAACCCAAAATATACAGGAAGTGACTCTTGAATACCATACAATCAACAAGGAAGTGGCCCAAAATCAACAGGAAGTGACCAATGAGCAGAGAGTGACCCAAAAATAAACAGTAAGTGACCCTAAACAAACAAAGTGACCTGAAATCAACAGGAGGTCACCCATATATGCCCCAAAATCAACAGGAAGTGACCCTAAATACACAGGAAGTGACCCAAAATAAACAGGATATGACTCCGAAGAAATAAAAAATCAACAGGAAGTGACCTACAAGCCAGAAGTGACCTGTAATGAGCAAAAATGTAAAAGAAGTGACCCAAAATAAACAGGAAGTGACCCATAAAAGCCCCAAAACCAACAAAGTGGCTTCAAACTAACAGGAAGTGACCAAGAATATACCCCAAAATCAACAGGAAGTGACCAATGAGCAGGGACTGACCCGTAAATGTCCAAAAATACGCAAGTAGTGACCCAAAATACATACTAAGTGACCCATAAGTCCCCAAAAAACAACATAAAGTGACTTGAAATCAACAGGAAGTGACCTATAAAGGCCCCAAAATCAACAAGAAGTGACAAATGAGCAGGAAGTGACCCGTAAATGCCCAAAAATGTACAAGAAGTGACCCAAAAATAAACAGTAAGTGACCCTAAACAAAGTGACTTGAAATCAACAGGAGGTGACTCATAAATGCCCCAAAATCAACAGGAAGTGACCCAAAATAAACAGGATACGACTCCGAAGAAATCAAAAATCAACAGGCTGTGACCTACCAGCCAGAAGTGACCTGTAAATCCGCAAAAATGTAAAGGAAGTGACCAAAATTAAACAGGAAGTGACCCATAAAAGCCCCAAAACCAACACAGTGGCTTCAAATTAACAGGAAGTGACCAAGAAAATACCCCAAAATCAACAGGAATTGACTAATGAGCAGGGAGTGACCCGTAAATACCCAAAAATGTACAAGCAGTAACCCAGAATATACAGGAAGTGACTCTTGAATACCATACAATCAACAAGGAAGTGGCCCAAAATCAACAGGAAGTGAGCAATGAGCAGGGAGTGACCCGTAAATGCCAGAAAATGTACAGGGAGTGACCCATAAGTGACCCTAAACAAACAAAGTGACTTGAAATCAACAGGAAGTGACCTATAAAGACCCCAAAATCAACAAGAAGTGACAAATGAGCAGGAAGTGACCCCGTAAATGCCCAAAAATGTACAAGAAGTAACCCAAAATATACAGGAAGTGACTCTTGAATACCATACAATCAACAAGGAAGTGGCCCAAAATAAACAGGAAGTGACCAATGAACAGGGAGTGACCCGTAAATGCCAGAAAATGTACAGGAAGTGACCCAAAAATAAACAGTAAGTGACCCTAAACAAAGTGACTTGAAATCAACAGGAGGTGACTCATAAATGCCCCAAAATCAACAGGAAGTGACCCAAAATAAACAGGATATGACTCCGAAGGAATCAAAAATCAACAGGCTGTGACCTACCAGCCAGAAGTGACCTGTAAATCCGCAAAAATGTAAAGGAAGTAACCCAAAATATACAGGAAGTGACTCTTGAATACCATACAATCAACAAGGAAGTGGCCCAAAATCAACAGGAAGTGACCAATGAGCAGGGAGTGACCCATAAATGCCCCAAAACCAACAAAGTGGCTTCAAATTAACAGGAAGTGACCAAGAAAATACCCCAAAATTAACAGGAAGTGACCAATGAGAAGGGAGTGACCTGTAAATGCCCCAAAATGCACAAGACGTGACCCAAAATACACACCAAGTGACCCATAAGTTCCCAAAAACCGACATAAAGTGACTTGAAATCAACAGGAAGTGACCTACAAAGGCCCCAAAATCAACAGGAAGTGAGCAATGAACAGGAAGTGACCCGTAAATGCCAGGAAATGTACAGGAAGTGACCCAAAAATAAACAGTAAGTGACCCATAAGTGACCCTAAACAAACAAAGTGACTTGAAATCAACAGGAGGTGATCCATAAATGCCCCAAAATCAACAGGAAGTGACCCAAAATAAACAGGATATGACTCAGAAAAAATAAAAATCAACAGGAAGTGACCTACCAGCCAGAAGTGACCTGTAAATGCGCAAAAATGTAAAGGAAGTGACCCAAAATAAACAGGAAGTGACCCATAAGTGCCCCAAAATCAACAGGAAATTACCAATGAGCGTGAAATGACCCATTAATGCCCAAAAATTTACAGGAGGTGACCTGTAAATACCCTAAAATCGACAGCAAATAAAGCAAAATATCCAGGAATTGACCAGTGAACAAGAAGTGCCCTATAAATACCCTCAAATAAACAGGAAATGATGCAAGATATACAGGGAGTGACCAGGAAATGCCTCAAAATCAACAGAAAATGATGCAAAATATACAGGAAGTGACCGGGAAATGACTCAAAATCAACAGGAAGTGACCAATAAACATAAACAGAAAGGGACCCAACAGGAAGTGACCCTAAAATGCCCCTGGTTCAACAGGAAGTAAATAATATCAACAGGAAATGACCCTGAAATACCAACAGATCAAAAGGAAGTGACGCTGGTTGCCCCCAAATCAACAGAAAGTGACCCAAAATCAACAGGAAGTCAGCCTGAAATGCCCCAAAATCAAGAAGGTATAACCCATTATCAACAGGAAGTGACCCTGAAATGACTCCAGATCAACAGGAAGTGACCCATAAAAGCCCCTGGTTTAACAGGAAGTGAATAATATCAACAGGAACCAACCCCAAAATGACCCCAAATCAACAGGAAGTGACCCAAAAATAACAGGAAGTCACCTTGAAATTCCCCCAAATCAACAGGAAGTGGCCCAGAAACAACAGGAAGTCACTCCGGAATCCCCCTAAATCAACAGGAAGTGACCCAAAAACAACTGGAATTGACCCTGAAATACCACCAAATCAACACAAAGTGACCCAAAAACAGTAGGAACTGACCCTGCAGTGCCCCAAAAATCATCAGGAAGTGACCCTGGAATGACACCAAATCAACAGGAAGTGACCCAAAATGAACAGGAAGTCACCCTGAAATGCCCCAAAACCAATAGGAAATGACCTATTATCAACTGGAAGTGACCCTGAAATGAATTCTGATAAACAGGAAGTGACCCCAAAATGCCCCAGGTTCAACAGGAAGTGAACAATATCAAAAGGAACTGACCCTGAAATGCCCCAAAGTCAACAGGAAATGACCCCTTTTCAACAGGAAGTGGCCTTGAAATGATACCAGATTGACTGGCAGTGACCAAAAAATAGGAAGTGACCCTGGAATACCCCCAGATCAACAGGAAGTCACCCATAAACAACAAGACGTCACCCTGAAACACCCCAGTCAAACAGAAATGACCCATTATCAACAGGAAGTGACCCTGAAATGACTCCAAATCAACAGGAAGTGACCCAAAAATAACAGGAAGTCACCCTGAAAGTCCCCCAAATCAACACGAAGTGACCCAAAAACAATAAGAACTGACCCTGAAGTGCCCCAAAATCATCAGGAAGTGACCATGGAATGCCCCCAAATCAACAGGAAGTGACCCTGAAATGCCCCAAAATCAACAGAAAGTTTACTCAGATCAACAGGAAGTGACCCTGAAATGACACTTAATCAACAGGAAGTGACCCAAAATGAACAGGAAGTCACCCTGAAATGCCCCAAAACCAATAGGAAATGACCTATTATCAACAGGAAGTGACCCTGAAATGAATTCTGATAAACAGGTGTGACAACAAGTGACCCCAAAATGCCCCATGTTCAACAGGAAGTGAATAATATCGAAAGGAACTGACCCTGAAATGCCCCAAAGTCAACAGGAAATGACCCATTTTCAACAGGCAGTCGCCCTGAAATGATACCAGATTAACAGGAAGTGACCAAAAACTAGGAAGTGACCCTGGAATGCCCCCAGATCAACAGGAAGTCACCCATAAACAACAAGAAGTCTCCCTGAAACGCCCCAAAGTCAGACGGAAATGACCCATTATCAACAGGAAGTGACCCTGAAATGAGTCCAGATCAACAGGAAGTGACCCTGGAATGCCCCAAAATCAGCAGTCATGTTTTAGTCTCCCAAGACTTTGTTAGCTTAGCTTAGCTTATTTTAGCTACTTTCTTAGCTTAGCTAGATTTTAGCTCGTTATCGTCTTCTCACAGTCAAAAACTACCATGGTATGAATACAAACAATGATTTTGGGACTGAGACCTGTTCCATGTTTTTCTCCACCTCATAGAATCCAATCAGAGAACCTCGTGCGACGAGACTGGGATGCCGGCGGATCCCTTTCGGAAGCACATCCTGCTCTTCGCCACCACCCGCAGCGGTTCGTCCTTCACCGGTCAGCTGTTCAACCAGCACTCGGACATCTTTTACATGTTTGAACCTCTCTACCACGTCCAGCAGGCCTTCACTAACTCCAGTGGAAGGGTCCGCCGGACTTTGGGGCGCCGGGCCCTGCTGGGGGCGTACAGGGACCTCCTTCTCAACTTGTATCAATGCCATCTCCACTTCCTGGAGAGTTACATCCACCCACAACCTCTGGATCACCTCACGAATTCCTTCTTCCGCAGAAGTTCCAGTCACGCGCTTTGCACTCCTCCAGTTTGTCCGGAAGGCGGGGACGGAGTTCCCACCGAAGAGGGTTGGTGTTCCAAGAAATGCGGGGTCTTGAACCTGACTTTAGCATCCATTTCCTGTCTGTCCAGACGTCACGTGGCTATAAAGACCGTCCGGATCCCTGAAGTGAAGGATCTCCGAACTCTGGCAGAAGATCCGCGTCTGAACTTGAAAATCATCCACTTGGTGAGGGATCCTCGAGCCATTCTGGCCTCGCGCATGACCGCCTTCTCCGATCAGTTTCGCGCTTGGAAAATATGGAACGCCACGGGACGCCAACCTCGATACGTGGACCTGACGCAGATCACCAGCACCTGCGAGGACATGGCAGGGTCTGCCAGGACGGGACTGCGGAGGCCGGCTTGGTTGCAGGGACGCTATTTTTTAGTACGATACGAAGACTTGGCCATAGACCCGAAAGGAAAAGCCGCTGAGTTGTACCAATTCATCGGACTGGAGGCGGAGGACCGGGTGTTGGCGTGGATTAGCAGGAACACGAACGGTAATTCGTCAGCGCCGGCTGAGTGGAGTTACAAGTACTCCACAAGTCGAGACTCAAGATCGACGGCTGAAAGTTGGAGGCTTCGTCTGGGTTATGATATCGTCAGGACTGTGCAGACTCTGTGTAACGATACTTTGGCCCTGCTGGGGTACAGACCAGTTTTTTCCGAAACACAGCTAAGGAACTTGACTTATAGTCTTGTTGAACCGAACTTCTACCAAGACAGTACTTGATTCGTCTGCTGTTTCTTTTGTATTTGTGATCGTGTGTTTCTGAGATCATGCTGTTCTGTAAAGAAATGTGAATTTTGTATTTAGAAATGAAGAATGTCGAGCATTTTTGCTCTCCTGTGAGTCACTTCCTGTGTGTTATTTTGTGTGAATCCCTTGTGAGTGTGGGTATGTTGACATCCTATTCTATGCTGCCTGATCGCTAACCCTGGTACTGATAGCTTCTCTACGAGAGTGTGCCTAATTGTACCCAGTCATGGTGAATCCCATCAGACGTGTGTTAGTTCTGCAGACAAAAGGAGGTGCCCCGAAGGGGCCGCCCCCGGGCTACGGCGCCTCCCCACCCAATCGGGGGGGGGGGGTTGTTAGCCAGCGCAGCTCCTCCCTCCTCCTGCAGCTCCAGCAAGCGGGCCACCATCAGTCCCCCAGGACCCAGGGTGGTCCCCCAGACCATCCGTGCCCCCATTGACCTTCAGGAAAGGGATGAGGGGACCATCAACCACTCACACACCTGGCCCACCAGCCATCGCCGCAACACTCTAACCGAAACGGCACACCACAGGACCTCCACGGTCATTTCGGGGTCACATCCTGTTGATATCAGGTCACATCTGTTGTATTCTGGTTTCACCACCTGTTTAAGTTCACTCCCTGTTGACTTTGGGGCATTTTGGGTCACTTCCTATTGATATTGGGCCACTTCTTGTGTTTTTTTTTTTTTTTTGTGTGAGTCCCTTGTAAGTGTGGGTATGTTGACATCCTATTCTATGCTGCCTAATCTCTAATCCTGGCACTGATAGTTTCTCTACAAGAGTGTGCCTAATTGTACCCAGTCGTGTGAATTCCATCAGACGTGTGTTAGTCCTGCAGACAAGAGGAAATGCTACGCAGGGGCCACGGCGCCTCCCCTCCCAATTGGGGAGGGAGGGTGAGCCAGCGCAGCCCGTCCCTCCTCGTGCAGCTCCAGAAAGGGGGCCACCCTCAGTCCCCCAGGACCCAGGGTGGTCCCCCGACCATTCGTGCCCCCAATTGACCGGCTTTCAGGGAAGGGATGAGGGGACGTACCACCGCCCGCACACCCGGCCCACCAGCCATTGCCGCAGCCCCCTAACCGAAACGGCACACCACGGGACCTCCACGGTCCACTAGACACAGGGCAGGACAGGGTCCCCACCCAGAGTGGGCGACACCCCAGCGCCTGGCCAGTGATCCGTGCCAGAGCCCAAGGAGGAAACCGGGGCAGAAAAGAGAGGGGAAGGTGGAAGCAGGACAGGGCTGAGAACCCGCCGCAGGGCGGCGCAGGACCGGGGCCCCGATCTACCCTTCACCCCTGCAACCAGCAGCCAGGCGAAGAGGGGGCCACGCCCCAGGAGCCACGTCCTGTGCCCTGTTACCGTGGATGCCAGCTTCCCGACTGGCAGCCATTACCTAGCACCGCGATAGGATTGTGTGGGGAGGGTAGTGCATTAAAATAGGAGAGCTCGACTGAGGGCAGTGGGACCGCCGCATGAAAATTCTTCCCAGCCGCACATCGCACCACCCCTCGCCTTTCCATCACTTCCTGTTGATTTTGGGGCATTTCTGGGTCACTTCCTTTTGATTTTGGGGCATTTACGGGTCGCTTCTTGTTGATTTGGGGGCATTTCAGGGTCACTTCCTGTTGATAACAGGTCACTTCCTGTCAATTTGGGGGCATTTCTGGGTCACTTCCTATTGATATTGGGTCACTTCATATTTATAATGGGTCACTACCTGTTTACTTGGGGGCATTTTGGGGTCACATCCTGTTGTATCAGATCACTTCCTGTTCATTTGGGGGTATTATGGTTTCACTACCTGTTTACGTTCACTCCCTGTTGACTTTGGGGCATTTTGGGTCACTTCCTATTGATATTGGGCTAATTCCTGTTGATATTGAGTCACTTCCTGTTGATTTGGGAGCATTTCGGGATCACTTCCTGTTTCAGTTCACTCCCTATTGACTTGGAGGCATTGTGGGGTAACCTTCCTTTAGGGCATCTCAAGCGCACTCGCTATTCACTGGGTATTTCCTCTTTATGTTAGGGCATTCCAGGTCACTTCTTGTTTATATCGGGTCACTTGCTTGTTGGTTTTGGGGCACTTTTAGGGAATTCCCGGTTCACTTCCTGTACGTTTTGCCTCATTTCCTGTTGATTTTAGGGCATTTAAAGATCACTTCCTGTTCACTGGTCACTTTGTTTTTTTTGTTGCATTACGAGGTCACGTTGTGTCGATATCAGGTCACTTGCTGTTGATTTGGGAGAACTTTCGGGGCATTCCCGGTTCACTTCCTGTTGATTTTAGGACATTTCAAGGTCACTTCCTGTTCACTGGTGACTTTATTTTGTTGCATGATGAGGTCACTTCCTGTTAACATCAGGGCACTTGCTGTTGATTGTGAAGGACTTTCGGTTGAATTCGGGGTATTCCCGGGTCACTTCCTCTACATTTTGTATAATGTCCTGTTGATTTCAGGTTATGTGAAGGTCACTTCCTGTTCACTGGTTACTTCCTCTTTATGTTGGGGCATTCCAGGCCACGTCTTGTTGATATCTGGTCACTTGCTGTTGGTTTTAGGGCAATTTTGGGGCATTCCTGGTTCACTTCCTGTACATTTTGCCTCATTTCCTGTTGATTTTAGGGCATTTCAAGCGTACTTCCTGTTCAGGGGTTATTTCCTCTTTATGTTGGGGCATTCCAGGTCACTTCCTGTTGATATTGGGTCACTTGCAATTGCTTTTGTTGCACTTTTGGGGCATTTCCGGTTCACTTCCTGTACGTTTTGCTTCATTTCCTGTTGGTTTTAGGGCATTTAAAGATCACTTCCTGTTCAGTGGTCATTTTATTTTGCTGCATTACGAGGTCACTTCCTGTCAATATCAGGGCACTTAGTTGATTTTGGGGTATTCCCGGGTCACTTCCTGTACCTTTTTTATAATTTCTTGTTGATTTCAGGTTATTTCAAGGTCACTTCCTGTTCACTGGTTACTTCCTGTTTAAGTTGGGGCATTTCAGGTCACTTCCTGTTGATATCTGGTCACTTGTTGTTGATTTCTACGCACTTTCAGGGCATTCCCGGTTCACTTCCTGTATACTTTGCCTCATTTTTGGTTGATTTTTAGGCATTTAACATCACTCGACACTCATCCGATTCCGAAGCACGCCAGACTCTTTCCGATTTGCGGTCCCACGGGCGTCGCCCGCCACCTCGCATTTTTCACGGCGCTCGCCGGAAAGCAGCAATGTAATTTACGGTGAGATTAAGGAGCATTTAGAAAACACTTTCGAGCCTCCGAGCAGCCCCGGCGTTCTGTTATTTCCCTCACATGCTCCGTTCAACTAAAAAAAAAACAAAAAAAAACGGCCGTCTCAGCTTTTAAGCCAAACATTCTCCCTCTGATGTCAAAACCGCAGGGACAGAAAATTGAGTCTGGGTGTCATGATGCTCAATCGCCTCACCGGGCTGTGAAGATTCGCAGCTTCAGGGGGTCTCTCCGAAATCAATTCCGAGTGAGAAAGACTGGCGCTTTTGGCCCGCTGCCCACAAGTCGCTAACTCGCACATCCCCCCCTTCCTATTTATTTCCTTTCACTCCAATTTCAGAAAGAAGTAGGCGTGAAAATGTCGAAGGGATTTGTGTTTTTTATCCTCGGCTGTGGAAGATTTATACACCAAAAAAAGGACAGCGTGAAGGCGTATGCTGGATAATGGCAGATACAGTCCTGCAGGTTTATGTCACAATTCTGCTTTTTTAAGAAGTCTACGTGTCAAACATAGACATAAACTAAAGTAGTGCGCTTTTATTTTTCACTTTTTGTCAGACACTGACATTTTGGATGATTTCATGTTGAATTTAGGGGATATTAAGGCCACTTCATGTTGACTGATCACTTCCTGTTTATTTTGGGGAAATTTACAGGTCACTTCTTGTCGATATCAGGTCACTTGCTAGCGATTTTAGGCCAGTTCCTGTACATTTTTGCTCATTTCCTATTGAATTTAGGGGATTTCAAGGTCACTTCCTGTTCGCTGATCACTTCCTGTTTGTTCTAGGGAATTTACAGGTCACTTCCTGTTGATTTTGGGGCTTTCCCAGGTTACTTCCTGTATATTTTGGATCATTTCCTGTTGATATTAGGGTAATTACAGGTAACGTGCTGTTCACTGATCATTTTCTGTTCATTTTGGTGAATTATAGGTCACTTCCTGTTGATATCGGGTCACTTACTTTTGATTTTGGATGATTTCCTGTTGAATTTAGGGCATTTCAATGTCACTTCCTGTTGCTTGGCCACTTCCTGTTTATTTTGGGGCCTTTATGGGTCACTTCCTGTTCCCTGGCTACTTTCTGTTTATTTTGGGAAATTCACGGGTCACTTCCTGTCGATATCAAGTCACTTCCTAGCGATTTTGGGTCACTTCCTGTACATTTTGGATCATGTCCTGTTGAATTTATGGGATTTCAAGGTCACTTCCTGTTTGCTGATCACATCCTGTTTATTTTGGGGAATTTACAGGTCACTTCCTGTTCGCTGATCACATCCTGTTTATTTTGGGAATTTACAGGTCACTTCCTGTTGATTTTAAGGTATGTACAGGTCACTTCCTGTTCACTGATCACTTCCTGTTTATTTTGGGGAATTTACAGGTCACCTCCTGTCGATATCAGGTCACTTGCTAGCGATTTTGGCTGACTTCCTGTACATTTTGGATCATTTCCTGTTGAATTTAGGTGATATCTAGGTCACTTCCTATTCACTGATCACTTCCTACAGGTTACTTCCTGTTGATTTTGGGTCACTTTCTGTTGAATTTAGGGGATTTCAACGTCACTTTCTGTTCGCTGATCACTTCCTGTTTATTTTGGGGACTTTACAGGTCACTTCCTGTTGATTTTAGGGTGTTTACAAGTCTCCTCCTGTTCAGTGATCACTTCCTGTTTATTTTGGGGAATTTACAGGTCACTTCCTGTCAATATCAGGTCACTTACTAGCAATTTTGGGTCACTTCCTGTACATTTTGGATCATTTCCTGTTGAATTTTGGGGATTCCAAGGTCACTTCAAGGTCACTTCCTGTTCGCTGACTACTTCCTGTTTATTTTGGGGAATTTACAGGTCACTTCCTGTTGATTTTAGGGTATATACAAGTCACTTCCTGTTCACTGATCACTTCCTGTTTATTTTGGGGAATTTACAGGTCACTTCCTGTTGATATCGGGTCACTTGCTTTTGATTTTGGATGATTTCCCGGTGAATTTAGGGCATTTCAAGGTCACTTCCTGTTGCTTGGCCACTTCCTGTATATTTTGGGGCCTTTATGGGTCACTTCCTGTTCCCTGGCTACTTTCTGTTTATTTTAGGGAATTTACGGGTCATTTCCTGTCCACATCAGGTCACTTATTAGCGATTTTGGGTCACTTCCTGTACATTTTGGATCATTTCCTGTTGAATTTAGGGGATTTCAAGTTCACTTCCTGTTCACTCATCACTTCCTGTTTATTTTGGGAAATTTACAGGTCACTTCCTGTTGATTTTAGGCTATTTACAAGTCACTTCCTGTTCACTGATCACTTCCTGTTTATTTTGGGGAATTAACAGGTCACTTCCTGTCGCTATAAGGTCACATGCTAGCAATTTTGGGTCACTTCCTGTACATTTTGGGTCATTTCCTGTTGAATTTAGGTGATATCAAGGTCACTTCCTATTAACGGATCACTTCCTTTTTATTTTGGGGAATTTACAGGTCACTTCCTGTTGATTTTGGGTCACTTTCTGTTGATTTTGGGGCTTTACCAGGTCACTTCCTGTACATTTTGGATCATTTCCTGTTGATTTTAGTGTAATTACAGGTCACGTGCTGTTCACTGATCATTTCCTGTTTATTATGGTGAATTTAGAGGTCACTTCCTGTCGATTTCGGGTCACTTCCTTTTGATTTTGGATCACTTTCTGTTGATTTCGGGGCTTTCCCGGGTCATTTCATGTATATTTTGGATCATTTCCTGTGATTTTAGTGTAATTACAAGTCACTTCCTGTCTACTGATCACTTCCTGTTTATTTTGGAGAATTTACAGGTCATTTCCTGTTGATATTTGATCACTTTCTGTTGATTCTGGGTAATTCCAGGTCAGTGCTTGTACAGTTTGGATCATTTTTCGTTGAATTTAGGACATTTCAAGGTCACTGCCTGTTCACCGGTCACTTTCTGCTTATTTTAGGGCATTCCTGGGTCACTTCCTGTCGAGTTTGGGTCCCTTTGTGTTTATTTTGGGGCTTTCCCAGGTCACTTCCTGTAGATTTTGGATCATTTCCTGTTGATTTGAGGGTAATTGCAGGTCACTTCCTGTTGCTTGGCCACTTCCTGTTTATTTTGGGGCATTTCTGCATCACTTCCTGTTCCCTAGCCACTTCCTGTTACTTTTGGAGAAATTACAGGTTACTTCGTATTGATTTTGGGTCACTTTGTCTTGATTTTGGGGCTTTCCCAGGTTCCTGAGGGTCACATAGGGGATATCAAGCTCACTTCCTGTACATTTTGGATCATTTCCTGTTGATTTGAGGGTAATTACAGGTCACATAGGGGATATCAAGCTCACTTCTTATTCAATGATCACTTACTTTTTATTTTGGGGAATTTACGGGTCACTCCCTCCTGAATTTAGGTGATATAAAGGTCACTTCCTATTCACTGATCACTTCCTTTTTATTTGGGGGAATTTGCAGGTCACTTCTTGTTTATTTTGGGTCACTTTGTGATGATTTTGGGGCTTTCCCAGGTCACTTCCTGTACATTTTGGATCATTTCCTGTTGATTTAAGGGTAATTACAGGTCATCCCCTGTTTACTGATCACTTCCTGTTTATTTTGGGGAATTTACAGGTCACTTCCTGTGATATCAGGTCACTTGCTTTTGATTTTGGATAATTTCCTCTTGAATTTAGGGCATTTCAAGGTCACTTCCTGTTGCTTGGCAACTTCTTGTTTATTTTGGGGCCTTTATGGGTCACTTCCTGTTCCCTGGCTACTTTCTGTTTATTTTGGGAAATTCACAGGTCACTTCCTCTCAATGTCAGGTAACTTGCTAGCGATTTTGGGTCACTTCCTGTACATTTTGGATCATTTCCTGTTGAATTTAGGGGATTTCAAGGTCACTTCCTGTTCGCTGATCACATCCTGTTTATTTTGGGGGATTTACAGGTCACTTCCTGTTGATTTTAGGGTATTTACAAGTTACTTCCTGTTCAGTGATCCCTTCGTGTTTATTTTGGGGAATTTACAGGTCACTTCCTGTTGATTTTGCGTCACTTTCTGTTGATTTTGTGGCTTTCCCAGATCACTCCCTGTACATTTTGGATCATTTCCTGTTGATTTGAGGGTAATTACAGGAAACGTCTTGTTCACTGATCACTTCCTGTTTATTTTGAGGAATTTACAGGTCACTTCCTGTTGATATCTGGTCACTTGCTTCTGAATTTGGATTATTTCCCGTTGAATTTAGGGCATTTGAAGGTCACTTCCTGTTGCTTGGCCACTTCCTGTTTATTTTGGGGCATTTCAGCGTCACTTCTTGTTGATTTTGGGGAATTTACAGGTCATATCCTGTTGATTTTGGGTCACTTTGTGTTGATATTGGGGCTTTCCCGGGTCACTTTCTGTACATTTTGGATCATTTCCTGTTGATATTAGGGTAATTACAGGTAATGTGCTGTTCACTGATCATTTTCCGTTTATTTTGGTGAATTATAGGTCACTTCCTGTTGATATCGGGTCACTTACTTTTGATTTTGGATGATTTCCCGTTGAATTTAGGGCATTTTAATGTCACTTCCTGTTGCTTAGCCACTTCCTGTTAATTTTGGGGCATTTCTGAGTTACTTCCTGATCCCTGGCTACTTTCTGTTTATTTTGGGAAATTACGGGTGACTTCCTGTTGATTTTGGGTGATTTTCTGTTGATTTTATAGCTTTCCCAGGTGACTTCCTGTAAATTTTGAATCATTTTCTGTTGATATTAGGGTAATTACAAGTCACATCAGGTTCACTGATCACTTCCTGTTTATTTTGGTGAATTTATAGGTCACTTCCTGTTGATATCGGGTCACTTGCTGTTGATTTTGGATGATTTCCCATTGAATTTAGGGCAGTTCAATGTCACTTCCTGTTGCTTGGCCACTTCCTGTTTATTTTGGGGGTTTATAGGTCACTTCCTGTTCCCTGGCTACTTCCTGTTTATTTTGGGATATTCACGGGTCACTTCCTGTCGATATCAAGTCACTTGCTAGCGATTTTGGGTCACTTCCTGTACATTTTGGAACATTTCCTGTTGAATTTGGGGGATTTCAAAGTCACTTCCTGTTCGCTGTTCACATCCTGTTTATTTTGGGGAATTTACAGGTCACTTCCTGTTGATTTTAGGGTATATACAAGTCACGTCCTGTTCACTGATCACTTCCTGTTTATTTCAGGGAATTTACAGGTCACTTCCTGTCGATATCAGGTCACTTGCTAGCCATTTTGGGTCACTTCCTGTACATTTAGGATCATTTCCTGTTGAATTTTGGGGATTCCAAGGTCACTTCTTGTTCACTGATTACTTCCTTTTTATTTTGGGGAATTACGGGTAACTTCCTGTTGATTTTGAGTCACTTTGTGTTGATTTTGGGGCTTTCCCAGGTCACTTCCTGGACATTTTGGATCAATTCCCGTTGAATTTAGGGCATTTCAAGGTCACCTCCTGTTCACTGAACACTTCCTGTTCATTTTGGGGAATTTACAGGTCACTTCCTGTCCATATCGAGTCACTTCCTTTTGGTTTTGGATACTTTCTGTTGATTTCGGTGCTTTACCGGGTCATTTCATGTATATTTTGGATCATTTCCTGTGATTTTAGTGTATTTACAGGTCACTTCCTGTTCACCGATCACTTCCTGTTTATTTTGGAGAATTTACAGGTCATTTCCTGTTGATATTGGGTCACTTTCTGTTAATTCTGGGTAATTCCAGGTCAGTACTTGTACAGTTTGGATGATTTTTCGTTGACTTTAGGACATTTCAAGGTCACTGCCTGTTCACCGGTCACTTCCTGTTTATTTTAGGGCATTCCTGGGTCACTTCCTGTCGAGTTTGGGTCCCTTACTATTTCAAGGTCACTTCCTGTTGGTTTTCGGGCATTTGGGGGGGTCATTTCCTTGTCAACTCATTGGCTACCATTGATGGTGCTAGACGTCAATTTCAGCAGTTAAAATCGTCTTCTTTTCCCTGTTCTTTTTGTTTCCGTAAATCAAACAAATAATGAATTCCCAAACATGTCATTACCGTAATTAGTGTGACATCATGTAAAGAATTACTCGAACAATTGACTTTAAAACATCCGCCTACAACAAACCAGACGTACAAGTTACGTCTATTACCGTCATTTCTTTTCTAGCTAGCGCTCTTCTCCCATTTCAGCTTTTTTTCTTTTTTTAAATCACTTTCTCTTCATACAGTCTCGGCCAAACGGACGCCCCGGGGCCGAAGCTGAAAAATGACGAGCGTCCCCACTGATAGCGGGTCCATCTATCCGCGTCACGGTAATCGAATTTCATAAATGCAATCGGAGGGAAGCGTTCGGCGGGGGGACTCGGATCTGACAACTCTCAAATAATTACTGCACGATACTCCGTTATCAGACGAATGATGAACGGAAAATCGATACGGCTGCGCTTTTTTTTGCCACGGAAGACTGACAACCGAAGTGTACGCGCAACAGAAAGCCGCTAATTAGCTGCTAAGCGAGCCGGCATCGACGTGTGAAGCTCCCTCACAAGTGGCGTTAATCCCCGTTGATGCACTCGGAAGAAATATTGATCCGACGACACATCGACGAGACCCGGAGAGTCTTTATACCCTGCTAAGTTACTCCGGAGATTTGTTCCGATGCTAACAGCAAGAAAACCACTGACAGAGCTATCTGATGGATTGTCAAAGACTTTAAGGACAAAAAGTTTGGTACTAAAACAAAGCACGATTTAGCGTTTGCATTACCGTGCTTTGGCAAATGCTAAGGTATTAGCAAGAACATGGAACATGTGTCACTCAGTTTTGCTAAGTTACTCGAGAGATTTGTTCAGATGCCAACAAAAATAGAAGCGAGTGAGGCCGCTATATGATGGATTGTCAAAGATTTAGTATTTGATAAGGACAAAAAGTGTACACGTTTTGAACTAAAACAGCATTCAATAAGTGTACAAGTTTGGCTAGCACACTTTTTATACGCCTTTACATACAAGAAAGAACTAAAAAATAGCATAGGTAGTCATGCTATACTATTCGTTAGGATACACTAGGGCAGGGGTGTCCAAACTTTTTGCAAAGGGGGCCAGATTTGGTCTAGTAAAAATGTGGGGGGCCGACCTTGGCTGACATCCTTTACGTAGAACAATATATTTAAGCAAATATTAGCAAGCCATTCTGTGTGTCACATTTGCTTTGTTATTATTTTTAATTAATAATTTCAATTCGCAACTAGCCTTTGTGGTGTTCTCTTTCGACTCTCGGGCTCTTGCGAAATACTGCTGCTGTGAAATTAAACTACCTTGTTGCTTCAATTTCTCGCTACGTATCTTCCCTATAATCTTGTCGTACAAGTCAGCATGTCTTGTTTGGTAATATCGCCTCACATTGAACACTTTAAAAACAACGACTGTCTCTTTGCAAATGAGGCAGACAGTTGTTGCGTATTTTAGTGAAGAAATGGTCCAATTTCCACCTATCCTTGAAGCGTTGGCCATCGCAGTCAACTTTTTTGTTGTTGATTGTCGCCATTTTAGAAAATTGGGAGTAAAGGGTCAAACAGGGTAATGTTGCTTAGAGTGCTGCTGCCTTTTACTGGGTAAATGTGGAGCAGCATTTAGTGTGTAAGATACTTCATATGCTGGTAGCAGTACTGCTGACCGATTTATTAAGTCTGTGTGCGGGCCAGACTTTATTGATTTTATGACAGAGGCTGGGGGCCGGATGAAATTTGACAACGGGCCGCATTTGGCCCCCGGGCCGGACTTTGGACATGTCTGCACTAGGGTGACCAAATATCCTCTTTTGCCCGGACATGTCCTCTTATTACGTGCTCTCCGGAGGGTCCGGCTGGCATAGGCGTGGCCACAAGGGTGGCCAGGGGTGGCATTTGCCACCCCTGAAATTTGGTTGGCCACCCTAAGTGCCCCCCCAACCAACCACCACCTCAGTAAAGCTACGTTCACACCGGCCGCTTAATTTGCTTGTCGCGCCGCGGATTCCCATGAAAGTCAATGTGAACGTGTCACGCATGTCGCGTCGGGGCGATGCGATGACGCCAAATTGACTGTAGCTTGTCAAATTTAACGCACCGCCAAGGAGATGGTTTGGTTGAACTTTCTGCGACTGAGTTCGGCGTCGAGGAGGAAGCAGCCAATCGAATACTTTTTCCTCATTCACGTGACTTTAGGCGAATAGGATGCACAGGAACATCAATATCATGCATTCACAACAGACCAAGTTGGACAATTTGGTGTTTATATTGTTCTTGAGAACACTACTACCACGGCGGTGGTTAAACACCATTCATAATTGAGGTAAGTGAGAATGTCCAAACCGTGAAAAAAATGTGAATGTTAGTGTTTAATGTATAGACCCTACCCACCGACGTCACAAAACCACGTGCTCGCTGTGTGGTTCCGCCCACTTGTCCGTCATTTTGTCTCTGTATTAGCATTGTTTTCAATTGATCGAGGGATTTAAAATGCATTTCATGGAAGACCCGGTGTTTTCTGATGCCGTAAACTCACTGGATGTGTTGCGTAAAAGGCGTTATGTGGAAAAGCTTCGTTCTGTACAGTCGCCAGATCCATATTTGATGCCCAAATCGATGTTTTTCGACCCACTGTCTTCGCCCTGTCTGCCTGACATCTGCTACGCTGATATTTACAATTATCTTGTCCACACAAAATCAGCCTATTCCCACGAAAATTTGAAAAACTTCAAGAGCTTGGAGGCTTATAAATACTTCGTTGCTGGTTGGGTGAAACAGGTCCTCGTTCGGCAGGAATCTATCTTGTGCTTGGAAAGGTGAGTAAGAAATTTTCAATTCAAAATCTTTTATTATTGCTAACATCCACTGTCAAGTCTAATGTATTTCATGTCGTTTGTCAATGGAGTTAAGGCTTTTAATGTTTATATGGTTTAGCGATAGCACTCTCACTACATACATACGTGTATGTTGTCGGCGATTAGCCTAGCAATGATCTTAATTGTGGTTATTTGTCAGCCCCGTAGACGAGGCCAGTTTCTTTCACTTGGTTCCAGCTAAATATTATTCAAAAAATAACGATGGTGGAAGAAAGGGAAGTCACAAACATCTTGAATTAGAAACTATGTCGTACTACGTCGTATGTTGTCGGCGATTAGCCTCGCAATGATCTTAATTGTGGTTATTTGTCAGCCCAAAACCCTCTAAGTATATCTTAAATGCATCTTACTACATAGTCTGTGGTGATTTTTTGGTGCCCAGTTTTCACGTCGAATTGCAGCCGTCCATTTCGCTCTCCTCTTTGGATCCCTACGAATACGGTAAAACTTCAAGTCTCTCCTTCCATCTTTTCTGTTAGTGCAACCAACAGCCACACACGCCTTCACCATTTTTTTAAATAATGTTAAGGAGCAGAAAAACACGCCGTAAATAGGAGAAATGTACGTAGCCGTAACAGGTTAACACTATGTTTTGACGGACAAGTGGGCGGTACCATTCAGGAGAGCGGAGTTGTGACGTC